>NC_053490.1:535400737-535745265 GCF_905171775.1 Rana temporaria | reverse complement strand
GTGGGGCTACATATGTGCCAAGTTTGGCTGGTACCGGTTTCCCAAAGTCCCTCCCCCTTCAGAACAGCTCCTGTATAGATCTGATGATATGCATCGCTAGACCCCACGTAACCCATCCAGGTGGAACCATAGGGGGCTGTGTACTAATGTCACTCTAACCCCCACCCCCCCAATATAACTATCACTGGATGGATATGATGTATCACCTTTAGTATTGATGTTGGGGGTGATCAGGATGGAGATCTGGTAATGTCAAACTTCACCATTACTATTCCTGGATGGATCTGATATTGTGTATTACATGCGGGTAGAAGGATCCTCTATAGGGGGTAGCAATGTACCCCCCCCCCTCGTATAACCATTGTGGCTAAAATGAGAATCATAATTTTTTGGCTTGGAATAAGGATCACGATTCTCGCTGCGATTCACATTGTGCAAAAAATTTGGGCTAGCTTTTTTTTTTTTTTATTCATTGAAGTGTATTTTTCCCCCAAAAAAAGTTATTTGCAAAACCGCTGCACAAATACAGTGTGACATTAAAACATTGCAACAATCTCCATTTTATTCTCTGGGGTCTCTGAGAGATGAGTAAAAAAGTGTTCCAAGCAGGGCTTTTTTCAGTGGGAACGCAGTTCTGGCACTTCCAGCACTGAAAACTGGGGTGGTCTATTGCGCTACTGCGAGTGTTGAAAGTGTCAACCAAATGAAAAATGATATATAATGTGATGCGACTAATATATCAATGATAATTACTAAAGCTGCTATATCTATAGGTGCACAAAACCATTGACAAAGTATATATAAAAGTGATAAGCGCTAAAGTATAAGTGTATAACACAGGCGGCTATGCGCCGACACACTAAGACTAGTAGTGAAAGGATGGGCTAGAAGAGCCCAAAACGTGAGAGTGACTATCCCACTGTGCAAAATGATAAACAAACAATAGTCTATATGAAAAATGGCAGGTGGATAATCTTGGAGGACTTATCCAGTGGATGGATCATCTAGATGGGTATATACAATACGGTAACTTGTCTCCTATTGCCCTTACCTTAAACCAGTGGTAAATGCGCAAAGGGCAAGTATTTTCTCCTCCTGTTAGATCAGCGCCGCCACTCCTGGATCCGCTCCAATGATGTCCTGGTGGGTTGACGGTCCTGGGATCCGTGTGTCCGTGGTCCCAGAGATGGAGCCAAGGGATAGCCAGGGGATGCAATAAAGAATAGTGTGCCACAATAGTGAAGTAGGTTGTGACCGATAAAGGTTTTATTCCAAAAATGATAATATTTCAAAAGGTATGTTTTTTTTTTTTTTTTTTTTTTTTTTTTTTAACAGAAAGATTTTTATTGATGTAAAAACAGAGTAAATAAAGGTATGTTTAAAAGATCAAAAGTTCGCGCCACAGCATGTAACAGCGTCGGACGCCGACTTACTTCCATTCGACTTACTTCCGTCCCTGAAGAAGTCACGAGACAGTGACGTAACGGCGTAGGAAGTGAGACCTATGCAAGCAGCCGGAGGCCAACGGAAGTAAGTCGGCTGGTCATCACGCCGCGTCCGACGCTGTTATATGCTGTGGCGCGAACTTTTGATCATTGGAACGGATCCAGGAGTGGCGGCGCTGATCTAACAGGAGGAGAAAATACTTGCCCTTTGCGTATTTCCCACTGGCTTAAGGTAAGGGCAATAGGAGACAAGTTACCGTATTGTATATACCTATCTAGATGATCCATCCACTGGATAAGTCCTCCAAGATTATCCACCTGCCATTTTTCATATAGACTCTATTGTTTGTTTATCGTTTTGCACAGTGGGATAGTCACTCTCACGTTTTGGGCTCTTCTAGCCCATCCTTTCACTACTAGTCTTAGGGCTCTTTCACACGTCCGCTCCGTTAACGGACTTGTAATGAATCCCTATGGGAACGCGTCCGTTAGCGGATGGAGCATCCGCTAGCGTCCGTCGGGATCCGGTTTTCGGACGGAAGAAAACCCTATTTTTCTTCCGTCCGGCGGAACGGAACTGATGCAGACGGACAGACGGTCCGTCTGCATCCGGTTCCCCATAGGGCAGAGCGGAGCTGAGACAGGGCGGTCCCTGCACTGTGTGCGGGGACCACCCTATCCGCCAACAGCTCAGCAGGGATCCCCGCTGAGCCGACGGAGCGGACAAAAGAAACTGACAGAACGTGTGAAAGAGCCCTTAGTGTGTCGGCGCATAGCCGCCTGTGTTATACACTTATACTTTAGCGCTTATCACTTTTATATATACTTCCAGCACTGAATGTATAGAATTCCAAGGCCTTCACTTCCCAGTTCCCTACTGCGTATGTGCGAGTCGCGCTGTGCAATCAAAATGGTCCCTCCTGTCTCCCAGAAGACAGTGGGGGATGACTGGATGTGACATAGACACCCCCCCCCCCCCCCTGCAGATTCTGTGGGAGTCTGACCGGAAGTGGGTGCAAAAAGCTGCATTAGACAGGTATATGCACACCACTCCACCTGAAAGGTGCCAAATGTGACACGGGGGGGGGGGGTTCCATTTTTGTGTGGACCTCCGCTTTAAGGTGAAAAAACATGAGGGTTTACAACCCCCTTTAACCACTTGGGCATTTAAACCCCCCTTTCTAACCAGACCAATTTTCAGCTTTCGGTGCTCTCACATTCTGAATGACAATTACTCAGTCATACAACATTGTACCCAAATGACATTTTTGTCCTTTTTTTTTTTTCCCCAGTTTTCTTTTGGTGGTATTTAATCACCGTTGTTTTGTTTTTTTTCTGTTATAAAAATTGTCAATTTTTTTTTTTATATGATATTTCTAACATAGCATGTACATAACAAAAATGACACCCCAAAATAGATTCTGCTGCTCCTCCTGAGTACGGCGATACCACATGTGCGAGACTTGCACAGCCTGGCCGGGTACTGATGGATGGATGGGCTGTATCTGTGACTGCAATTGTCACAGATCCAGCCCACAGCGCTGCTGCCTTCGCCGCCCCCCCCCCCCCCTCCCCCAAACCATACCGATCGGCACAGAGAGGGGAGAGAGGAACCGGCGCCATGTCATGATGTCTGTTTGTTTACAAGCGACCGCTCCATCATTTGACGGGGCGATCATGTGGTAAACGGCTGCTATGTGAGAGGCCCGCGGCCCGGACTCCCGTAAGTGGGGAAGAATACCTGTCAGACGGGTATCCTGCCCCCCCCCCTGAATCCGATGAGCGAGAAGTTCCAGTTTTGGGTGGCACTCTGCTTTAAGCGATTTAAAAATTTCCTGATTTGCACACAAAGTTCATCCCTTTGATTCAAGAAGGAAAAGTTACAATGTTTCTAGTTCTCTACCAACACAGAATGTTGTGTAAAATCTTGGCAGGTTTATTTCCCTATTGACAGCTGAGCCAAGAACTCTCTCCATTTGTTGCATACATTTTTTTTAACCGATTAGTGGTGCAGCTCTACTACATCACATCCTCTATAGAGGGGGGGGGGGTGTTGTGTACAGGGTGATCCTCTATGTATCAGAATATGATTTATCGAAGCGAAGGATAGGAACGCCCAGTCCTGCAGTAATCGGAAGCCCTGGACCAAATTAGAATATAAAGGTAAGTACGGAGAAAAAAAAAAAAAAAACCTGCCGAAAGTAAATGCCCTTACTATGCTTAATCTGCTAAATGTCCCCTATAGATGTCACACAAGATCTCTCTGGATATGGTCCATCAGATCTGTAATGATAAATCATATTCTGATACATAGAGGAGCCGACTCGAGCGTCAGCCGCGCGAGGAGCCGACTCGAGCGTCAGCCGCGCGAGGAGCCGACTCGAGCGTCAGCCGCGCGAGGAGCCGACTCGAGCGTCAGCCGCGCGAGGAGCCGACTCGAGCGTCAGCCGCGCGAGGAGCCGACTCGAGCGTCAGCCGCGCGAGGAGCCGACTCGAGCGTCAGCCGCGCGAGGAGCCGACTCGAGCGTCAGCCGCGCGAGGAGCCGACTCGAGCGTCAGCCGCGCGAGGAGCCGACTCGAGCGTCAGCCGCGCGAGGAGCCGACTCGAGCGTCAGCCGCGCGAGGAGCCGACTCGAGCGTCAGCCGCGCGAGGAGCCGACTCGAGCGTCAGCCGCGCGAGGAGCCGACTCGAGCGTCAGCCGCGCGAGGAGCCGACTCGAGCGTCAGCCGCGCGAGGAGCCGACTCGAGCGTCAGCCGCGCGAGGAGCCGACTCGAGCGTCAGCCGCGCGAGGAGCCGACTCGAGCGTCAGCCGCGCGAGGAGCCGACTCGAGCGTCAGCCGCGCGAGGAGCCGACTCGAGCGTCAGCCGCGCGAGGAGCCGACTCGAGCGTCAGCCGCGCGAGGAGCCGACTCGAGCGTCAGCCGCGCGAGGAGCCGACTCGAGCGTCAGCCGCGCGAGGAGCCGACTCGAGCGTCAGCCGCGCGAGGAGCCGACTCGAGCGTCAGCCGCGCGAGGAGCCGACTCGAGCGTCAGCCGCGCGAGGAGCCGACTCGAGCGTCAGCCGCGCGAGGAGCCGACTCGAGCGTCAGCCGCGCGAGGAGCCGACTCGAGCGTCAGCCGCGCGAGGAGCCGACTCGAGCGTCAGCCGCGCGAGGAGCCGACTCGAGCGTCAGCCGCGCGAGGAGCCGACTCGAGCGTCAGCCGCGCGAGGAGCCGACTCGAGCGTCAGCCGCGCGAGGAGCCGACTCGAGCGTCAGCCGCGCGAGGAGCCGACTCGAGCGTCAGCCGCGCGAGGAGCCGACTCGAGCGTCAGCCGCGCGAGGAGCCGACTCGAGCGTCAGCCGGCCGCCCCCCCCCCCCCCCCCCCCATATAACTTTTCCTGGATGGATCTGATGATGTGTATCGATGGCTCACATCCAGGTAGAACCATCCCAGGGATAGGCAACCTTCATCACAAAATATATACATGTGCGGACAGGACGGTCAGCCGCGCGAGGAGCCGACGACGACTCCTCGAGCGTCAGCCGCGCGAGGAGCCGACGACGACTCCTCGAGCGTCAGCCGCGCGAGGAGCCGACGACGACTCCTCGAGCGTCAGCCGCGCGAGGAGCCGACGACGACTCCTCGAGCGTCAGCCGCGCGAGGAGCCGACGACGACGACTCGAGCGTCAGCCGCGCGAGGAGCCGACGACGACGACTCGAGCGTCAGCCGCGCGAGGAGACGACGACTCGAGCGTCAGCCGCGCGAGGAGACGACGACTCGAGCGTCAGCCGCGCGAGGAGACGACGACTCGAGCGTCAGCCGCGCGAGGAGACGACGACGACTCGAGCGTCAGCCGCGCGAGGAGACGACGACGACTCGAGCGTCAGCCGCGCGAGGAGACGACGACGACTCGAGCGTCAGCCGCGCGAGGAGACGACGACTCGAGCGTCAGCCGCGCGAGGAGCCGACGACGACTCGAGCGTCAGCCGCGCGAGGAGCCGACGACGACTCGAGCGTCAGCCGCGCGAGGAGCCGACGACGACTCGAGCGTCAGCCGCGCGAGGAGCCGACGACGACTCGAGCGTCAGCCGCGCGAGGAGCCGACGACGACTCGAGCGTCAGCCGCGCGAGGAGCCGACGACGACTCGAGCGTCAGCCGCGCGAGGAGCCGACGACGACTCGAGCGTCAGCCGCGCGAGGAGCCGACGACGACTCGAGCGTCAGCCGCGCGAGGAGCCGACGACGACTCGAGCGTCAGCCGCGCGAGGAGCCGACGACGACTCGAGCGTCAGCCGCGCGAGGAGCCGACGACGACTCGAGCGTCAGCCGCGCGAGGAGCCGACGACGACTCGAGCGTCAGCCGCGCGAGGAGCCGACGACGACTCGAGCGTCAGCCGCCGACGACGACTCGAGCGTCAGCCGCCGACGACGACTCGAGCGTCAGCCGCCGACGACGACTCGAGCGTCAGCCGCCGACGACGACTCGAGCGTCAGCCGCCGACGACGACTCGAGCGTCAGCCGCCGACGACGACTCGAGCGTCAGCCGCCGACGACGACTCGAGCGTCAGCCGCCGACGACGACTCGAGCGTCAGCCGCCGACGACGACTCGAGCGTCAGCCGCGCGAGGAGCCGACGACGACTCGAGCGTCAGCCGGCCGCCCCCCCCATATAACTTTTCCTGGATGGATCTGATGATGTGTATCGATGGCTCACATCCAGGTAGAACCATCCCAGGGATAGGCAACCTTCATCACAAAATATATACATGTGCGGACAGGACGGTCAGCCGCGCGAGGAGCCGACGACGACTCGAGTGTCAGCCGCGCGAGGAGCCGCCGCCGACGACGACGACTCGAGTGTCAGCCGCGCGAGGAGCCGCCGACGACGACTCGAGTGTCAGCCGCGCGAGGAGCCGACGACGACGACTCGAGTGTCAGCCGCGCGAGGAGCCGACGACGACGACTCGAGTGTCAGCCGCGCGAGGAGCCGACGACTCGAGTGTCAGCCGCGCGAGGAGCCGACGACGACGACTCGAGTGTCAGCCGCGCGAGGAGCCGACGACGACGACTCGAGCGTCAGCCGCGCGAGGAGCCGACGACGACGACTCGAGCGTCAGCCGCGCGAGGAGCCGACGACGACTCGAGCGTCAGCCGCGCGAGGAGCCGACGACGACTCGAGCGTCAGCCGCGCGAGGAGCCGACGACGACGACTCGAGCGTCAGCCGCGCGAGGAGCCGACGACGACTCGAGCGTCAGCCGCGCGAGGAGCCGACGACGACTCGAGCGTCAGCCGCGCGAGGAGCCGACGACGACTCGAGCGTCAGCCGCGCGAGGAGCCGACGACGACTCGAGCGTCAGCCGCGCGAGGAGCCGACGACGACTCGAGCGTCAGCCGCGCGAGGAGCCGACGACGACTCGAGCGTCAGCCGCGCGAGGAGCCGACGACGACTCGAGCGTCAGCCGCGCGAGGAGCCGACGACGACTCGAGCGTCAGCCGCGCGAGGAGCCGACGACGACTCGAGCGTCAGCCGCGCGAGGAGACGACGACGACTCGAGCGTCAGCCGCGCGAGGAGACGACGACGACGACGACTCGAGCGTCAGCCGCGCGAGGAGACGACGACGACGACTCGAGCGTCAGCCGCGCGAGGAGACGACGACGACGACTCGAGCGTCAGCCGCGCGAGGAGACGACGACGACTCGAGCGTCAGCCGCGCGAGGAGACGACGACGACTCGAGCGTCAGCCGCGCGAGGAGACGACGACGACGACTCGAGCGTCAGCCGCGCGAGGAGACGACGACTCGAGCGTCAGCCGCGCGAGGAGACGACGACTCGAGCGTCAGCCGCGCGAGGAGACGACGACTCGAGCGTCAGCCGCGCGAGGAGACGACGACTCGAGCGTCAGCCGCGCGAGGAGACGACGACTCGAGCGTCAGCCCGCGCGAGGAGACGACGACTCGAGCGTCAGCCGCGCGAGGAGACGACGACTCGAGCGTCAGCCGCGCGAGGAGACGACGACGACTCGAGCGTCAGCCGCGCGAGGAGACGACGACGACTCGAGCGTCAGCCGCGCGAGGAGACGACGACGACTCGAGCGTCAGCCGCGCGAGGAGACGACGACGACTCGAGCGTCAGCCGCGCGAGGAGACGACGACTCGAGCGTCAGCCGCGCGAGGAGACGACGACGACTCGAGCGTCAGCCGCGCGAGGAGCCGACGACGACTCGAGCGTCAGCCGCGCGAGGAGCCGACGACGACTCGAGCGTCAGCCGCGCGAGGAGCCGACGACGACTCGAGCGTCAGCCGCGCGAGGAGCCGACGACGACTCGAGCGTCAGCCGCGCGAGGAGCCGACGACGACTCGAGCGTCAGCCGCGCGAGGAGCCGACGACGACTCGAGCGTCAGCCGCGCGAGGAGCCGACGACGACTCGAGCGTCAGCCGCGCGAGGAGCCGACGACGACTCGAGCGTCAGCCGCGCGAGGAGCCGACGACGACTCGAGCGTCAGCCGCGCGAGGAGCCGACGACGACTCGAGCGTCAGCCGCGCGAGGAGCCGACGACGACTCGAGCGTCAGCCGCGCGAGGAGCCGACGACGACTCGAGCGTCAGCCGCGCGAGGACGACTCGAGCGTCAGCCGCCGACGACGACTCGAGCGTCAGCCGCCGACGACGACTCGAGCGTCAGCCGCCGACGACGACTCGAGCGTCAGCCGCCGACGACGACTCGAGCGTCAGCCGCCGACGACGACTCGAGCGTCAGCCGCCGACGACGACTCGAGCGTCAGCCGCCGACGACGACTCGAGCGTCAGCCGCCGACGACGACTCGAGCGTCAGCCGCCGACGACGACTCGAGCGTCAGCCGCCGACGACGACTCGAGCGTCAGCCGCCGACGACGACTCGAGCGTCAGCCGCCGACGACGACTCGAGCGTCAGCCGCCGACGACGACTCGAGCGTCAGCCGCCGACGACGACTCGAGCGTCAGCCGCGCGAGGAGCCGACGACGACTCGAGCGTCAGCCGGCCGCCCCCCCATATAACTTTTCCTGGATGGATCTGATGATGTGTATCGATGGCTCACATCCAGGTAGAACCATCCCAGGGATAGGCAACCTTCATCACAAAATATATACATGTGCGGACAGGACGGTCAGCCGCGCGAGGAGCCGACGACGACTCGAGTGTCAGCCGCGCGAGGAGCCGCCGACGACGACGACTCGAGTGTCAGCCGCGCGAGGAGCCGACGACGACGACTCGAGTGTCAGCCGCGCGAGGAGCCGACGACGACGACTCGAGTGTCAGCCGCGCGAGGAGCCGACGACTCGAGTGTCAGCCGCGCGAGGAGCCGACGACGACGACTCGAGTGTCAGCCGCGCGAGGAGCCGACGACGACGACTCGAGTGTCAGCCGCGCGAGGAGCCGACGACGACGACTCGAGTGTCAGCCGCGCGAGGAGCCGACGACTCGAGTGTCAGCCGCGCGAGGAGCCGACGACGACGACTCCAGTGTCAGCCGCGCGAGGAGCCGACGACGACGACTCGAGTGTCAGCCGCGCGAGGAGCCGACGACTCGAGTGTCAGCCGCGCGAGGAGCCGACGACTCGAGTGTCAGCCGCGCGAGGAGCCGACGACTCGAGTGTCAGCCGCGCGAGGAGCCGACGACTCGAGTGTCAGCCGCGCGAGGAGCCGACGACTCGAGTGTCAGCCGCGCGAGGAGCCGACGACTCGAGTGTCAGCCGGCCGCCCCCCCCCATATAACTTTTCCTGGATGGATCTGATGATGTGTATCGATGGCTCACATCCAGGTAGAACCATCCCAGGGATAGGCAACCTTCATCACAAAATATATACATGTGCGGACAGGACGGTCTGCTGTCATTGGTCCCGCAGGCAGTCGGTCGCATTACCGCTCCCCCAGTATTACCGCCCCCCCATATCTCCGCAGTCACTCACCTCCTAGAAAGGCGCGCGGGTCTCTCATGTCGCTGCCGCGGTAGGTTTGCTGTCACTTGCCGGAATGCCGGGCTCAGGTGGTATTGCTCATTTATATAGGCTGCTCGAAATCCCGCCTCGCTGAATTCACGAATTGGCGGCTTCTGTGGCGAGGGCGGGGCCAAATTTTATTTATTTTTTGTTTCGGGAGACATCTAACTTTCCTCCGCCAGAAATCATGGGTGGACACGTGACCAGGTAGGAGGGCGGGGATTTTGATCTCGAGGGGCGGGGACGCTGTGCCGCGGTGTTTAGTATTTGTTTTGTTACAGCAGTCGGGTGTGGGGAAGCGGCCATTGGTTGTGCAATCTAACATCATCGTCACCCGTATAGGCTGAGCACCCGGGCAATGCTGTGCGGTCATGCAGAGCGAGTGTCACCGTCCGTGTCCTGCAGTGAATTGGGAATTCCGGTGGGGACTCTTATTATCAGGTGACAAGAAGATCAGTCATTAACCCTTCATTGCCAGAGCCCTGGTTTAATTTGTGTGACACTGTGTATGTATAATATGAATATAATATAAGTTTACATATCCTGGCAGAACTTATTATTTCTTTGCCATTTTTCAAAGAGGGCCGAGAGTGCCCCTAGCAAGGCTGACCCGGCCGCCCCTACGGTAGCGCGAGTGTCACCCGGCTGCCCCTACGTAGCGCGAGTGTCTCAGCCGGCCGCCCCTACGTAGCGCGAGTGTCTCAGCCGGCCGCCCCTACGTAGCGCGAGTGTCTCAGCCGGCCGCCCCTACGTAGCGAGAGTGTCTCAGCCGGCCGCCCCTACGTAGCGAGAGTGTCTCAGCCGGCCGCCCCTACGTAGCGAGAGTGTCTCAGCCGGCCGCCCCTACGTAGCGAGAGTGTCTCAGCCGGCCGCCCCTACGTAGCAAGTGTCTCAGCCGGCCGCCCCTACGTAGCAAGAGTGTCTCAGCCGGCCGCCCCTACGTAGCAAGAGTGTCTCAGCCGGCCGCCCCTACGTAGCAAGAGTGTCTCAGCCGGCCGCCCCTACGTAGCAAGAGTGTCTCAGCCGGCCGCCCCTACGTAGCAAGAGTGTCTCAGCCGGCCGCCCCTACGTAGCGAGAGTGTCTCAGCCGGCCGCCCCTACGTAGCAAGAGTGTCTCAGCCGGCCGCCCCTACGTAGCGCGAGTGTCTCAGCCGGCCGCCCCTACGTAGCGCGAGTGTCTCAGCCGGCCGCCCCTACGTAGCGCGAGTGTCTCAGCCGGCCGCCCCTACGTAGCGAGAGTGTCTCAGCCGGCCGCCCCTACGTAGCGAGAGTGTCTCAGCCGGCCGCCCCTACGTAGCGAGAGTGTCTCAGCCGGCCGCCCCTACGTAGCGAGAGTTTTTCAGCCGGCCGCCCCTACGTAGCAAGTGTTTCTCTTATCGTCCATGGACGGACACAGCTCCTTAAATCTTGACAAGTGGGTTATGTTCCCTGTTTACAGGAGAGGACTAGGCAGAAACATGTTAAATAGTTAAATACATGTTACATTAACAGAGTTGAACAGCCCCGCCCAGGGGGCGGTCCCTCCAGACATAACCCTCCTCACTGCAGCTTGCAGCCTCAGTTTCGTTCTGCCTAGCAAAGGAGAAGGACGTATGGCTCCCTTTGGGCCCAGCGCCCTGAGGAGAAGTTTTATTTTATTTTACTTTACTTTTTCTTGAAGAATCTTCTTTCAACTGTTGGCTGAGAGACAGGCTGGATATTATAGATCCTTGTAGTCTACTCAGTCCGACCAGCAAGCGTGGGCACACCTTTGCAAAGAGGCTTGGTCTGCCACGCCATACCCCATGACTCCTGGGGTGGCCGGTGAGCTTTGCTCCGAGGTCCACATATGACTGGGCTGTGGTGTTGTCTCACTCACAGTGGACCGGGTCGACAGCTACCTCCATTTCGGTTGTAGTTCTGTCAGGAATGCGTCAGCGAGTCCTCGCTTGGACGGGTAAGTACAGTCCCTCCTGCTTCGGTGGGTTGGTACGGCTGGGGTTCGGGGGTCCCTTCCCCTTACTTCCCTGCTCCTTTCCCTTGCTGCATTGCTAACATTGCCGCTGTCAGGGGGGAGGGGGCCTTCCTGAGGGGACTGTGTTATCTGGCTTGTATTGGGCCTTCCTGTGAGGTAAAAAGCCCTGTGATGAGCACACATGTTTATGATTATACTTCAGCAGACGCTGACTGATTGGTGACACCTGTAACGGTTTTGCTTTTTATGCAGTACAATGTGTATAGCCTTCCCTCCCTGTCTCTAGGTGGGAGGGGCGGCTTGCAGGTTCACAATTCAGTGAAACCTCCCTGCTCTCCGACTAGTGGGTCTGCGAGGTGGTCTCTTCGGAGTACTAGATAGGGTTTCCTCCTATCCACAGAACAAAGTTCTGTCCTTGTGTCTTCCCCTCCCGGCACGTCGGTCTGCCTTGGGCAGTGTGGGATTTGCTAAGCTGCAAGGTAATTTTACCTTTCCTGCAGGACGAGAGTTTTGGGGTTTTCTATGGGCCTCAGGCCCTAAATACCTTTGTGAACGTCGGGTAGTTCCGCATGGAATCCATTTGTTCGGTGGTAGCTGCGCTTCATCCGGGGGATGTCCTGACGTCCTCGGACATCAGGGACGCATACATGCATGTCCCGTTTTGCACATGTCACAGTGTTTTTTTCTGTGCTTCGTGATGAGAGAAGGGTCTCTGTCAGCCTGTGGCCCTCCCTTTTGATCTGGCGTCAGCACCATGGGTTTTCAGCTAGGAGCTCGCACTTATTTGAATTTTGTTGGGACAGCGAGGCTTTGCCTCATTGGCTACTTTGACGACTTTCTTCTGAGAGCAGCTTCTGTCTCCGACCTAGTGGATGGGTTATTCCCATTCAGACCCTCCGAAGATTCGGGTGGATGTTAAACGTTTAGGCCAGAAAGTGTAGCTCAGTGGCAGCAAGCCTGCCCTACATGTGTGCGACCCAGGGTTCAAATTATGGGCATGCTAGGTTCCGACTCAGCGTTGGAGTATCTAGTGTTGATCCAGACTCCTCAGTGGCAAGGTCCTTCTTCCCCTGGAGAAATTGCAGACTCTTCAGTCTGCGGAGAAGGTATTGGCATCACGCAATCGGTCTTCTCTCCGGGCGCCTGCTGGTTCAGGGTCTGTGGGTAGCCTCCTTCAAGGTGGTACTGTATGCCCAGTTCCACACCCTGGTTTTCCAGTGGAACTACTGTCCAGGTGGTAAAAATCTCTTGTCTCTGAAATCATTAGATTCCTGTGCGCCACCTAGTCAGAGTCTCTCTGAGTTGGTGACAGAGATTCCCGACTCTTCGGTCCGGGAAGTTGTTCCTTCCTTCCAGTGGTCGGTGTTTACGACGAATGCCAGCTCACGGGTTGTGAACCTGGAGGTTCACAAAACTGGGGGGTCCAGTCGGCCCTGAGTCGCTGGACTTGCGTGGACCTATGACCACACCTCCTTGAATGTGTCTGGTCTCGGTAGCTACCCAGGGTCGGGCCTGGCTAGTGCCTGGTGGAAGACCGCCTGGGAATACCAGGTGCTGTCTACTGTTCATTGTCCTACTATTTTAGGCGATCAGGCTATGCTTCTCCTTGTGGTCGACCAATCTGGTTTCAGCCGGACAACGCCACGGCCGTGGCTTCAGTCTACCATCAGGTATGCCGGCAGGCAGACTACTGGAGTCGCCAGATGCTGGACCAGGGCGACTGGTCTTTGTGCTTGGGGTGTTTCGGCTCCCTTGCAGGAGGTGAGCCTCACATGGCATGGATCTCCTGGCAGCTTGTCTCCGCCGCAAGGGTGTCAGTTAGTGGCCAGGTCTAGTGATCTTGTACAGACGCGTCAGTCGCGCTGGTGGCCCTGTGTTGTCTGTATCGGTGATTTTTTGCCATTCCTCCATGGTAGTTGCTTCCTCGGCCGCTCCACAGAGTGGATGCTGAGGAGATCCCGATGATTCTAATCGCTCCAGATTAATCTCGGCGTCCTTGGTACGCTGATATCGGGCGCCTGGTAGCGGAGGCACCCTGGCGATTGCCAGGGCAGGAGGTTCCTGTCTCAAGGTCCCATACTTCCTCCTGTTGTACAGTCACTGACTTGCTTAACATGGTTATTGGAAGCCAGACTTTAGGTGACCAGGGTCTGTCTGACTCGGTCATCTCAACAGGGCACCGTAGTCTTCTTCCGGAGGATCTACCGTCGCACCTCTCTTGGTGCGAAGGGATGGAGTGACGTCCACGGGCGTACTTTCAATGTCCAGGGTCCTGCTGTTTTTAAAGCTTGGATTGGATCTAAAAATTGCTTAAAGCACCGTTTGGGGGCAGATTTCAGCCTTGGCTGTGTTCTTTTAGTGGCCTTTTTGCGGCCCGTTCCCTGGTGGGTCCCCTTTTTTTGTGTGCAAGGGGTTTGTCATATACTTTCCCCTCTTGGCCCATCTCTTCCCCCATGAGTTTTGACTCTGGTGCTCTCGGTTCTTCAGGAACCTTCCTTTTGGAAACATCAGAGAGATTTTCTCTTGACACTATCTCAGAAGGTGGCCCCTTTAGTGGCCTTTACCTCTGTTAGAGGGGTTTCTGAGTTGGCGGTCTTGTCTTGCAAGCCGCCATGCTTGATCCCCCATAAGGATTAGGTGATGGTGCGCCCGCGACCTTCCCTTCTTCCGAAGGAGGTTTCGGCCTTTCATACTTTAGGCGTGGTACGCGCTTTGCGGGTATACCAGCCTACTACGGCTCCATTTCGGAGCTTCTGACTCTCTTTTGTGTCGGTGTCTGGTCCACAAAAGGGCCTGGCGGTCTCGTCGACCACCATTTCTCGGTGGATCGGGCAGGCCGTCATACAGGCCTATGCTCCTAAGGGCGGGCCCCCCTTTCCGGTCACGGCACTTTCGACCAGGGCAATTGGTGCTTCCTGGGTTTTTTTTTTTTCCCGACATCATGCGTCGGTCTCACAGGTGTGCGAGGCGGCGATTTGCTCGTCCGTTCACGCTTTTTCCAGAATTTACATGGTTGCTGTGAGTGCATCTTATGATGTTTTTTTCAGCCGCTAGTTTTTGCCGGCGGCTGTTTAAAGTTGCACCTCCTCCGTTGAGGAGCTCTGCTTGTTTTGGGGTGAAGTTAAAATTGTTTTTACTGATATATTTCCCACCCCTCGTTTTTTGACACTGCTTGGGGACGTCCCACTTGTCAAGATTTAAGGAGCTGTGTCCGTCCATGGACGATAAGAGAAAATAGGATTTTTTGTACTCACCGTAAAATCCTTTTCTCTGAAGTCCATGGACGGACACAGCTCCCACCCCTCCTTTTTAGGTTTGTACTGCTTGTTACGAACTGAGGCTGCAAGCTGCAGTGAGGAGGGTTATGTCTGGAGGGACCGCCCCCTGGGCGGGGCTGTTCAACTCTGTTAATGTAACATGTATTTAACTATTTAACATGTTTCTGCCTAGTCCTCTCCTGTAAACAGGGAACATAACCCACTTGTCAAGATTTAAGGAGCTGTGTCCGTCCATGGACTTCAGAGAAAAGGATTTTACGGTGAGTACAAAAAATCCTATTTTTTCAACTTGCAAGTGTTTTTCAGCCGGCCGCCCCTACGTAGCAAGTGTTTTTCAGCCGGCCGCCCCTACGTAGCAAGTGTTTTTCAGCCGGCCGCCCCTACGTAGCAAGTGTTTTTCAGCCAGCCGCCCCTACGTAGCAAGTGTTTTTCAGCCGGCCGCCCCTACGTAGCAAGTGTTTTTCAACTTGCAAGTGTTTTTCAGCCGGCCGCCCCTACGTAGCAAGTGTTTTTCAGCCGGCCGCCCCTACGTAGCAAGTGTTTTTCAGCCGGCCGCCCCTACGTAGCAAGTGTTTTTCAGCCGGCCGCCCCTACGTAGCAAGTGTTTTTCAGCCGGCCGCCCCTACGTAGCAAGTGTTTTTCAGCCGGCCGCCCCTACGTAGCAAGTGTTTTTCAGCCGGCCGCCCCTACGTAGCAAGAGTGTCAGCCGGCCGCCCCTACGTAGCAAGCGTTTTTCAGCCGGCCGCCCCTACGTAGCAAGTGTTTTTCTGCCGGTCACCCCTACGTAGCAAGTGTGTTTTCAGCCGGCGGCCCCTACGTAGCAAGTGTGTTTTCAGCCGGCCGCCCCTACGTAGCAAGTGTGTTTTCAGCCGGCGGCCCCTACGTAGCAAGTGTGTTTTCAGCCGGCCGCCCCTACGTAGCAAGTGTGTTTCAGCCGGCCGCCCCTACGTAGCGAGTGTTTTTCAGCCGGCCGCCCCTACGTAGCAAGTGTTTTTCAGCCGGCTGCCCCTACGTAGCAAGTGTTTTTCAGCCGGCCGCCCCTACGTAGCAAGAGTGTCAGCCGGCCGCCCCTACGTAGCAAGTGTGTTTTCAGCCGGCCGCCCCTACGTAGCAAGTGTGTTTCAGCCGGCCGCCCCTACGTAGCGAGTGTTTTTCAGCCGGCCGCCCCTACGTAGCAAGTGTTTTTCAGCCGGCCGCCCCTACGTAGCAAGTGTGTTTCAGCCGGCCGCCCCTACGTAGCGAGCGTTTTTCAGCCGGCCGCCCCTACGTAGCGAGCGTTTTTCAGCCGGCCGCCCCTACGTAGCAAGTGTTTTTCAGCCGGCCGCCACTACGTAGCAAGTGTTTTTTCAGCCGGCCGCCCCTACGTAGCAAGTGTTTTTCAGCCGGCCGCCCCTACGTAGCGAGCGTTTTTCAGCCGGCCGCCCCTACGTAGCGAGCGTTTTTCAGCCGGCCGCCCCTACGTAGCAAGTGTTTTTTCAGCCGGCCGCCCCTACGTAGCGAGTGTTTTTCAGCCAGCCGCCCCTACGTAGCAAGTGTTTTTCAGCCGGCCGCCCCTACGTAGCAAGTGTTTTTCAACTTGCAAGTGTTTTTCAGCCGGCCGCCCCTACGTAGCAAGTGTTTTTCAGCCGGCCGCCCCTACGTAGCAAGTGTTTTTCAGCCGGCCGCCCCTACGTAGCAAGTGTTTTTCAGCCGGCCGCCCCTACGTAGCGAGTGTTTTTCAGCCAGCCGCCCCTACGTAGCGAGCGTTTTTCAGCCGGCCGCCCCTACGTAGCAAGTGTTTTTTCAGCCGGCCGCCCCTACGTAGCAAGTGTTTTTCAGCCGGCCGCCCCTACATAGCGAGCGTTTTTCAGCCGGCCGCCCCTACGTAGCGAGCGTTTTTCAGCCGGCCGCCCCTACGTAGCAAGTGTTTTTTCAGCCGGCCGCCCCTACGTAGCAAGTGTTTTTTCAGCCGGCCGCCCCTACGTAGCAAGTGTTTTTCAGCCGGCCGCCCCTACGTAGCGAGCGTTTTTCAGCCGGCCGCCCCTACGTAGCAAGTGTTTTTTCAGCCGGCCGCCCCTACGTAGCAAGTGTTTTTTCAGCCGGCCGCCCCTACGTAGCGAGCGTTTTTCAGCCGGCCGCCCCTACGTAGCGAGCGTTTTTTCAGCCGGCCGCCCCTACGTAGCGAGCGTTTTTCAGCCGGCCGCCCCTACGTAGCGAGCGTTTTTCAGCCGGCCGCCCCTACGTAGCAAGTGTTTTTTCAGCCGGCCGCCCCTACGTAGCAAGTGTTTTTCAGCCGGCCGCCCCTACGTAGCAAGTGTTTTTCAGCCGGCCGCCCCTACGTAGCAAGTGTTTTTCAGCCGGCCGCCCCTACGTAGCGAGCGTTTTTCAGCCGGCCGCCCCTACGTAGCGAGCGTTTTTCAGCCGGCCGCCCCTACGTAGCAAGTGTTTTTTCAGCCGGCCGCCCCTACGTAGCAAGTGTTTTTCAGCCGGCCGCCCCTACGTAGCAAGTGTTTTTCAGCCGGCCGCCCCTACGTAGCAAGTGTTTTTCAGCCGGCTGCCCCTACGTAGCGAGCGTTTTTCAGCCGGCCGCCCCTACGTAGCAAGCGTTTTTCAGCCGGCCGCCCCTACGTAGCAAGTTTTTTTCAGCCGGCCGCCTTTACGTAGCAAGTGTTTTTTCAGCCGGCCGCCCCTACGTAGCAAGTGTTTTTCAGCCGGCCGCCCCTACGTAGCGAGCGTTTTTCAGCCGGCCGCCCCTACGTAGCGAGCGTTTTTCTGCCGGCCGCCTTTACGTAGCAAGTGTTTTTTCAGCCGGCCGCCCCTACGTAGCAAGTGTTTTTCAGCCGGCCGCCCCTACATAGCGAGCGTTTTTCCGCCGGCCGCCCCTACGTAGCAAGTGTTTTTCAGCCGGCCGCCTTTACGTAGCAAGTGTTTTTTCAGCCGGCCGCCCCTACGTAGCAAGTGTTTTTCAGCCGGCCGCTCCTACGTAGCGAGCGTTTTTCAGCCGGCCGCCCCTACGTAGCAAGTGTTTTTTCAGCCGGCCGCCCCTACGTAGCAAGTGTTTTTCAGCCGGCCGCCCCTACGTAGCAAGTGTGTTTCAGGCTGAAAAACACTTGCTACGTAGGGGCGGCTGGCTGAAAAACACTTCAGCCGGCCGCCCCTACGTAGCAAGTGTTTTTTCAGCCGGCCGCCCCTACGTAGCAAGTGTTTTTCAGCCGGCCGCCCCTACGTAGCGAGCGTTTTTCAGCCGGCCGCCCCTACGTAGCGAGCGTTTTTCAGCCGGCCGCCCCTACGTAGCAAGTGTTTTTTCAGCCGGCCGCCCCTACGTAGCAAGTGTTTTTCAGCCGGCCGCCCCTACGTAGCAAGTGTGTTTCAGGCTGAAAAACACTTGCTACGTAGGGGCGGCTGGCTGAAAAACACTTCAGCCGGCCGCCCCTACGTAGCAAGTGTTTTTTCAGCCGGCCGCCCCTACGTAGCAAGTGTTTTTCAGCCGGCCGCCCCTACGTAGCGAGCGTTTTTCAGCCGGCCGCCCCTACGTAGCGAGCGTTTTTCAGCCGGCCGCCCCTACGTAGCAAGTGTTTTTTCAGCCGGCCGCCCCTACGTAGCAAGTGTTTTTCAGCTGGCCGCCCCTACGTAGCAAGTGTTTTTCAGCCGGCCGCCCCTACGTAGCAAGTGTTTTTCAGCCGGCCGCCCCTACGTAGCAAGTGTTTTTTCAGCCGGCCGCCCCTACGTAGCAAGTGTTTTTCAGCCGGCCGCCCCTACGTAGCGAGCGTTTTTCAGCCGGCCGCCCCTACGTAGCAAGTGTTTTTCAGCCGGCCGCCCCTACGTAGCAAGTGTTTTTTCAGCCGGCCGCCCCTACGTAGCAAGTGTTTTTTCAGCCGGCCGCCCCTACGTAGCAAGTGTTTTTTCAGCCGGCCGCCCCTACGTAGCAAGTGTTTTTCAGCCGGCCGCCCCTACGTAGCAAGTGTTTTTCAGCCGGCCGCCCCTACGTAGCAAGTGTTTTTCAGCCGGCCGCCCCTACGTAGCAAGTGTGTCGACCGTTAGAGTTGTAGAAGTAGTACTCTGTGCTTAGGGTGGGCGCCAGACACAGTGCACTATTGAATCGTCACGCCAATACAATCCCGTGATTGCAGGCAAGACTCTTCATTTGCATTTTTTTTTTGATGCGCTGTGAGGTTCGCCTCTCCACTCTTATTGGGTCTTTCTGCTTCATGTCTGCACCGCTGTAGGAAAAGGGGCGGTGCTTTCCCCGGGCGGCCCTAACTTCCATTTTCGGCTTTGTGAATGGCTCCAGGAGGTAGGTAACATATTCAATTTCTAACCCTGTCCAGTGTCTGTCCAGTGTCCACCCCATCCATATACTGCAGCACCTTGTGCTGTATGTATTCTCAGCCTGTGATCAGTCTGAGGGTGGAGGGAGGGGGAAGGCGCCGTGCTTCATCACCCTCCGCTCCAGCCTTTCACCCGACAATCTGCTGGAGCCTTCATCATCACACATCTCCTGTATATGTATAACACGAGGGCTCCCAGCACTGCGTCCTCCTAGAGTCATGCTGCACAGGTGCTTATATCTGTGTGTCTGTGTCCCATTGTCTGCGAGTGACGGGGGGGGGGGGGTGTGCCCCCCAGCACTGCCCATCATTGAAAAATCCGCCCCCTTCATGTAAATATTCGCCTCTCTCCTACACGAGACAACAGCTGATCTTAAACTCTGCTGTTGCGCTGTTATGTACTGCGCAGTTCGCACCGGGCGCTATTCGATAACCAGGCACTTCTCGACAGAACACTGGCCCTGTCTGCCCCTCCACATTACCCAATCACATTGGCTTTTAATAAGGACACTTGCCTGTCCTACTCGCTCGCAATGTCGGGCGCCCCGAGGCCGATCCCTCGATCCTGGCAGCTCCCGGCGCCGCCATCCTCACTAAGGGAAACGGGCAGTGGATCCTTGCAGCTTCACTGCCCGTTTCCTACTGTGCGAGTCTCGCGGCGCTGTATGACTGGATGGCTGTTCTCTGGGATACACACAATTCCCAGAAGACGGCGCGCGCCCCATTCACCAGAAAACACGAGGAGGAAGATCTGCCGCGGACTAGGAAGAGGCAGATTAGGAACTTCTGCATAGCAACCGCCAGTACATTTTTTTTTTTTTTTTTATTATTTTTTTTTTTCTATGTAGGATTTTTGTGTTTGTTTTTTTCAGGGTGGAACTCCACTTTAAAGTGATTGTAAAGTCTTGTTAAAGAAAAAAATGTTTTATACTTTCCTGCTCTATGCAGTTGGATTTCCACAGAGCAGCCCTGATCCTCTTTCTCGCTCATGGCCCCTCCCTCCCGTTGAGTGCCCCAACAGCAAGCGTCTTACTATGGGGTCACCCGAGCAGAGTCACGGCTCCCTGTGTCCATTCAGACACGCAGCCATGATTTCTCCACTCTCTCATTGGCTGACTTTGGCTGAGACCGCTCAAGCTGCTGTCAATGAGGAGAGTATACTGTGGTTAGTCTAAAGCAAGGTGTAATTGGTTTGGAGGAACTGGTGGTTTGGAGGAACTGGTGGTTTGGAGGAACTGGTGGTTTGGAGGAACTGGTGGTTTGGAGGAACTGGTGGTGGTTTGGAGGAACTGGTGGTGGTTTGGAGGAACTGGTGGTGGTTTGGAGGAACTGGTGGTGGTTTGGAGGAACTGGTGGTGGTTTGGAGGAACTGGTGGTTTACTGGTGGTGGTTTGGAGGAACTGGTGGTTTACTGGTGGTGGTTTGGAGGAACTGGTGGTTTACTGGTGGTGGTTTGGAGGAACTGGTGGTTTACTGGTGGTGGTTTGGAGGAACTGGTGGTTTACTGGTGGTGGTTTGGAGGAACTGGTGGTTTACTGGTGGTGGTTTGGAGGAACTGGTGGTTTACTGGTGGTGGTTTGGAGGAACTGGTGGTTTACTGGTGGTGGTTTGGAGGAACTGGTGGTTTACTGGTGGTGGTTTGGAGGAACTGGTGGTTTACTGGTGGTGGTTTGGAGGAACTGGTGGTTTACTGGTGGTGGTTTGGAGGAACTGGTGGTTTACTGGTGGTGGTTTGGAGGAACTGGTGGTTTAAGGCAGTGCGATTAGTTGCAAGTAACGTGTGTGTGTGTGTGTGTGTGTGTGTCGTTTGGTGTGTTTTTTTTTTTTTATCATGCGAGTGTGGCATTTAGGACTTTTTTTTTATTTGCATTATTGTAGTATTTTGCTGTTTCATATTTTACTTTCATGTTTGTAGTGTGGATCGCTTCACTTTTATCTGATTGTATAAAACTACTAACAAAAGTTAAAAGAATGTTTAGCAAAGTAAACAAAAAATTGTTGGGGGGGGGGGTTTCTGAGAGGAGGAGTTGGACAAATTTTCATAAAGAAAAAAAACCCCTTACATCATGGAAGCTCATCCCTTTAGCCCCCCCCCCCCCCGGGGTTTCACAGCAGCACGGCTCTGAAATCGCACTACTTCAGCACAATTTTCAAAGCTGCAGATCAGTGCGACTTGAAACTCATTTTTAACAGAATTCAATGCAAGTCTCAATGAAAGGCAAAAAAAAAGTAGGGCAGGAACCTTTTTCAAAGCTGCTGCAACTTTATTCGCAATGATTTGAACGGTTCATTTGCTGGCAGTGGGGTGCAACTTGTCATGCAATTTTTGAACTGTCAGATTGCATGACAAATCGCACTGGTATGAACCGGGGCTTAACCACTTTAGCCCCGGGCCTGTTTTTCAGAGTCGGTGTTTACGAGACAAAACCATTTTTTTTTGCTAGAAAATTACTTAAAACCCCCAAACATTATATATTTTTTTTTTCTAACACCCTAGAGAATAAAATGGAAGTCATTGCAATACTTTTTGTCACACCGTATTTGCGCAGCGGTCTTACAAGCGCACTTTTTTTTGAAAAAAATCACTTTTTTAAATGAAAAAATAAGACAACAATAAATTTGGCCCAATTTTTTTATATATTGTGAAAGATAATGTTACGCCGAGTAAAATGATACCCAACATGTCACGCTTAAAAATTTCGCCCGCTCGTGGCATGGCGTCAAACTTTTACCCTTAAAAATCTTGATAGGCGACGTTTAAAAAATTCTACAGGTTGCATTTTTTGAGTTACAGAGTAGGCCTAGGGCTAAAATTAATGCTCTCGCTCTAACGATCGCGGCGATACCTCACTTGTGTGGTTTGAATACCGTTTTCATATGTCGGCGCTACTCGCGTATACGTTCGCTTCTACGCGCGAGCTCGTCGGGACGGGGCGCTTTAAAACATTTTTTTTTTGCTTTTCGCATTTATTTTTATTTATTTTACAATTTTTAACACTGAAAAAAAAAAAAAAAAAAAAATTATCACTTTTATTCCTATTACAAGGAATGTAAACATCCCTTGTAATAGAAAAAAGCATGACAGGTCCTCTTAAATATGAGATCTGGGGTCAAAAAGACCTCAGATCTCATATTTAGGCTTAAATGCAAAAAAAAAAAAAAAAATTTGGAAATGTCATTTTTTCAAATGACAAAAAAAAAAATGTTTCTTTAAGACGCTGGGCGGGACTGACGTTTTGACGTCACTTCCGCCCAGCGGAGCTATGGGGACGGGCGAAGGAGATTTTTCCTTCAGTCTCGTCCCCGCTCACCATCCGGATGGTCGCGATCTCCTCCGCCGCTACCGACGGCTCCGGTAAGCGGCGGAGGGCGCGGAACAGCGGCGGGAGGGGGGGGGGCCCCTCTCCCGCCACCGATAACGGCGATCTCGCGGCGGATTCGCCGCGGAGACCGCCATTATCGTTAACACGGCCGCCCACAGAAGAGATGAATATCTCGATTGTGGCAGCAGCTGCTACCGTTACCGAGATATTCATCTCTAAAGTGATGACGTATAACGACGGTGGGCGGTCGGCAAGTAGTTAAAGTATTACTAAAGGTAAAACTTTTATTTTCATTTTGGATAGTGGAGAAGGATTGGAATACCCATCGGTGTTTAAAATGGGAAAATTCATATGGCTGTGGGTGTAATTGCCGCCATCACAGTATGTATTTTATGTTTTTTTTTTTTTTGTCACTTTTATGTTTTTGGAATTGCCTTTAAAATCCCATAAAATAAAGATGCATACTGTGATCTGTCAGTGTTGATCGCTGTCTCTGCCCCCATTCAGGAGTATTGCCTCTTTATCCTGTTTTAATGTTCTCTTTGAAAGTAAAAAAATCCCAAATTTTGGGTTGTCCCCAGAAAAGAAATGGAGGGGAAATCTTCCAATGGGGACACTGGTTCAGGTGACCTGGAGGTCCCCAAGGAATTGCCTTAACCCCTGCCTAACTCCGATATACGTCGGCAGAATGGCATGGCTGGGCACAAGCGTATGTATGTGTATTTTCGCCTTTTAAGAGCCCAGCCGTGGGTCGCGCACGCGAGCTGGTTCGAAGCTCCGCGATCAGTCACAAGAGCTAAAGAACGGGGAGAGGAGTGTAAACACACTTTTTTTTTTTTTCTTGAGTGCATGCAATCGGCACTGTCCAGACAGAGGGTCAGGGGTCCTACAGCCTCATAGGACAATCGGCAGAATTAAAACTCCTGCTACAAGCTTTAAAGGGGTTGTAAAGGTAAAAGTTTGTTTTACCTTAATGCATCCTATGCATTAAGGTAAAAAAACTTTTACCTTTACAACCCTTTACAAATCTGACAGCACCGGCCCCCCCCCGCCCCCGTTTTACTTACCTCACCCCTCGAAAGTCCCGGGCGCGAGCTTGTCTTGTTCGGTTCCCAGCCTGGCCGTTGATTGGCTGGGCGGATTGATGGCAGCGCAGCCATTGGCTGGCGCTGCTGTCAATCACAGCGGATGATGTGGTGCGCCGGGGGGGGTGGGGCCGAGTGATACAGTTGGCCGCCGGCTGTATCACGGGAGCGCCCTCGCAAAAGCTTTCCACCATGCTCGCTCGCTCGCATGAAGGTAGAAAGATTTTGCGAGGAGGAGCCGAGATAGCCGCCGAGGGACCCCAGAAGACACGGATCCGGGTCACTCTGTGCAAAACGAGCTGCACAGTGGAGGTAAGTATAACATGTTTGTTATTTAAAAAAAAAAAAAAAATTGTGCCTTTAGTGTTCCTTAAAGCAGACATTGATCGAAATCACTTAGGGCAGCACAGTGGTGTAGTGGTTGGCACTTTCACCTAGCAGCAAAAAGGTCGCTGGTTCAAATCCTGACCACGACACCATCTGCCTGGAGTTTGCATGTTCTCCCTGTGCCTGCGTGGGTTTCCTCCGGGTGCTCCAGTTTCCTCCTACACTCCAAAGACATGCTGGTAGGTTAATTGGATCCTGTCCAAATTGGCCCAATATATATGTGTATGACTGTGTGTCCCAAGCGTTTCGAGAGCCTACGGGGTAAGTGATCGCACCAGCCAGGAAGACACTGGCTGCAAAAAGCGCCTTGAGGTGATTCAGTTCACATGTGTAGCGTTATACAAGTCATTCATTCATTCATTGCTATATACTGATGAGAAGGTATTCAGCAGTTTATATTTACCAAACGTATATATTGAATGCAGGCTCCTGGGTTTAGTAACACTTTAACCCAAAAAAATGGTAACCAATCCGGACACCACTTCTGTATACTGCTTGTCGACCAGTTGCTGTCATACTGTGGCAGGTCAGCTCGTTCCTGCAAATCGCTGTAGCTGTATATCACTGCATGGCAGGGGAGGCCATGCGTGTGGGCGTGATGGCCACCCGCGATCGCTCCACAGAGCCAGAACAAGGATCCGTCAATATAAACCAACAGATCACCTATCTGTCAGGGGAGTACATGGTGATCTGTTCTTGGTACTCCGAGTGAGCCCAGCCCCCCACAGTTAGAAACACCTCTCAGGGAACACGTTTAACCCCTTGATCGCCCTCTAGTGTTAACTTCCCTGCCAGTGTCATTTATCCGGTTAACGACCGGCTCACTAACTTATACGTCAGCAGAATGGCACGGCTGGGCAAAGTGACGTGTATATGTTCGTCACTTTGAAATTACAGCTGTGCGGGTGCTCCGTGACCGCGGGACCTGCGGACTCTATGTCCGCCAGTGTCCCGCGATTGGGTGACAGAGCTGAAGAACGGGAAGAGGAAAGTGTATACACATCATCTCCCTGTTCTGCCTGGTGACACGGATCCTCTGCTCCCTATCATCGGGAGCAGCGATCAGTGACATGTCACTCGTAGCCACGCCCCCAACAGTTAGAATCACTCCCTAGGACACACACTTGATCCCTTCCCCCTACTGGTTAACCCCTTCACTGCCAGTCACATTTATACAGTAACCTGTGAATTTTTATAGCACTGATCGCTGTATAGATGTGAATGGAGCCAAAATGGCGTGAAAGGTGTCCGATGTGTCCGCCGTAATGTCGCAGTCATGATAAAAATCGCAGATCGCCGCCATTACTAGTAAAAAAAATTTTTTATAAAAATGCCATAAAACTATCCCCTATTTTGTAGATGCTATAACCTTTGCTCAATCAATATACGCTTATTGCGATATTTTTTGTTTAAAATAAATAAATGTAGGAGAATACAATTCGGCCTAAACTGAGGAAAAACATATTTTTTGGGAGGGATATTTATTATAGCAAAAAGTAAACAATATTGCTTTTTTCTAAATTGACGTTTTTATATATATATATATATAAGTGCAAAAAATAAAAACCGCAAAGGTGATCAAAATACCACCAAAAGAAAGCTCTATCTGTGGGGAAAAAAAGGACGTAAATTTTGGGAGCCACGTCGCACGACAGCGTTTTTGTCAGTTAAAGCGACGCAGTGCCAAATCGCAAAAAGTGGCCCGGTCATTTGGCATCCAAATGGTCCGGGGCTGAATTGGTTATATAGTAATCGATGCATTTAAAAAAAAAAATCTATTTTATAATTTTCCATCTACCTTCTACACAGAGGGGGGGGGGGGGGGTGCGGCATAGATCTCAGACCCTGGCCTTCTCTCACAATGTCTTGTATATGGTGGAACGTTATTGGGCAGCATATAGTGTCGGGCTGTACTTTGCTTGTAGTAATGGACGGCGTGCACCGTCTGCTGCAACTACAGTGATCGAAGGCCCCTTTCACACGGACGGATAGAATGTCGCTTTTAACTGCGGATTCTTAAGTTATCTGCTGCAGCTAAAAGCACACAATGCTTTCCTATGGCCCTATTCACACACTGCGTTTAGCTGCGGTTTTGTTACATGCGGTTTGGTGCCGATAGAAAAATTTACTGCGTCCAGGAACGATTTGGCGCAGCTATCTGCACATAACCGCAGGTAATCGCAGTGCATTGTCAGCTGCGTTTTGGTATGAATCATGAGGGGGGAACTCCATGCCAAATTTAAAATATAAAAAAAACGGCATGGGTTCCCACCCCAAGAGCATACCAGACCCTTGGTTCTGTTATGGATTTAAAGGGGAACCCCTACGCCGAAAAACGGTGTGGGGGGTCCCCCAAAAGCCATACCACACCCTTTTCTGAGCATGCAGCCCGGTCGGTCAGGAAAGGTGCCCCCCACCCCAGAGCACCTTGTCCCCCTCTTCCCGACAACCCTGGCCATTGGTTGTCGGGGTCTGTGGGCGGGGGGCTTATCGGAATCCGGGAGCCTCCTTTAAATAAGGGGGCCCCCAAATCCGGCCCCCCACCCTATAGGAGTATGGGGTGCATCGTACCTCTACTCATTCACCGGGGGGGGGGGGGGGAAGTGTCAAGGGGAAAAAAAAACACTGGACAGGTTTTTAAAGTAATTTTATTAGGCAGCTCCGGGGGTGGTCTTCTGACTTTTCTGCTCTTTGGTTCTTTCTGCCTTCTGCCGGGCTCCTCCGCTATCTTCTTCCAGCTCTTTTACTAGCGGTGGCTCGATCATCTTCCAACTTTGGGGGGGTCCCTTCTCTCGCTCTCCGGTTCTTTCTGCCGGGCTCCTCCGCTATCTTCTTCCAGCTCTTTTACTAGCGGTGGCCCGGTCTTCTTGCAACTTCGTGGGTCTCTTCTCCCGCTCTCCGGTTCTTTCTGCCGGGCTCCTCCGCTATCTTCTTCCAGCTCTTTTACTAGCGGTGGCCCGGTCTTCTTCCGACTTCAGCGGTCTCTTCTCCCGCTCTACGTTTCTTTCTGCCGGGCTCCTCCGCCATCTTCTTCCAGCTCTTTTACTAGCAGTGGCCCGGTCTTCTTCCGACTTCGGGGGTCTCTTCTCCCGCTCTACGTTTCTTTCTGCCGGGCTCCTCCGCTATCTTCTTCCAGCTCTTTTACTAGCGGTGGCCCGGTCTACAGAGGCCTACAGTAACTCTCAGCCAGGATGTTTCCTCGCATGGTCTGAACACTTCAGGGCTTTCAACAACATTCGCTTGGCTATGAACGTTACTCTTTGGACATCAAATTCACACCCATGTTTTCCAAAGTCACATGGTAAGTCAGGGGTTGACAAATTTGCTTGGAATCTAGGAGCCAGGTAAAAAAGTTAGGAGCCAGAAAAAGCGCCCCGTCCCGACGAGCTTGCGCGCAGAAGCGAACACATACGTGAGAAGCGCCCGCATATGTAAACGGTGTTCAAACCACATGTGAGGTATCGCCGCGATTGGTAGAGCGAGAGCAATAATTCTAGCCCTAGACCTCCTCTGTAACTCAAAACATGCAACCTGTAGATTTTTTTTAAACGTCGCCTATGAAGATTTTAAAGGGTAAAAGTTTGTTGGCATTCCACGAGCGGACGCAATTTTGAAGCGTGACATGTTGGGTATGAATTTACTCGGCGTAACATTATCTTTCATAATATAAAAAAAATGGGGATAACTTTACTGTTGTCTTATTTTTTCATTTAAAAAAGTGTAATTTTTTCCCAAAAAACTGCGCTTGTAAGACCGCTGCGCAAATACGGCGTGACAGAAAGTATTGCAACAATCGCCATTTAATTCTCTAGGGTGTTAGGATAAAAAATATATATAATGTTTGGGGGTTCTAATTAGAGGGAAGAAGATGGCAGTGAAAATAGTGAAAAACAACATTAGAATTGCTGTTTAACTTGTAATGCTTAGCTTGTAATACCAACGGCCACCACCAGATGGCGCCAGCTCACATCTGGTGGTAATAACTTGTAATACCAACGGCTCACCACCAGATGGCCCCAGCTCACAAAAAAAAAAAAATTTTTTTTTTTTATGCCCCCCTTCCAATTCAAGTCGCCAGGACCCTATTTCTAGTCGCCATGGCGACCTGGCGCCCGGGATTTGTCGAGCCCTGTGGTAAGTTGTAGTGTGCATTAAGCCCAAAAGGAAACCCATCGTGAGACATGTGCAGACCTCCATTACTGATTGGCTGGCGTTGGGTTTTAATATATTATGAGCCCCTCACCCAGAAAGTACAAATGGCAGCACTTTTTCATTCACTGGCTGCATAACTTGAGGTCAGTGACAAACCATTGAAGCCAGAGGATCCCCATGACGGCGGCATTGTCAGAGGGAGGTGAGCAATGGCAGCCTATGTATGTTCCTAATAAGACAATGTCATCTTGCCAGCTCAGGGCAAAGTGGACATGTCTTTTGTAAAGCCACCCCCAACATGAAACCTTCTACCTTGCCATGCACTCCCCTTGCTGCTCCTAGCTCTGTTGCAGCTGGTGTTGGACCCTAAAGGATTATAGACCACTGTCGTATAACCAAGGGTTCGAGGTCAAGCCTAGCAATTGGCTGCCAGCCTCCAGCGTGGTCACAGGGAAATCCATCGCCCATATAATTGAAAGCATTGGGTACTGCCATGGAGGAAGGCTCAGCAGTGGTAAGGCTTCATGTACACCGCTGCTGGTAAACGGACGTTTAAGGAGTAGTGGGGATTTTTATTCCGCTGCCCCTGAACTGTTATATTATATACAAAGGTTGTTTAGTAATTTCTAGCTAGTTGAGTTTAGAAGCTTTTTTTAAATTTATTTTTATTTTTTGGAATGCAAAAAAATGGGTTCAGAGGCATTTGAAATGCCTGTAACGGCTTTTAACCACTTGCTTACTGGGCACATATACCCCCCTCCTGCCCAGGTGAAATTTCAGCTTCCGGCACTGCGTCGCTTTAACTGACAATTGCGCGGTCGTGCGACGTGGCTCACAAACAAAATTGACGTCCTTTTTTTTTCCCCACAAGTAGAGCTTTCTTTTGGTGGTATTTGATCACCTCTGCGGTTTTTATTTTTTGCGCTATAAACAAAAAAGAACAACACTTTAGAAAAAAAAATACAATATTTTGTACTTGTTGCTGTAATAAATATCCCAATTTAAAAAAAAAAACATTTTTTTCAGTCTAGGCCGATACGTATTCTTCTACATATTTTTGGTAAAAAAAAAAATCACAATAAGTGGTTTGCGCAAAAGTTATAGCGCCTACAAAATAGGGGACAGAATTATTTTTTTTACTAGTAATGGCGGCGATCTGTGATTTTTTATTTATTTTTTTTAATTGGGACTGCGACATTATGGCGCACACATCGGACACTTTTGACACATTTTTGGCACCATTCACATTTATACTGCGATCAGTGCTATAAATATGCACTAATTTACTGTATAAATGTGACTGGCATTGAAAGGGGTTAACACTAGGGGGTGAGGAAGGGGTTAAATGTGTACCCTGCATAGTGTTCTAACTGTGTGGGGGGTGACTGGGGGAGGTGACCGATCTGTGTCCCTATTTACAAGAGACACAGATCGGTCTCCTCTCTCCCTGACAGGACGAGAGCCGGCAATGAGAAATTATCTCATATGTTTACATATGAGATCATCCCTCATTGGCCACGCAGATCGCATAGCAAACGGCCACTCCTATTGGTCGTTCACGGCGATCTGTGAGATGTGCTGTGTCCAAGGGACACGGCCAGCACAGAGTTTCCCCGCTGCGCCCTCGGGAGCGCGCACGGGGAAAGGGGCGGACGTCAATTGACGTCCTGTTGGATTTTCTGGTCCGCGCTGTAGCCGTCATTCGACTATAGCGCGGGCCTCAGGTGGTTAAGCATTGCTAGACGCAGTAACTCGTGCTTAGCAGCGTGTTTGTTTTTTTTGCAAACGCAGCTAAACGCCCTTTTTTTTTTTTTTTTTTGGCGCCGGTTTCTAGCTGTCAAGTTTAATCCTTCAGGAGAGGTTGAACGTCCCTGTGTACATGAAGCCTAAGGTGAGTGTCAAAGGGAATATCGCCTTTCTTAGAATAGGTGGGGTGGCAGCATCTCTTTAGAATACGAACAGTCAGTGAAGCTGTACTCGCTGCGCACATGTATCTTATGATCGATCAGACTGGGGTTGGTAACCTGCTAAAGGATGAGACTTCTCGTATTTGGATGATTTGAATATAGAATTATTGAGCCTGTGACTGCCCCCCCAATGGGACAGGGGAGTTTGGAGGGGACTGCAGGGTAGCATCTTGCCTACTCACTATGGGCCCTGGCATTTGAGGAAGCTGCCAGTGTTCCGGAAGATGTCCTGTTATATACAGTAATGCAAGATGACATCTTACCACATTGAACAGTCGAGGAAGCCATGATGGTGTCTGCCAACTTGAAGCTCTGAGAAGATGGATGTGAAAAGAAAGCTGGTTAATGAGATACGTTCCTGGGGTGGGCATTCCCTCACTAATCAAGGCTTGTCTAGGGGCCTAGCTGCTAGCTTGCTGGTTAATTAGTTAGCTGTTGATTAGATCACTGTTGGCTGTTCATTAGATGTACTGATATTACTGTTTTAAAGTTTAGCTCTTATCTGATTTTATGTTGAATAAATGTGTTTGTGAACATTATAATAAAGAGTTCCAGTTTGCACCTAAGCTAGTGTCGGCTCTTTCTTGAGTGAAATCTTCAGTGTGTGTGTGTGTGTGTGTGTGTGTGTGTGTGTGTGTGTGTGTATATATATATATATATATATATATATATATATATATATATATCTCTATAGACGGATATTAAAACCTTGGACTGACCGTGAGCATGATTTGTTCCAGAAACATGCTTGTAATCCAAAGCACTTGTATATCAAAGCAAATTTCCCCATAGGAAATAATGAAAACGCAAATGATTTGTTCCACAACCATTTATTCATAAGTCCTTCAGTTTATAGTCCATATAAAAAGATAGGCTGTGTAACATAAAATGTCCATCCACACATGGAAGCCTCCACAGGGGGAGATTAGAAGCAAAATCCAGCAGGAGCTCCAGAGTATAAAAGAGAAGAGGCGCCTCTAAGGCCCCTTTCACACTGGGATGGGAGGTGCGTTGGCGGAATAGTGGCGCTAAAAATATCGGTGCTATACTGTCGGAATTGCCGCAGGATTAACCCCTGCTAGCGGCATTGTGGGTGGTATTACCGCGGTTTCCTATTGTTTTAACTGGGAAGGAGCGGTATACACACCGCTCCAAAGATGCTGCTTGTAGGAGATTTTTTTTAGGCACCATTTTTAGCGATATACCGCCTGAAAAACTCCCCAGTGTGAAAGGGGTCTAAGTGTAGCAATAAGTTGCTAAATGTTGTACCTTCATGAAATGTAACCATATTGCTACACTTGGAGGTGCCTCTCCTTTTTTTTTTTTTATACTCTGTTGTGACATGACACTACTCTTATATCAAGACATCGCTTGTATATCAAGGCAAAATGTATTTGTGTGTGTGTGTATGTATGTATATATATATATGTATATGTGTGTGTGTGTGTGTGTGTATATATATATGTGTATATATGTATACACATATATATACACATATATATACACATATATATACACACACACACACACACACAAAATATATATATATATATATATATATATATATATATAATCTCATACATGCCTCTGCACATCATTGGTTGAACAATGTACCCACCCCCCACATCTCATTCACTATGGCATATCCACAGCAAAATAAATACACAAAACAAACGCAAGTGTGAATTAATGTTATACATTTTATAAGAAATAAAACACAGAAAAATTATAGAATTATTTATAAAAGACACAAATACATCTGAACTCGGCGTAGGACACAAGTTTAAATTAAAAAGTGCTTATAAGAATGCCCTCATAGTAATCTCAGTACCATCTTCTACATACAGATCAGTAATTGGAACAATTGGGTGATATTATCCTTTACAAATACTACATTTGGCCATTAGAAATTGCCTAGACATGTACCATCGTGCTTTGCACCATCTGATGGCCAAGTGTGTTATTTTACAGAAAACTCTCTTGCGCTCTGGTGTTTTTGTTATGGGGTAATGCAGTCCAATCGTAAGATAGAATCACAGGTCTTGCAGCCCTCCTCTGAACTAGAGGTCGACCGATATGGGTTTTTCTCTGGCCGATGCCGATATTTAGAAATCGCGGCGGCCAATAGCCGATTTATGATGCCGATTTTTTTTTTTTTTTTTTGGGCCGATATGTTGGGCCGATTTTTCAGGCGCTTTTGGGCTAAACAGTAAAGTAAGCCCATATTTTTTTTTCGTCCAAAAGTTTTCATTACCTGTTTTTGTGTAACTATATATATATATAATTTACACAAAAACAGGTAATGAAAACTTTTGGACGAAAAAAAAAATATGGGCTAACTTTACTGTTTAGTTATTTTTTATTTTATTTGTTAAAGTATATTTTTTCCCAAAAAAATAGATTTTTAATACAGCTTACCTGTAAAAATCTTTTTCTTGGAGTACATCACGGGACACAGAGCGGCATTCATTACTATATGGGGTTATATGGAGTACCTTCAGGTGTAGACACTGGCAATCTTCAAACAGGAAATGCCCCTCCCTATATAACCCCCTCCCATAGGAGGAGTACCTCAGTTTTGTAGCAAGCAGTATGCCTCCCAAAATGGTCCTCAAAAAAGAGGGGTGGGAGCTCTGTGTCCCGTGATGTACTCCAAGAAAAAGATTTTACAGGTAAGCTGTATTAAAAATCTCTTTTTCTTTATCGTTACATCACGGGACACAGAGCGGCATTCATTACTATATGGGATGTCCCAAAGCAATGCTTACAATGAGGGGAGGGAGAACATCTCCAAGACAAAAGGATTTAATTTAGAGATATACTCAAATCATAATAAATCCAACTTAGTTGAGAAAAATAATCTTAATTTTTAAATTTAACTCAAAAAAAAGAGGAGCCCCCGGAATCCGAGGGTCTCAAACTGCAGCTTGCAGCACTGCCTGCCCGAAGGCAGTATCAGTATTCCTTCTTACGTCCAACTTGTAGAATCTTGTAAATGTGTGGACAGAAGACCAGGTTGCCGCCTTGCAAACTTGAGCCATAGAGATCTGGTGGTGTGCTGCCCAGGAGGCGCCCATGGCTCTAGTAGAATGAGCCTTTAATGATACTGGAGGAGGCAACCCTTTCAAGCCGTAGGCCTGAGTGATTAATTGCTTAATCCACCTAGAAATGGTGGACTTTGCAGCTGCCTGCCCCTTCTTGGGCCCATCCGGTAGAATAAACAGAACATCTGTTTTCCGGATTTTCTCTGTAGCTTTAAGATAGGCCTTCATGGCCCTGACAATATCCAAGGTATGCAGCAACCCTTCCTTTCTGGAAGTAGGTTTAGGGAAGAAGGATGGTAATACCAAATCCTGGTTCAAATGAAAACTGGATATGACCTTCGGTAGGAAGGAAGGATGAGGGCGGAGAACGACCTTGTCCTTATGAAATATAAGATATGGTTCCTTACAGGATAAGGCTGCCAGTTCCGAAACTCTTCTTGCGGAAACTATGGCAACCAAAAATACCAACTTCCTTGTCAGTAGAACCAAAGGAATTTCAGCCAACGGCTCAAACGGTTGTTTCTGTAAACTTGACAGAACAAGATTTAAATCCCACGGACAAAGCGGGGATTTAACTGGAGGTTTAATACGTAAGACCCCTTGAAGGAAGGTCTTAACCAGCGAGTGGGTGGCCAGCGGCCGCTGAAACCACACTGACAGGGCAGAAATCTGTCCTTTGATTGTGCTTAATGCCAATCCTTTATCCACTCCTAGCTGGAGAAAACTTAAAACTCTATCTATGGTGAACTTGCGAGGAAGCCATAGCTTGGACTCGCACCAGCCTATATAGGCCCTCCAGACCCTGTGATAAATCACCCTAGAGACCGGTTTCCTGGCTCTGATTAGGGTAGAGATTACCTTCTGGGACAGACCTCTACCCCTGAGAATCAAGGATTCAGCTTCCAGGCCGTCAAATTTAGATGCCGTAAGGCAGGGTGGAGGATCGGACCTTGCGATAGCAGGTCTGGCCTTAGAGGCAGAGTCCAAGGGTTTCCCACTACCATCCTTAGGATTAGTGAGTACCATGCCCTTCTGGGCCATGCTGGAGCTACCAGGATGACTGGTATGTGCTCCACCCTGATCCTGCGCAGCAGGCGGGGTAGTAACTGGAGCGGGGGAAACGCATAAAGAAGTTTGAACTGATGCCAAGGGTAAACCAGAGCATCGGTTCCGCAGGCCATCGGATCCCTTGAGCGGGACATGAACCTGTCTAGCTTCTTGTTGAGTCTCGATGCCATGATATCCACGTCCGGCACTCCCCATCTTTGGCAGAGTGCTTGAAAGACTTGTGGATGCAGAGACCATTCCCCCGGCCATAGAGTCTGGCGGCTTAAGAAGTCCGCCTGAAAGTTGTCCACTCCGGGAATGAATATTGCCGATATGCAGGGCACATGAGCCTCTGCCCATAGGAGAATCAAGCTCACTTCTCTCTGAGCGGCCTGACTCCTGGTTCCCCCTTGGTGATTTATGTATGCCACTGCCGTGGCATTGTCTGATTGAATTCTCACCGGGAACCCCTGCAACTTCGACGTCCAAGCCCTGAGGGCTAGTCGAACAGCTCTGAGCTCCAAGATGTTGATGGGTAATAGCTTCTCTGGCTTTGCCCAAATACCTTGGCGAGTGGAACCATCCACAATTGCTCCCCAGCCCGTCAGGCTGGCGTCTGTGGTCACTATCTTCCAAGCCACTGGGCTGAAAGACTTTCCCTTCAGTAGATTCTGAGGGTCTAACCACCAACACAGACTTTGCCGGACTCTTGATGAGAGTGGCAACGGGATATCCAAGGCCTGTGGCCTTCTGCTCCATGCTGACAGGATGGCTGCCTGCAGGATGCGAGTGTGGCTCTGGGCGTATGGCACCGCCTCGAATGTAGCCACCATCTTGCCTAGTAGTCTCATACATAGGCGAATAGTCGGTTCCTTCTTGCTTAGAACCAGTAGGATTAATTCCTTGATGGCTTTGACCTTCCTCAGAGGTAGGAACACCCTTAGTTGTTCTGTGTCTAATCTCATGCCGAGATATTCCAACTGCCATGTGGGCTGGAATGCTGACTTTTCTCGATTTAGGACCCAGCCGAACCTCTCGAGGTATTGGACCGTGAGGGCCACTGCTCGCTCCAAGCCGGGAGACGAGTGGTCTATGACTAGGAGGTCGTCCAGGTATGCTAGGATCGTGACCCCTTGGATCCTTAGCTTGGCTAGGATTGGAGCTAGAACCTTCGTGAACACCCGGGGGGCCGTAGCCAACCCGAAGGGAAGCGCCACGAATTGGAAATGACGCGAAGCCACCATAAAGCGTAGATATCTTTGATGTGGCTGATAAATTGGAACATGAAGGTAGGCATCCTTTATGTCTATGGACGCCATGAAGTCGTCCTTTTGGAGTGTGGCAGCTGCTGACCGCACGGATTCCATCCGAAATGAGAGGACTTTTAAGTATGCATTTACCATCTTTAGGTCCAAAATTGGCCTGACATCTCCATTGGGCTTTGGGATGATGAATAGGTTGGAGTAGAAACCCAGCCCCTGTTCCAGGACTGGTACCTCTACTATTACTTCCTGGGAAAGTAGATGATCTAGAGCCGATCTTAATGCAGCTCCTTTCTCCAGATCGTTTGGAATCCTCGACTCCTGGAAATGAGGAGGAGGAAACCTTAGGAACTCTAGCTTGTAGCCTGTGGCCACGGAAGACCGTACCCACTCGTCGGGAATGCTGGCTTCCCAAATCTCCGAAAAGAGTCGCAGCCTTCCCCCCACCTTCGTGGGTGGGGGCGCCCCTTCATAAGGTAGACTTGGGGGCTGGTTTTGCTGGTTTGCGAAACCACTGCCTCTTGCCTCTAACAGCCTGTCCTTGTGATCTGCTGTTGAAGCCGAAGTTTGCTCTTGCAGGAGGCCGTCGATACTGCTTGGCATTAGAGGGCCCCTGCCCAGGGGAGGACTGTCGTTTAAACGCAGGCCCCTGAACCTTCTTCTTAGTTGGCAAGAGAGTACTCTTGCCGTTTGAAATGGTCTGAATGTATTTATCTAGGTCCTCTCCGAAGAGCCGTCCTCCATGGAAGGGGAACCCTACCAGGAGCTTCTTGCATGGGGGCTCAGCCTCCCAGCTTTTTAACCATAAGAGTCTTCTCATATGGATAAGGGATAACGATAAACGTGACGCTTGCTGGATAGAATCCTTGATTGCGTCTACCGTAAAACATATGGCCTTGGGGACATCCGAAAATTCTTCTGCCTGCTCGGCAGGAATAAGTTCAAGCATTTGCTTAAATTGATCCGATAAAGCTTGAGCGACTCCAATCGCAGCCACGGCTGGCTGTACTACTGCCCCTGCAGCAGTGAAGGAGTTCTTAAGTAGTGCTTCCAAGCGCTTATCAACTGGATCTTTGAAAACCTGTATGTTTTCTACAGGGCATGTTAACAACTTGTTAACACATGAGATGGCTGCGTCTACTGCAGGAGTAGCCCATCTCTTGGAAAACTTTTCTTCCATAGGATATAAGACCGAAATTTTTTTAGGTGGTAAGAAAACCTTGTCTGGCTTGTTCCAATCTTGGAACAAGACTCCCTCCAATAAAGGATGGATCGGAAACACAGCACTGCTTTGAGGCGCCCTCAGTGAGCCCAAAGCTGAAACCGTCGATACCTGGAGATCTGGTACAGGCAGGTTGAATGCCTTATGGACCAAGTCCGTCAAGCCTTGAATCCACCAGCTCTCCCTCAGGGAGACTGCCCCAGACTCCTCTGTATCCGGATCCTCGATCCCTGAACCTACTTGGTCCTTGTCCAAGAGGTCGTCCAATTCCCCAGAGGAAAGGACCTCCTCTTCCGAGGGTCCGCGCACGGGTGACGGAGACCTATTCCGCTTACTACCCCGCATAGCTGCGGCTATCATTTTTCCCATGCTTTTCTGCATCTCATTTAAAGAGGTGAGTAACACCTCCTCCGTGACCATCCTAGGATTGGGTTGACTCGCGTCAGCTCCAGCCCCAGATCCCGATGGCCCAAAGGCTCCCTGTGGGGAAAGCAGCGGCATAGCTCTGTCCGAGACCTCAGACTCTGTGGGGGAATCCCCACCTTTTGTACCCTCTGACTTGTTCTTTGATGCCATGGTACAATACCGAGGTACACCTGCTACTTATTGGTACCTGGGACTTATAAATAGTTAAATGCCCAAACACCTGTTTGGGGGATAAAAAATGTTTCCTCTACCCCAGATGACACTTTTTTTTTTTTTTTTTTTCCAAAGAAAAACTTCTTTTTTTTTTTTTTTTTTTCAAATCTAGGCAAGAAAAAACATTCTATCCCCCTGAGTAGTATTGCCAAAGAAAAGACTATGAGATGGAAAAGAAAAACAGCCTATTCCTAGGCTAAACCACAATCTTCTGAAGACTGTAGTATTCTTTCTGGCCACTGTGTGTCCTCGGCGCCCCGTGCTTCACTCCAGTCCTTCCTCCCTCAAACCATAGTATTGAATGAGCTGTGGCATCTAAGGAAGGGCCGCCCCTTCCTTAAACCACTGACCCGCCCTTCCCCCCCCAGCTAAAACGGCGCCAAATGCGCCTATAAACATGTGCACGCGCGCGCGCCCGCCGACGGGGGGGGGGGGTTTGGGAGGAAGGGCCTCTCTGTTCCTGCAGCCGCAGCCTGGAACACACGAGGAGGTCAGCGTTTTGCCTGCCTTGCAGGCATGAGGAAGAGGACTGGATAGAGCATCGCCTGGAGGCTTGCAGGTAAGCATAGCTCTCTGACACACACATACATTTGTACACAAAAAGGCCCCACTCACAGCTTTTCCAACACTACAAGGGAGGTCACATCTTATGGGGAATAATAACATATAGAGCCATCCTATCTTCATGATATGTGACTGGTTTGCCAGATGCAATGCATAACCTTAGGCATGTCCCCTGTGACCTCCCAGAAAAAACTTGCTAAGAGCCAAGTTCCGCAAGTTTTCCCCTTACTTACCTGCTCCATGCCGCAGGACTTTGCAAAGCAAGAGGCCCAATCTTCCCCCATCTCCGTGGGGATGTCTAGACCTTCAGGCCCTGGGAACCTTCTTCTTCCATGAAGGATCCACTGTCCTGGACCCATACAGCACCCTGGCAAACAGAAAACATTAGGCGCCCAAAGGTTTTCTAAGTTCTGGGCCCAGGGTCCAGCTCTCTTAAAAAGAAAGCATTATGGGCTATACCCCAAGGGTTTGGGGTCCGGTTACTGACCACTTTAGCGCTGAGGCTTTTTTGGACAGAACCGGTTAGCTCACCTAATCCCAAGGATGCGGAGGCAAGCTAAACCATGACTAACACCTAAGACACTGGCGAAAAAACTGAGGTACTCCTCCTATGGGAGGGGGTTATATAGGGAGGGGCATTTCCTGTTTGAAGATTGCCAGTGTCTACACCTGAAGGTACTCCATATAACCCCATATAGTAATGAATGCCGCTCTGTGTCCCGTGATGTAACGATAAAGAAAAGTGTTTGAAAGACTGCTGCGCAAATACCGTGTAACATTAAATATTGCAGCAATCGCTATTTTATTTCCTAGGGTCTCTGCTAAAATATTATATATATATATATATAATGTTTGGGGGTTCCAAGTAATTTTCTAGCAGAAAATACATCAAGTGTCAAAAAAAATTTAGCCTTTAAATGGTTCATTGATAAGTAGCAGCATTGTATATCTTTTCTCAAAACTTGGCAGGCTGCCCAGGAGAGAGAAGAAGTCTTCTACAAACTTCTGGCAACTTGAATTGACTTCTATTACAGAAGCTTTTTGCAAGTCGCGCTGCTGAAGTTTGAGGCTCCATTCACACCTTGGCGACAAAACGCCCGACGCTCGTGCCGCTGGAGGAGAGAATTGCCATTGATGTCTATGGAGATGGTTCACATCTCATAAACGCCATACGCCTGTCGCCTGAAAACAAGTTCCGGACCCTTTTTTTCAGGCAACATTGGCGTTCGGCCATAGACATCAATGGCAATTCTTTGTGAAAAAAAAAGTAACCTAATCGCGGCAAAATACGCCGCGTACGCGGCGTTACTTGTCGCCGAGGTGTGAATGCAGTGTAAGGCTGCATTCACACCTAGGCGTACAAAATTGCGGCGACAAATTGCAGCGTTTTGTACCGCGATTTGCGGCGACAAAACGCCGCGATTGTGAATGCAGCCTTCACCCCCTCTATGGAGATGGTTCACATCTCCTATGCCGAACGCCGCCTGAAAAAAAGGTCCGGGACTTGTTTTCAGGCGGCAGGCGTACGGCGTTCAGCGTGGAGATGTGAACCATCTCCATAGAGGGCAATGAAAAATCGTCCCTCCAGAGTCTCGGGGGCGGCTGCGGCGTTGCCCCCGAGACAGTATATATTCTCCCATCACTTTTTTGGGAATGAGCACCAGGACATATAATCACCCCAGTGGGGACACAGCTAGAAAATATAATCACCCCGGGTGGGGGCAGCTGGCAAGAATATCCGAGTGGTGATGTCCCATCCAAATCTAACAAATGTTTGGCTTTAGATACATGGTAAAGTCTGGCTTGACCTATTCGTGCATACAAAAAGTAAAATTAAAAGAATAAATATTCATATATTTTTTTTTAAAAAGTAGACGGTAATATTGCACATCCCCAGCTGGCATGGTAAGTATTTAACAGGGATGAGGGGACCGGGGTGACTTCTAAAGAGGATCTGTATGTGCTGAGTGGCTTCTTTCTCTTGAACCGGAATAGAAGGATCCAATCCCAGTGCCGGCCACAGTCCCATCCTCCGCTCTAGGCATGGATCGGTTCTCACTGGTGGCGGTGGTGGACTCTGTGGATGGGTTGTCCATATCCAACCTCCATGATACTCAGAGGAAGAGCCTTTTTCTTTTTGCAATTCACCTGTAAATATAAAAAAAAGAGAAATTTAAACAACTGCATATCAGTGGCTTATGCAGATTACTGTAACCCCCCCCCCCCCACTGGGTCATTTACAGTCTTATGACTATGGTTTTTTTCAGTCTTTTTGAGCAATTTCGGAGGCTGACATGAGTACAGTTCTACTTATAGTGATGAATAGGTTGCAGTGTGCAGGATGAAGGTGTTCAATACTGAGCTATCGCCTGCAGTACTGCTTTTCCACCACTAGCCATCAGTCTTCTTGTGGCTGTCACTCAACCCACTTCCTGTGAGCCTGGACTGTCATGGACAAACCCCTGGGGGGGGGTCTGCCGGCGCCTCCATTGCCACTCTGGGCACCCGGCCGTGACAGCTTTCGGCTTCGCGGCCGGACACGCACTGAGCATTCGCAATAGGCGCTGCGCTCTTAACCACTTCCCGACCGCCGCATGTATATGTACGTCGGCAGAATGGCACGTACAGGCACATTGGCGTACCTGTACGTTCCTGCCTGGTCGGGGGTCCAATCGGGACCCCCCCCCCTGCTACATGCGGCAGTCGGCAGTCGGATTCCCGCGGGGAGCGATCCAGGACGACGGCATGGCGTCGCGATCGCTCCCCGGAGCTGAAGAATGGGGAGAGCCGTATGTAAACACGGCTTCACTGTGGCGGCGTATCGTTCATGTGATCCCTTTTATAGGGAGACTCGATCAATGACGTCAGACCTACAGCCACACCCCCCTACAGTTGTAAACACACACTAGGTGAACACTAACTCCTACAGCGCCCCCTGTGGTTAACTCCCAAACTGCAACTGTCATTTTCAGAATAAACAATGCAATTTAAATGCATTTTTTTCTGTGAAAATGACAATGGTCCCAAAAATGTGTCAAAATTGTCCGAAGTGTCCGCCATAATGTCGCAGTCACGAAAAAAAAACGCTGATCGCCGCCATTAGTATTAAAAAAAAAAAAAAATAATTAATAAAAATGCAATAAAAATATCCCCTATTTTGTAAACTCTATAAATTTTGCGCAAACCAATCGATAAACGCTTATTGCGATGCGATTTTTTTTTACCAAAAATAGTATCGGCCTAAACTGAGGAAATTTTTTTTTATATATATATATTTTTTTGGGGGATATTTATTATAGCAAAAAGTAAAAAATATTGCATTTTTTTCAAAATTGTCGCTCTATTTTTGTTTATAGCGCAAAAAATAAAAACCGCAGAGGTGATCAAATACCACCAAAAGAAAGCTCTATTTGTGGTGAAAAAAGGACGCCAATTTTGCTTGGGAGCCACGTCGCACGACCGCGCAATTGTCTGTTAAAGCGACGCAGTGCCGAATTGTAAAAACGCCTTTGGGCATTTAGCAGCATATTGGTCCAGTCCTTAAGTGGTTAAAGTGGACAGGCGATCAGGGACCTGTAACGTGTCCCAGGAGATTGCCCAGAGGGAGGGGCCTCCTAGGTGGAAAGGAGGGGTCACCTAGGCAGAAGGAAGAAGTGGGATAGGAAGTCCCACTCCCCCTCCAAAAAAAATGACATGCCAAATGTGGCATGTAAGGGGGCGAGGAGTGCTTAAAGCAGAAGTTCCACTTTTGGGTGGAACTCTATATAAAATCAACAATTTAATCACTTGGGATCCGCACTATGGACGAAAGACATCCACAGCGCGGCTCTCAAGTGCCAAGTGGACGTCCTCTTGTTGTCATTCCCCGTGCGCGCCGATGGGGACGCGCAGCGGGGAAACAACGTGCCCGGTGCATCGCTAGAGAGCCGATGCGTGTGCCTGGCGGTCATGATTTCCGCCAGACACCGGCGATCGGCAGTGACAGCAGTGACGTGGAGCTCTGTGTGTAATGATGGGGTGTAAACACAGAGCTCCACGTGCTGTCAGGGAGAGAGGAGACCGATCTGTGTCCCTTTACATAGGGACACAGCATCGGTCACCTCCCCCAGTCAGTCCCCTCCCCCCACACAGTAAGAACACTATGAGGGAACACATTTAACCCCTTCCTCACCCCCTAGTGTTAACCCCTTCACTGCCAGTCACATTTATACAGTAATTAGTGCATATTTATAGCACTGATCGCTGTATTAATGTGAATGGTCCCAAAATTGTGTCAAACGTGTCCGATATGTCCGCCGCAATATCGCAGGCCTGACAAAAAAAAATAAAAAAAAAATCGCAGATCGCCGCCATTACTAGTAAAAAAAAATAAAAATAAAAAAAATCATAAATCTATCCCCTATTTTGTAGGTGCTATAACTTTTGCGCAAACCAATCAATAAACGCTTATTGTGATTTTTTTTTTTTTAACAAAAATATGTAGAAGAATACGTATCGCCCTAAACCGAGGGAAATTTTTATTAAAAAAAAAAAAAAATGGGATATTATTATAACAAAAAGTAAAAAATATTGTGTTTTTTTTTTTTTTCAAAATTTTCTGTCTTTTTGTTTATAGCGCAAAAAATCTAAATCGCAGAGATGATCAAATACCACCAAAAGAAAGCTCTATTTGTGGGAAAAAAATGATAAAAATATAATTTGGGTACAGTGTTGTATGACCGCGCAATTGTCATTCAAAATGCGTCAGCGCTGAAAATTGGTCTGGGCACGAAGGGGGTTTAAGTGCCCAGTAATGAAGTGGTTAAAGCAATGTTTTTGTTTATAGTGCAGAAGGGTATATTGAGTTTTTTTTTTTTTTTTTATCATCGGAAGGAAGGAGAAGCAGGGAGATCCTGGCACTGCAGGTCCTCAGGTACAGCTTCCCCTCCAGCAACAACCTGCTGCAGAGAAATATGACTACAGCAATACTATATAGAAGAAATATGAAATTCCTACTCACCCACCACAGAAGGAAGATAATCACCACAGCCAATAGTGGTGTTATGATGCCAAAAACTGAATCAGAAACTATTAAAAAAAAAAAGAAACACAATTTAAGACAAATGTTCAATAATAACATATTTAAACGGACCTGTAATATCCCTTATGTGAGCAGAATAGAGGAGAAAAAAAGAAAACAAACATAACATGAAACAATGTTACTATTCTACATCATAACACAATACCAACACTTCCTATTTTCCCTACAGTTCAGGTTATTATGCCAATGTATGGCGCTGTGCCAGGCAGTGATCTACTGTGCGGTGCTCAGAATAGGATTCCCCCCAAAAAAACAGTGGAGCCTGATGCCATTGGGGTAGATTCAGGTACATTTGCCCATTTCTTACAGAGGCGCAGCGCACCGTTTTGCCGCTGTGCCTCCGTAAATTTCCAGCGATACGCTTGATTCACGGAGCCGTAGCTCCGTAAATTGCGTGGGTGCTCCTGAAAAATGGCTGGCGTAAGAGTGGTTCATTTAAATTAGGCGCGTTCCCGCGCCGAACGTAGTGCGCATGCTCCGTCGGGAAACTTTCCCGACGTGCATTGCAGTAAATGACGTCGTAAGGACGTCATTTGCTTCAAAGTGAACGTGAATGGCGTCCAGCGCCATTCACGATTCACTTACGCAAACGACGTAATTTTTCAAAAACGCGACGCGGGAACGACGGGTATACGTAGCATTGGCTGCCCCTGCAAATAGCAGGGGCAGCCTTACGCAAAAACCGACGTATGCAAACGACGTAAACTGCGTACGCAGGGCGCGCGTACGGTTGTGAATCGGCGTTAGTATGCAATTGGCATACTCTACGCTGACCACTACGGGAACGCCACCTAGCGGCCTGCGTAAGAATGCAGCCTAAGATATGACGGCATAAGAGCCTTATGCCACGCATATCTTAGGCTGCAGTCGGCGTATCGAGGTTCCTGAATCAGGAGCAGTCGATACGCCGGCGCAAGTAAGCAATTGCGCTGCGTAACTATGGTTACGCAGACGCAATTGCTCTCTGAATCTACCCCATTGCTTAAAACCGATTGCAGACCGTTGCACGACTATTTACGTTGGCAGAATGGCACGGCTGCGCATATGGACGTACCTGTACCTTTCCTTTAAGTCCCGCCCGCCGCGAGTATGACCGCGGGTCCCGTTGACTCAATGTCTACCAGGTGCCCGCGATTGTGCCACAGAGCTGCAGAACAGGGGAGATGTCTTTGTAAACAAGGCATTTCCCTGTTCTTCTTAGTGACATGACGGAGATCTACTTCTCCCTGTGATAGGGAGCAGTGATCACTGCCGTGTCACTCATAGCCCGGCCCCCCCCCGCCCACAGTTAGAATCACTCCCTAGGACACACTTAACCCCTTTCTCGCCCCTTAGTGAATAACCCCTTACCTGCCAGTGTCATTTACACAGTAATCAGTGCATTTTTATAGCACTGATCGCTGTATGACAATGGTCCTAAAATAGCATCATTATATATATATATATATATATATATATATATATATATATATATATATATATATATATATATATATATATATATATATATATATATATATACAATTTTTTTCCCCTCGGTTTAGGCCGATATATTATACTCTACATATTTTTGGTAAAAAAAAAAAAAAACGCAATAAGCGTATATTGATTGGTTTGCTCAAAAGTTATAGCGTCTAAAAAATTGGTGAATAGATGTATGCCAATTTTTTTTTACTAGTAATGGCGGCGATCTGTGATATATATATATATATATATATATATATATATATATATATATATATATAGGCCCGGATTCACATACATCAACGCATATTTATGCCGCCGTAGTGTATCGCCTTTACGCTACGCCGACGTAGCGCAGAGAGGCAAGCACTGGATTCACAATACCAGTGCTGCCAAATCTGCGCTGGGTTTCTTAGGCGTAAGTCGTCGTAAGTGGAAGAGGGCGTGAGCCACGCAAATGAGGCGTGACCCCATGCAAATGATGGGATGAGTCTCAGACCGATACGTATAATGAACGGCGCATGCGCCGTCCCGTGGACGCAACCTAGTGCGCATGTTTAGAATCAAGTCGGAACTACTCCCTAAGATACGACGGATCACTGCCTACGACGTGAACGTAACCTACGCCCAGCCCTATTCACGTACAGCGTAAACGACAAAAGATACGACAGCTTGTGTTCCCTGGTCCATACCTTTGCATGGGTTGTGCCTCCTATATGGGGAATAACTTTACGCCGGACGTACGACTTACGCAAACCGCGTATATTAAGCGCCGGGCGCAAGTATGTTCGTGAATCGACATATCTCCCTCATTTCCATATTTGAATAGGAAATCAATGGGAGCGCCACTTACGTTCAGCGTAAATTTGCGCCCACGATACGCCGGCATAGGCAAGTTACGCCGGTCGGATGAAGCCTATTTTCAAGCGTATCTTGGTTTCAGAGTCCGGAGCATAGATACGATGGCGCATATTTGCACTTACGCGGCGTATCTCGAGATACGTAGGCGTAAGTGCTTTGTGAATCCAGGCCATATTTTTATCACAGATCGCCGCCATTATTAGTAAAAAAAAAAAAAAAGCCATACATCTTTCCACCAATTTTTTTGACGCTATACCAATCAAACGCTTATTGCGATTTTTTCATTTGTTTTATAATATATATATTTATTATTTTTTTTTGGGGGGGGGGGGGGGGTTTATTATAGCAAAAAAAAAAATGCTTTTTTTTTCTTCAAAATGTTTGCTCTTTTTTTGTTTAAAAGGCAAAAAATAAAAACCGCAGAGGTGATCAAATACCACCAAAATAAATCTCTATTTAAAAAATAAAAATAAAAAAGGAGAAGAGGACGTAAAATTTTGTTTGGGTACAATGGCGCACGACTGCGCAATTGTCAGTTAACCACTTAAGCCCCGGACCAATATGCTGGCTAAAGACCCAAGGGGTTTTTACAGTTCGGGACTGCGTCGCTTTAACAGACAATTGCGCGGTCGTGCGACGTGGCTCCCAAACAAAATTGGCGTCCTTTTTCCCCCACAAATAGAGCTTTCTTTTGGTGGTATTTGATCACCTCTGCGGTTTTTATTTTTTGCGCTATAAACAAAAATAGAGCGACAATTTAAAAAAAAAATGCAATATTTTTTACTTTTTGCTGTAATAAATATCCCCCAAAAACATATATAAAAATAAAAACATATATAAAAAAAAAAATTTTCCTCAGTTTAGGCCGATACGTATTCTTCTACCTATTTTTGGTAAAAAAAAAAAATCGCAATAATCGTTTATCGGTTGGTTTGCGCAAAATTTATAGCGTTTACAAAATAGGGGATAGTTTTTTTGCATTTTTATTTTTTTTATTTTTTTTACTAGTAATGGCGACGATCAGCGATTTTTTTCGTGACTGCGACATTATGGCGGACACTTCGGACAATTTTGACACATTTTTGGGACCATTGTCATTTTCACAGCAAAAAATGCATTTAAATTGCATTGTTTATTGTGAAAATGACAGTTGCAGTTTGGGAGTTAACCACAGGGGGCGCTGTAACATTTAGGGATCACTGTGTGTGTGTTTACTAGTGTAGGGGGGTGTGGCTGTAGGAATGACGTCATCGATCGAGTCTCCCTATAAAGGGAATGACGCGATCGATGCGCCGACACAGTGAAGCACGGGGAAGTCGTGTTTACACACGGCTCTCCCCGTTCTTCAGCTCCGGGGAGCGATCGCGACGGAGCGGCTGAAAACAAATAGCCGCGCCGTCGTCCCGGATCGCTCCCCGAGGCTTACCTACCGCCGCATGTAGCGGGGGGGTCCCGATCGGACCCCCCACCCACGTCTAGCAGAGGACGTACAGGTACGTGGATGTGCCTGTCCGTGCCATTCTGCCGACGTAAATGTACATGAGGAGGTCGGGAAGGGGTTAAAGTGACGCAGTGTCGAATCGCAAAAAGTTCTCTGGTCAGAAAGGGGGTACATTTTTTCTGGGGCTGCAGTGGTTAACCACTTGCTTAGTGGCCACTTTCACCCCCTTCCTGCCCAGGCCAATTTTCAGATTTCAGCGCCATCGCACTTTGAAATGACAATTGCGCGGTTGTGCCACACTGCACCTATATAAAATGTTACCAAACAAATTGTCGGCCAATGACGGCTGATCATAGAAGTAAAAGCCGGTTATCGGCTTTTATTCTCCTCATGCTGTCAGCGTGAAGCAAAGAAGAAAGCCATTAACCACTTAAGACCCGGACCAAAATGCAGGTAAAGGACCTGACCAGTTTTTGCGATTCGGCACTGCGTCGCTTTAACTGACAATTGCGCGGTCGTGCGACGTGGCTCCCAAACAAAATTGGCGTCCTTTTTTCCCCACAAATAGAGCTTTCTTTTGGTGGTGTTTGATCACCTCTGCGGTTTTTATTTTTTGCGCTATAAACAAAAATAGAGCGTAAATTTTGAAAAAAAATGCAATATTATTTACTTTTTGCTATAACAAATATCCCCCAATTTTTTTTTTTTTAAAAAAACGTTTTTTTTTCCCTCAGTTTAGACCTATACGTATTCTTCTACCTATTTTTGGTAAAAAATATCGATTTGGTTTGCGCAAAATTTATAGCGTTTACAACAATGGGGGATAGTTTTATTGCATTTTTTTTTAATAATAAGGAGGGAGGAGATAAGGGAATGCACATAGGTGGGGAGAGGAGAAGGGCAGGTATTGCACACAGGTGAGGAGGGAGGGAGGAGAGCAGGTACGGCACACAGGTGAGTGGGGGGAGGAGAAGGGCAGGTATGGCACACAGGTGGGGGAGGAGAAGGGCAGGTATGGCACACAGGTGAGTGGAGGAGAAGGGCAGGTATTGCACACAGGTGGGGGGAGGAGAAGGGCAGGTATTGCACACAGGTGGGGGGAGGAGAAGGGCAGGTATTGCACACAGGTGAGGGGGGGGAGAAGGGCAGGTATTGCACACAGGTGGGAGGGAGGAGAAGGGCAGGTATTGCACACAGGTGGGAGGGAGGAGAAGGGCAGGTATTGCACACAGGTGGGGGGAGGCGAAGGGCAGGTATTGCACACAGGTGGGGGAGGAGAAGGGCAGGTATTGCACACAGGTGGGGGGAGGAGAAGGGCAGGTATTGCACACAGGTGAGGGGGAGAAGGGCAGGTATTGCACACAGGTGGGGGGAGAAGGGCAGGTATTGCACACAGGTGGGGGGAGGAGAAGGGCAGGTATTGCACACAGGTGGGGGGAGGAGAAGGGCAGGTATTGCACACAGGTGAGGAGGGAGGGAGGAGAGCAGGTACGGCACACAGGTGAGTGGGGGGAGGAGAAGGGCAGGTATGGCACACAGGTGAGTGGAGGAGAAGGGCAGGTATTGCACACAGGTGGGGGGAGGAGAAGGGCAGGTATTGCACACAGGTGGGGGGGGGGAGGAGAAGGGCAGGTATTGCACACAGGTGGGGGGGGGAGAAGGGCAGGTATTGCACACAGGTGGGGGGGGAAGGAGAGCAGGTATTGCACACAGGTGGGGGGAGGAGAAGGGCGGGTATTGCACACACGTGGGGGAGGAGAAGGGCAGGTATTGCACACACGTGGGGGGAGGAGAAGGGCAGGTATTGCACACAGGTGGGGGGGAGGAGAAGGGCAGGTATGGCACACAGGTGAGTGGAGGAGAAGGGCAGGTATTGCACACAGGTGGGGGAGGAGAAGGGCAGGTATTGCACACAGGTGAGGGGGAGGGAGGAGAAGGGCAGGTATTGCACACAGGTGGGGAGAGGAGAAGGGCAGGTATTGCACACAGGTGGGGGGGGAGAAGGGCAGGTATTGCACACAGGTGGGGGGGAGAAGGGCAGGTATTGCACACAGGTGAGGGAGGAGAGCAGGTATTGCACACAGTTGAGGGGGGAGGGAGGAGAGCAGGTACTGCACACAGGTGGGGGGGAGAAGGGCAGGTATTGCACACAGGTGAGGGAGGAGAGCAGGTATTGCACACAGTTGAGGGGGGAGGGAGGAGAGCAGGTACTGCACACAGGGGGGGGGGGGGAGAAGGGCAGGTATTGCACACAGGTGAGGGAGGAGAGCAGGTATTGCACACAGTTGAGGGGGGAGGGAGGAGAGCAGGTACTGCACACAGGTGGGGGGGGAGAAGGGCAGGTATTGCACACAGGTGGGGGGAGGAGAAGGGCAGGTATTGCACACAGGTGGGGGGAGGAGAAGGGCAGGTATTGCACACAGGTGGGGGGAGGAGAAGGGCAGGTATTGCACACAGGTGGGGGGGGGGAGAAGGGCAGGTATTGCACACAGGGGGGGGGGGAGGGAGGAGAGCAGGTATTGCACACAGGTGGGGGAGGGAGGAGAGCAGGTATTGCACACAGGTGGGGGAGGGAGGAGAGCAGGTACGGCACACAGGTGAGGGGGGAGGGAGGAGAGCAGGTACGGCACACAGGTGAGTGGGGGGAGGAGAAGGGCAGGTATGGCACACAGGTGGGGGGGGGGAGAAGGGCAGGTATTGCACACAGGTGGGGGGGGGGAGAAGGGCAGGTATTGCACACAGGTGGGGGGGGAGAAGGGCAGGTATTGCACACAGGTGGGGGGGAGGAGAAGGGCAGGTATTGCACACAGGTGGGGAGAGGAGAAGGGCAGGTATTGCACACAGGTGGGGGGGAGGAGAAGGGCAGGTATGGCACACAGGTGGGGGGGGGGGAGAAGGGCAGGTATTGCACACAGGTGGGGGGGGGAGAAGGGCAGGTATTGCACACAGGTGGGGGAGGAGAAGGGCAGGTATTGCACACAGGTGGGGGGGAGGAGAAGGGCAGGTATGGCACACAGGTGGGGGGGGGGGAGAAGGGCAGGTATTGCACACAGGTGGGGGGGGAGAAGGGCAGGTATTGCACACAGGGGGGGGGGGAGAAGGGCAGGTATTGCACACAGGTGGGGGGGGGAGAAGGGCAGGCATTGCACACAGGTGGGGGGAGATCGGGGCTCGGGTTTGGTATTTGCCGGACAGTGAGATGTGTGACGTCATACACGTATGATGAGATGTCCGGTAGATCGGGGTCTCCGGTGTACATTGTCCGGACAGGACGGTCGGATGTCCCATCCCAGCTCTCCCCGGTATTACCGCCCCCCGTCTCATCACTCACCTCCTAGGAGAAGGGTGTACAGGAACTCCATGCTGCTCCGGGAGATCGCTCCGTGGATGGAGTTCAATTTGCCATCCCACGTCCCGCCTATGTTTCACTTTCAACCAATAAACAGCGGCAGATTTTCCCGCGGTTTCGTTTTGCGGCGGTCTGATGACCGTGTTGTCACTTTGTATCTTCCACCTGTCATCTTCTCCATCACATCGCACTTCTCATATCCCAATCTACAGATCACATCTCACCGACCAGAGACACCGTCATTACCGGCTACATTTCATCTCTATGTGTATACAAAGGAGCAACCCTTCTCCAGGATAAAGATATATATTTTTATAAATGATATATATGTATTTATGTATTATTATTTATTTATTTATATATATATATATTTTTATAAATGATATATGTATGTATTATTATTTATATATATTTTTTTTTTCCCATCCTGTTTATAAATAAACTCCAAATGTTTCCTTTTATATGCTCACAGGAAAACAATTGTTACCCACACAATACATACAAAGCACTTCATGATCAAAAGTATAAAAAATATGTCAGGGGGAAAAACCAGTTATGACTAAAATGCCATTAACCACTTTAGCCCCGGGCCTGTTTTTCAGAGTCGGTGTTTAGGAGACTAAAACATTTTTTTTTGCTATAAAATTACTTAAAACCCCCAAACATTATATTTATTTTTTCTAACACCCTAGAGAATAAAATGGCAGCCATTGCAATACTTTTTGTCACACCGTATTTGCGCAGCGGTCTTACAAGCGCACTTTTTTTGGAAAAAATTCACTTTTTTTAAATAAAAAAAATAAGACCACAATAAATTTGGCCCAATTTTTTTATATATTGTGAAAGATAATGTTACGCCGAGTAAAATGATACCCAACATGTCACGCTTAAAAATTGCGCCCGCTCGTGGCATGACGTCAAACGTTTACCCTTAAAAATCTCGATAGGCGACGTTTAAAAAAATTCTACAGGTTGCATTTTTTGAGTTACAGAGGAGGTCTAGGGCTAGAATTATTGCTCTCGCTCTAACGATCGCGGCGATACCTCACTTGTGTGGTTTGAACACCGTTTTCATATGCGGGCGCTACTCGCATATGCGTTCGCTTCTGTGCGCGAGCTCGTCGGGACGGGGCGCTTTAAAAAAATATATATTTTTTGGTTTTCGGATTTATTTTTATTTATTTTACAATTTTTAACACTGAAATAAAAAAAAAAAAAAAAATTATCACTTTTATTCCTATTATAAGGAATGTAAACATCCCTTGTAATAGAAAAAAGCATGACAGGTCCTCTTAAATATGAGATCTGGGGTCAAAAAGACGTCACATCTCATATTTAGACTAAAATGCAAGAAAAAAAAAAAAAAAAAAATTGAAAATGTAATTTTTTCAAATGACAAAAATGTCCTGGGCGGGACTGACGTTTTGACGTCACTTCCGCCCAGCAGAGCTATGGGGACGGGTGAAGGAGATTTTTCCTTCACTCGCAACCCCTCACAGCTGCCGAACGGTCCCGATCTCCTCCGCCGCTACCGACGGCTCCGGTAAGCGGCCGAGGGCGCGGGAGAGCGGGGCCCCTCTCCCGCCACCGATAACGGCGATCTCGGGGCGAATCCGCCACGGAGACCGCCGTTATCGTGTACCGGACCGCCCACTGAAGAGATGAATATCTCGGTTGTGGCAGCAGCTGCTGCCGTTACCGAGATATTCATCTTTAAAGTGCCGACGTAGAACGACGGTGGGCGGTCGGCAAGTAGTTAAAGTCTCGGTTGCACACTGGTGCAATGCGTGAAACCCTGTGATTCAGTGCTGGCTGCCGCCTTCCGCCTCACAGCCTGTCAAGACTTATGCCGCGTACAGACGGTCGTTTTTTGCGATGGAAAAAAATGACGTATTAAATCATGAAATAAAACAACGTTTTTTGAAACTTCATTTTCAAAAACGACGTTGCCTACACACCATCGTTTTTTCACAATGCTCTAGCAAAGCGCGGTTACGTTCCACCAAGTTTTTCCATTGAAGCTCGCTTCATAACTAGCTTCTGGGCATGCGCGGGTTTAAAAACGTTGTTTTTTGCTACACGCGGTCAATTTCTGTGAAACAAAAAACGACGTTTTGAAAAACGACACAAAAAAATTCAAGCATGTTCGAATTTTTTTTTTGTCGTTTTTTTGAAGACATAAAACAACGTTTTGCCCACACACAGGATCATTTTAAATGACGTTTTTTTCAAACGTCGTTTTTTTTTCCCCATCACAAAAAACGACCGTCTGTACGCGGCATTACTCTCCGGGCCCCCGGCTGGGGAGCGGCGGAAGATTACTCTGCCAGGGAAGGCAAGGGAGGCGGCTGCCCGGGACTTGAGCCAAGGCAGAAGAACATGCTGGATGGGCATGCGCCCAAAACTGAAAGAAATATTCCCTCTGCTCCGATCACATGATCGTCAAAAAGGGGCACAGATAATGGGGAAAAAATTCCCCAGCCTCTGTTCAAATCCAATCCGGGGACAGACTAGGTCCGGGAACAGTGTCCTCACTCCGGGGACTGTCCCCTGAAACCGGGGACGTCTGGTCACCCTATCCTAGAACAGAGTCTGCATTGGCTGACGGGTCAACATTTCAGCCCCGGAACAGGATTTTTTATATTTGTTTTTGTAAGCAACATCAGAATTAAAGTAGAACTCCAGTGTATCCCTAACTACACCAATTAAACTTTATTTTTTAATAGAAATCAATGTATGGATAACTTTGGATTGACCAGTCCGGTGACAATACAAGTCCTTTGCCTCAAATAGTAGGTGGTCTTGTACTAAAAGGTGCTCACATAACCCCCTATTGCAGGGATATGCAATTATGGGACCTCCAGCTGTTGCAGAACTACAAGTCCCAGGCATAGCAAGACTCTGACAGCCACAAGCATGACGCCCCCAGAGGCATGATGGGACTTGTAGTTTTGCAACAGCTGGAGGTCCACTAATTGCATATTCCTGCAATGGAAGTTATGTGAGCACCTTTTAGTACAAGACCACCTACCATTTGAAGCAAAGGACCTGTATTGGGTTATAGTTGTTGCTTCCAATGGGGAGATTTCCTTTAACTTCCTGTCCTGGAGAGATAACAGGAAATTTAGAGGAATTCTCCCCAAAAGTGAAAAGTATTCTCATCTTATTGGGTTGTCACCAGAACATTTGTCCCCATTGGACGATATTCCCACCTCCTTGCTCTGGTGACAGATTGCTCTTCCATTTCTGTCTCGGTGATGATGGTCACATCTCCCCCCCCCCCCCCCCCCCCCCCCCCCCCCCCCCCCGCAGGTATCCAGCCAGTGATAAAATCTTGACAGAGGACCTAATGCCGCGTACACACCATCACTTTATGTGATGTAAAAAAAACGACATTTTCTGTGAAGTAAAAAACGATGTTTTTGAAACTTCAATTTTCAAAGACGAAGTTGCCTACACACCATCGTTTTTCTCACAATGTTCTAGCAAAGCGAGGTTACGTTCACCACGTTTCTCCATTGAAGCTCGCTTCTTAACTAGCTTCTGGGCATGCGTGGGTGTAAAAACGTTGTTTTAAACGTCGTTTTTTGCTACACACGGTCAATTTCTGTGAAGTAAAAAACGACGTTTTGAAAAACGACACATAAAATGTATCCACTTCCCGCCCGGCCTATGGCCGATTTACGTCCGGGAAGTGGTTATGAAATCCTGACAGGACGTTCCAGAACGTCCTGCAGGATTTCATGCCGCGCGCGCCCGTGGGGGCGGTGATGCGGGGTGTCAGTCTGACACCCTGCATCTCCGATCTCGGTAAAGAGCCTCCGGCGGAGACTCTTTACCACGTGATCAGCCGTGTCCAATCACATCTGATCATGATGCAAACAGGAAGAGCCGTTGACGGCTCTTCCTCACTCGTGTCTGACAGACACGAGTAGAGGAGAGCCGATCGACGGCTCTCCTGACAGGGGGGGGGGGTTCGCGCTGATTGTTTATCAGCGCAGCCCCCCCCCCCCTCGGATCGCCACACTGGACCACCGTGGATGCCCACCCTGGACCACCAGGGTGGGCAAAAAAAAAAAAAAGCCTGCAAAAAAAGAAAAAATATGCCAATCAGTGCCCACAAATGGGCACTGACTGGCAACCTGGCAAAATCAGTGCTGTCCATCAGTGCCACCCCACAGTGTCCATCAGTGCCACCCCACAGTGCCCATCCATGCCCAGTGCCCACCTATCAGTGCCCATCTGTGCCACCCATAAGTATCCATCAGTGCCACCCATGAGTGCCCATCTGTGCCGCCTATGAGTGCCCAGTGCCGCCCATGAGTGCCGCCTATGTGTGCCCATCAGTGCCGCCTATGTGTGCCCATCAGTGCCGCCTATGTGTGCCCATCAGTGCCGCCTATGAGTGCCCATCAGTGCCGCCTATGAGTGCCCATCAGTGTCGCATACCAGCGCCGCCAATCAGTGCCACCTCATCTGTGCCCGTCAGTACTACCTCATCGATGTCCATCAGTGCCATCTCATCGGTGCCCATTAGTGCCGCCATATCAGTGCCCGTAATTGAAAGAGAAAACTTATTTACAAAAAAATTAACAGAAAAAAATAAAAACGTATTTTTTTTTCCAAATTTTCAGTCTTTTTTTAGTTGTTGCGCAAAAAAGAAAAAAAAAAAAAATCGCAGAGGTGATCAAATACCACCAAAAGAAAGCTCTATTTGTGGGGAAAAAGGACGCCAATTTTGTTTGGGTACAGTGTAGCATGACCGCGCAATTGCCATTCAAAGTGCGACAGTGCTGAAAGCTGAAAATTGGCTTGGGCGGGAAGCTGCGTAAGTACCTGGTATGGAAGTGGTTAAGCATGCTTCAATTTTTTTTGTCGTTTTTTTGAAGACATAAAACGACGTTTTGCTCACACACGATCATTTAAAGTGACGTTTTTAAAAACGTCGGTTTTTTTCATCACATAAAGTGATGGTGTGTACGCGGCATAATGCCGCGTACAGACAGTCGTTTTTTGTGATGAAAAAAAAGACGTTTTAAAAAACGTCATTTAAAATGATCGTGTGTGAGCAAAACGTCGTTTTATGTCTTCAAAAAAACGACAAAAAAAAAAATTCGAACATGCTTGAATTTTTTGTGTCGTTTTTCAAAACGTCGTTTTTTGTTTCACAGAAATAGACCGCGTGTAGCAAAAAACGACGTTTAAAACAACGTTTTTACACCCGCGCATGCCCAGAAGCTAGTTATGAAGCGAGCTTCAATGGAAAAACGTGGTGAACGTAACCTCGCTTTGCTAGAGCATTGTGAGAAAAACGAAATTGAAGTTTCAAAAACGTCGTTTTATTTCATGATTTAAAACGTCGTTTTTTTTCCATCACAAAAAACGACCGTCTGTACGTGGCATAACCCTTCCTTATGCCTAGGACCCAGAAATTGCTACAGGGACCTCCCCCAGAGGTCAAAAGGGCAGAAGGCGGGTTCCCAGAGGTCAAAAGTCACAAGGTGTGGCCACCAAAGTGTACCGCCTACCCCAACTAAGTCGGGGGAATGAACAAGTCAGAAAGTGCTTACCCACAACACTAGGAAAAACAAAAACAAAATATTTTAAATATAGTTTTATTATTTGATTTTTAGGGCTACTGGTAATGCAGCCAGGAGAACCTAAAAGGAGACATACAGGAAATTGCACAAAAAGAAATATACAAAAGAAAAAAAAATAGTATAAAATATTTTTACAATTTGGCTCTACTTCCTAGAGTTATCAAGCATGAAATAATTACAGCACATTATCCAGAGGGGTGTGACATAAAACCAATGGCAACGTTCAAACAGGTGGCAGTCTGTACCTCCCCTATAGAGGGCAGCAGAGCACAGCTTCCAGGAGGCGACACTGCCACCTCCTGAATGCCTCCGTTTTTTTTTGCTGGGCCAACTGGCTTTCACGGCAGCATCCATATGGGATGGATAGGCACCAGGAAAGGAAAATTACAGAAAGTTAAGTATTCAATTTTGCATGGAACTCAACATCTGTGAGCCAAGCATTTGCTGCATGTGAATGACCCCCCCCCCCCCCAGTCTGCCTTTCTTTGGGTACTTGGTTGGGGAGGCTGGTTGGTGGTTAAACATGACCATACCACCTGTGTGAACAAGGCCTTAGGAATACAGCCCCATTATAGATAAAACAATGTTTATGTCTAAAACATGATACATTCTTGTAAAAAAAAAAAAAAAAAAAAAAAGAATTTGCATTTAAAAAATATATTATTGCTTCAAGTTGCTCATGAGAACACGCTGCCTCATTCTCCAAGGTTCTCTAAGGCCCCATACACACAATAGAATCCATCCGCTGAAAAATCCCAGCGAATGGGTTTCAGCAGATAGATCCTATGGTGTGTACACTCCAGCGGATCTGTTTCCCCGGATATTTCTCCCCTGGGATGGATTCCAGCAGATAAATATTCGCTGACATGCTAAACAAATCTATCCGCTCGAATCCATCCCAACGGACGGATCCGCTGGTCTGTATAGACTCACCGGATCCATCCGTCTGAAGGGATCCCCCGCATGCGTCGTAATGATTCGACGCATGCGTGGAATTCCTTATATGACAGCGTCGCGCACGTCGCCGCGTCATAATCGCGGTGACGGCGCGACACGTCATCGCCAGAGGATTTCGGCGCGGATTTCAATGCGATGGTGTGTACACTCCATCGCATTGGAAATCCGCACAAATCCTCGAGAGGATTTATCCGCTGAAACGGTCCGCTGGACCGTATCCGCGGATAAATCCGCTCGTGTGTATGGGGCCTTAAACATCTGAGTGTTGCAGTCACCATACACAGGCTGGTACTCCTAGATGACGCTTCCGCATTGCGCTCCATATTGGGCTTCCTTAACCACTTAAGCCCCGGACCATATTGCTGCCTAAAGACCCAAGGGGTTTTTACAGTTCGGGACTGCGTCGCTTTAACAGACATTTGCGCGGTCGTGCGACGTGGCTCCCAAACAAAATTGGCGTCCTTTTTTCCCCACAAATAGAGCTTTCTTTTGGTGGTATTTGATCACCTCTGCGTTTTTTATTTTTTGCGCTATAAACAAAAATAGAGCGACAATTTTGAAAAAAATGAATATTTTTTACTTTTTGCTGTAATAAATATCCCCCAAAAAATATATAAAAAAACATTTTTTTTTCCTCAGTTTAGGCCGATACGTATTCTTCTACATATTTTTCGTAAAAAAAAAAAATCGCAATAAGCGTTTATTGATTGGTTTGCGCAAAAGTTATAGCGTTTACAAAATAGGGGGTATTTTATGTCATTTTTATTAATATATATTTTTTACTAGTAATGGCGGCGATCATCGATTTTTTTTCGGTACTGCGACATTATGGCGGACACTTCGGACACTTTTGACACATTTTTGGGACCATTGGCATTTTTATAGCGATCAGTGCTATAAAAATGCATTGGATTACTATAAAAATGCCACTGGCAGTGAAGGGGTTAACACTAGGGGGCGGGGAAGGGGTTAAGTATGCCTGGGTGTGTTCTTACTGTGGGGGGGGGTGGCCTCACTAGGGGAAACACTGATCCTCGGTTCATACATTGTATGAACAGAAGATCAGCGTTTCCCCTGCTGACAGGACCGAGAGCTGTGTGTTTACACACACAGCTCCCGTTCCCCGCTCTGTACCGAGCGATCGCGTGTGCCCGGCGGCGATCGTGCCCGCCGGGCACACGCACGGGAGTCGGGGGCGAGCGGGGGGCGCGCGCGCGCCCCTAGTGGCGGCTGAGAGAGAGGACGTTATACTACGTGCTCTCGCCCAGCCGAGCCGACCTAGAACGGCGGTGCGCGGTCGGCTAGTGGTTAATGAGCACCACTGACAGTCCACAGTGCTTGTTATCACAGAAACTCCCAACTGTTCGGAATGTGTCTCTTTTCTGTGTAGAACTTCCCCATCCAGTATATCACAGCAATCACATATATACTGTAGACTATTGATAATCAGCATTCATTTGAGAACTCTGACGTAGATATTAAAATATTTAATGAAAAAAGAAATCCCAAGTTTAAAAAAAGTGCACATGTGCTTTGAAATTCTGGAAAAAAAAAATAGCAGGGAACTTCCTGCACCTTGACCTATATATCTGCAATGTGGGATCATCTGAGGCGGGCTCTCCAAACTTTTCAAACAAAGGGCCAGTATATTGTCCTTCAGACTTTAGGGGGGCAGATTGTGGCCAGTGGGGGGCAGAAAATGTCCCGGGCCCAGCATCAGTGAGAATAAATATGGCCTTAAAGCATTGGTGCTCAACCTGTGGCCCTCCAGCTGTTGCAAAACTACAAGTCCCATTGTGCCTCTGCCTTTGGGAGTCATGCTTGTACCCGTCAGCCTTGCAAAGCCTCATGGGTCTTGTAGTTTCCGCAACAGCTGGAGGGCCACAGGTTGAGCACCCATGCTAAAGGTTGGTGGTCAGTAGAAGTAGTGCCCCTATTAGTAGGAGGAATATTATTCCATCATTGTTATCAGTGGAAGAATTGGTGCCCCAAGGGCCGAATAAAGGCTAGAAAGGGCCACATCTGGCCCTTGGGCTGCAGTTTGGAGACCCCTGATCTAAGGCACTGCTGTCAATGACTGCTAATCTCATGAAAATTAGAGTGAGACTTTGTGATGTCACAATTCTGCTTTCCTATTCTCCTTGCTGGAGAGGAAGCTGTACCTTTAGGATCTGCAATGGAGGGATCTCCCTGCTTCTGTTTCATCCAGTCTGTGATCTATGCTTCATCTGCTTCTTCATCATTACCCCACCAGTCATCAGATGTCTAGTCAGTGGGGGGCACCTCTGACATGGGAAGCAAAACCCTGCCCCTGCCAAGATGGCCACCTCCACACAGAGACCCATTGCAGAACAAGGAATGGTAAGCAATGCAGAAATTCTGTGCTGCTGGGTGACGACAGGTAATAATGGTGACTAGTCTTTTGTCCTCTGCTTGGTTTTTTTTTTGGGCACATCTCCTACCGCACCTTGATTGCAGCATTCTCTGTACTGGGGAAACTTGTATAAAAGTAAATGGTAAGGTGCCAGACAACAAGTCTAGCTCCAGTGTACTTGTCAATCAATAACTCAGTCATCTCAATGCACCTCGAAAAATTCATGAGCTCCATTGTTCTGTATTAAAGTCCTTTAATGGAATTAGACAGGTGCACTTTACACACCTGATTATTGCACATATTCCAACTAATAAGTGCTTTATTGCATTAGTCCCTGAGATTGAGCAATATCACAACCCTGAGAGGATGGATTGGGAAACCCCTTACATACCGCCATTACAAATGATGCCATCAACAGAGAAATAGCACTGTGCATATAGAAAGGTTCTCTATCCACTTAAGGACCGGACCAATATGCAGCTAAATGACCCAAGGGGTTTTTACAATTCGGCACTGCGTCGCTTTAACAGACAATTGCGCGGTCGGGCGACATGGCTTCCAAACAAAATTGGCGTCCTTTTTTCCCCACAAATAGAGCTTTCTTTTGGTGGTATTTGATCACCTCTGCGGTTTTTATTTTTTGCGCTATAAACAAAAATAGAGCGACAATTTTGAAAAAAATTCAATATTTTTTACTTTTTGCTATAATAAATATCCCCCAAAAACATATAATTTTTTTTTTCCTCAGTTTAGGCCGATACGTATTCTTCTACCTATTTTTGGTAAAAAAATCGCAATAAGCGTTTATCGATTGGTTTGCGCAAAATTTATAGCGTTTACAAAATAGGAGACAGTTTATTGCATTTTTATTAATTTTTTTTTTATTTTACTACCATTGGCGGCGATCAGCGATTTTTTTTCGTGACTGCGACATTATGGCGGACACTTCGGACAATGTTGACACATTTTTGGGACCACTGTCATTTTCACAGCAAAAAATGCATTTAAATTGCATTGTTTATTGTGAAAATGACAGTTGCAGTTTGGGAGTTAACCACAAGGTGGCGCTGTAGGAGTTAGGGTACACCTAGTGTGTGTTTACAACTGTAGGGGGGTGTGGCTGTAGGACTGACGTCATCGATCGAGTCTCCCTATAAAAAGGATCACTCGATCGATGCGCCGCCACAGTGAAACACGGGGAAGCCGTGTTTACATACGGCTCTCCCTGTTCTTCAGCTCCGGGGAGCGATCGCGACGGGGCGGCTAGAAACAAATAGCCGCGCCGTCGTCCCGGATCGCTCCCCGAGCGGACCCGACCGCCGCAAGTACCGGGGGGGGATCCCGATCGGACCCCCGACCCACGTCTAGGCAGGCACGTACAGGTACGTTGATGTGCCTGTCCGTGCCATTCTGCCGACGTATATGTACATGAGGCGGTCGGGAAGTGGCTATACAAGTTTTAGAAAGGTTGTGGATAGTTGTGGTACATTTCTTCAGTCCTATGAAGCGGCATTAGTTCTATGTGAATGTGGGCAAAAATAGAATGTTATTAGGCTATTTTTGCTGTAAGTGGAATGTTCTTCATACATAGATAACAAAGTGAATCAGGTAAACCCTGCATTATGGCCACTAGATGGAGTCGATGAGCATAGGAGATAAATATTTATTATAACTGTTGGCTCCATCTACTGGTCATAATCTGGCATTTTCCTGTTCATGCTTTGAAGAACACTAAAACTGTAGATAAAATAGGCTAATGTCATTTGATTTTTCTCCAACAGAACAAATGTGGATGCAGCTTCACATGATGAATAACTACAGTTTTTTTTTTTATAAACACACCCCCATTTGCATTTTTTTTCCCCACCAAAGAAGCAAAATCTGACTTAAAATGGGTGTCAGGGAGCCCCATAGTTTTACAGTCAAGACACTCACATTTAATAATTTGCTCTCATAATATAATTGTTTCATAAGCCGATGGCGTGAAAAGTGCCAAGATGTCAGATGCCAAAACTTTTACAGAAAAATCTTCCTCATACAGTAAGTGAAATCCCAGCTTTCCTCTGACCATTTCTCAACAAGAAAAACCTCTACAGTATATTAATCATTCACATATCTTACATTCCCCCGGGACAGGGATTGCCGATTATCAGGCGCTCATTAAAAAGTGCAAACGTATCAATATCACATTTCTTAACGGGTTCCTTTACAAAGAAGAAACAATAAAAATTTTTGGTCATAATATTCACTCTAAGGAGTCATGTATGGAAGGAACACGACACATCCACACTGCTCCAAGGACACTTCCCGTGTTCTGTGTAATATAATAATTATTATTCACGATTTATATAGCGCCAACAGTTTCCGCATTGCTTTACAACAGTGGTTCTCAACCTTGCTAGTGCCGTGACCCCTTGATAAAATTTCCCAAGTTGTGGGGACCCCAACAGTAAAAGTTTTGTAGCGTGGATTGTCGGCACCGAAGGCAAGACAAGTAATTTGCGGCCCTAACCCTCGGAAAGCTCTCCCTGAGTACTTTCCACTCGTACAGTATTAAAACCCCTTATGGTATATTTTAGGATGTACCGCTCTTTGTTCTCCTTTCTTTCCCTTTTATCTTTCTTTGTCCTAATGTCTTGTCAACCCCCCCAACAATCTTTCTTGCCAAGTTCCTTATTCTGTCTCCCTCCCCCTCTTTTTCTTTCCCTTCCATGTATTTTCTTTTTTTTACTCCTTTTCTTACTCATTGGTGGGGGGAATGGGATGGGTGGAAGTGTTGGTGTGTGGTGGGATCAATGGCAATGCTGGGGGGTATTCTGATCAGCCAACTTAGGTGCTCTTGATCAAGGTCATCTACTGATCTGAGAACTGTAGTGGGGACTTTTAATGGCAACTCTAATCACAGGTAGTGTTGCTCACTGTGTCTCCAGCTCTGTGGTGTCACTAAGTGACTCCTATGCCAAAATCAGGATATAGGGTCTCCTCCAGCCCCTCCCACTTCACATTCCTCACCAGTCAGCTGACCTCTAGTCTTGCCATGAACTAAATGGGCGGCAGCAAAGAGGCTGAGTGGGCGGCCACAGGCTCCAAGACAAGCCCAGCTGGACGGCCGGCCGGCCACAGGCTCCAGGGACAGCCCTGCTGGGTGATCGCGAAAAGGCTGGGAAAACAGTGCGCGCTTCAGGAACAGCCCAGGGTTTGGTGACCCCTGGTAAATAGTCATTCGACCCCCAGGTTGAGAACCACTGCTTTACAATATAAAAGGGGGACACTACAATATAGTTCAATACCGAAGAAATAGGAGGGCCCTGCCTGTGGAGCCAACAATCTAAAGGGAGGGGGGTGGGGGTGCAATAGCTGCGGGGGGGGGGGGGGATGACTTGAGGGGGGTGGCTCAGGGACAGTTGTTAGGTGGGTGTGGGATTGGCTTCCCTGAATAAATGATTTTTTTTAAGGGTCTCCTAAAAGGTGGACAGGTTAGGAGCTGAGTGGATCTATAAACAATTGCGCAAGCCATACTAGGTATCCCTAAAAATATCAAAAGTTACAGCAATAATTCTAGGTCCCTCATTTACCGTGGACTCTAAACTGATGTGCTGTAAAAGGTTAAAAAAAAAAAAAAGATATTATTTAAACAAAACAGATATAATGGCAAAAAAAAATAATTGTACGCAACCATAAAAAGGTAAACAAAAAAAAACACACACACACACACACACACACACACACACACACACACAAACATTCAATAGCATAAAACCATAACATTTTGACAAAAACCTCCTTAAAGCATCTCACAAGACAGGTGCTGTAACAGCACCAGAACATGCGCCCAGCTGCCCCTCCTAGGGGCTGTAACAGTGCGATGTGGGACTTGTGTGTGACGACATCAGCATGACTCCGCCCACTCAAAGCATTTTATCATAAGAGACTTCAAACAGGACAAAACCATTTTGCACATTATTGAGCATGGATAATTTTTCACCAAGTTTGCTGATTTTTTTTTTTTTATATAAGCGCAGTGCGATTATATTTATTTATATATATATATATATATATATATATATATACACACACACACATACATATACACACACTTTACCTAGTGCACTCTTTGGAATTGGGAGTGTAAAATCAGAAATTACATTTTTAAGGGTCTGTTTTATTTAAAAAAAAGTATTCATCCAGCCACCACAAATAATCTGCTGAATACGTTCATTTCCTATGATTGTCGGCACCATCTAGTGGTGGCAATGTGGTATTTTCCTGGAACACATCCATTCACCAATACCACATTATGGCCACTAGATGGAGCCGATGAGTGTAGGAAATAAATGTAATAGAGTGACTATTTATGGCGGCTGGGAGAATACTTGTGACAAAATTGTGTGTGTGTGTGATATATATATAAAAAAACAAAAACACACACATATATATATATATATATATATATATATATATATATATATATATATATATAATATATATAGTGTGTGTGTGTGTGTATATATATATAAATAATTTTGCTGGATACATATACACACACACACACACAGTGGGGATCGAAAGTTTGGGCACCCCAGGTAAAAATGTGTATTAATGTGCATAACGAAGCCAAGGAAAGATGGAAAAATCTCCAAAAGGCATCAAATTACAGATTAGACATTCTTATAATATGTCAAAAAAAAGTTAGATTTTGTTTCCATCATTTACACTTTCAAAATTACAGAAAACAAAAAAATGGTGTCTGCAAAAGTTTGGGCACCCTGCAGAGTTAATATCTTGTACTGCCCCCTTTTTGGCAAGTATCACAGCTTGTGGAAAAGAAAGTGCAGCGCTCTGATACAATAAAATGCAAAATATGTGACAATAATGTCTAAATCGCATAAACAGTGTAGCAATAAATGTTGCACATAAAGTCAAGGCCCATACAATAAACAATAAATGAATATATGTTAGAGTCCAGAATATGCAACGTGATAGGTGAATACCACAAAGTTCAAAAATGAACAAAATAAATGAAGAAAAATTTGTTGGCTTCCAGTGACAGAATATGTGATTTGGGTTTTTCAAATGCAGAAAGATATCCCACCACCGATATAGATGCAGGCTTACCAGAAAGTGTGGACTCTGTGAAAAGTCAAATTCCAGAGTCAATCAGGCTGCGTATATGCTTGGACCGTTGGTGTGGAATCTCTTCAAAGAAGGGGTCTGCAGATAGCTGTAAGGCAAAATTCGGTAACCCGGAGACAAGCTGGAGAATCTCTCACCCAGGAAGTGCAGGAGATGGTCATGCGTATTAGAGGTTACGTATAGATGTAAAAAAGAGAAGAGGGGACACCATAGTGTAACACCGTAAAAATCTAATTAAAGGTTGCACTTACATATTGGATGAAAATACAGCGCATATTGGTAAAATGATGGCAACAATGGAGTTTTTCTGACGCGTTTCGTGTAAACACACGTTATCAAAAGGGTATCGCCACTGTGCCCTTTAATTGTCGCCACTGTGCCCTTTAATTGTCGCCACTGTGCCCTTTAATTGTCACCACTGTGCCCTTTAATTGTCGCCACTGTGCCCATTGTCTCCAAAGTACCCGGTATAATGCCCCTCCCCCCGCCACTTACCTTTCTGGGGTCAGCCATCTTCCTTCCACATCCCTCGATGTCTTCTCCCGCCCTCGATGACGCTTCAGCCAATCAGGTTACCGGTAACCAGAACCGGTGAACCTGATTGGCTGAGACGTCTGTCAGTCTTATCTAAGGAACGCACCACCTGTACGTCCCTTGGATAAGTTTCCGGGAGCCGGTGGCTCTGATAGGCACTTCCGCACAGCCAACCAGCTGCCGTTATTCAGGTGGCCGGCGCTCACCGTTTGGCCATCTGAATAGTCGGCGGCAGCGGCCGGCAACAATGACATAGATTCATGCAATGCATGAATCTATGTTATTGTAACAGTGGCGGTGCGAGAGCCAGAGGGGGCAGCGGCGCTCCAGCGCCCTCTATAGATGCACCGCCACTGCCTGTCTTTGTCAGATATTCTTTCCCACTTCCGGGAGCCTCAGCCGCGGGTGGTGGGAGAGAGGAGCGGGCCTCACGCATTCGCAGTAGGGTTTCCAGCGTGAAGCCGAAAGGCTACACTGCTGGGCACCCCACCATCAATGCGCCCGGCCCCTTTCAGGACGCCGGGCGCATGAATTACAATTGTGGGGTTTTTTTTTCTTCTTTTTTAAGCACTGATTAGAGCCAGAGGCTCTAATAGGCTTCAGAATAGAATGGGCTTGGGGCGCAGAGCATTGCCTCTGGAGCCCACCCAGGTGTGTTGCAACAGCGAATTAATATTCCCTGGCCCAGATTCAAGTAGAATCGCGCAATATTTGCGTGGGCAAAGAGCAATTTTTTTTCTCTGCGCCCACGCAAATATTGCGCTTTGCCCGCGATTCACGGAGCAGTTGCTCCGTAAATTGCGCGGGCAATATGCTAAGCAGCCGGGCGCAAGGCTGCCTAATGTAAATGATCCCGCCGGGGGCGGGAATCATTTAAATTAGGCGCGCTCCCGCGCCGAGCGAACAGCGCATGCTCCGTCGGGAAACTTTCCCGACGTGCATTGCGGCAAATGACGTCGCAAGGACGTCATTTGCTTGTAAGTGAACGTGAATGGCGTCCAGCGCCATTCACGGTTCACTTACGTAAACGACGTTAAATTTGAACGTCGCGAGCGGGAGGCGCAGCTATACTTTAGCATTGGTTGCGCCTGCTATTAGCAGGAGCAACCTTATGCTAAAGGCGCCGTACGGAAACTCCGTACCTTGCGTACGCAGGGCCCGCGCAACTTTTGTGAATCGGTGGTAGTATGCAATTTGCATACTACACGCCAATCACAAAGGCCGCGCCCCCTAGCGGCCAACGCAAGAATGCAGCCTTAGATATGAAGGCATAAGGAGGCTTATGTCTGTCATATCCTAGGCTGCAGTCGGTGTAACGAGGTTCCTGAATCAGGAGCACTCGTTACACCGGAGCAAGTAAGCACTTGCGCCGCGCAACTATGGTTGCGCGGGCGCAAGTGCTTCTTGAATCTGGGCCCCTGTTGCAACACTGATCCTCCTTCCGGCCAATCAGGAAGTGTGTCTGATACCCATCACCCAATTGGCTGAAAGGACAGGCGATCCTATTGGATGCCTAGGGGAGGAGGCGAAAGCCTTCATGGAGGAGAGGACTCGAAGCCACTACCTGCCACAATGGGGTAAGTGTGGGGGGGGGGGGGGGGTCATCAGCCTTTTTTTTCTTTTTCCCTTTCTTTTCTTTTCTCTTTTTTTCTCTTCCCCTTTTTTTTCTTTTTTCTCTCTCTTTTTTTTCCTAGGTGTGTATGTTTGTTAGACGTTTTGGTTAAGATAATATGTATCACATATTTGTATGTTTGATTGTCACAACTATAGTAGTAATGTATGTATAATTGGGTACTACTAAAACTTAAAGCGGTGGTTCCCCTAAAAATAAAATGTTGACATCGCATTTAGCAAATAAATTACAGTTAGAATCGGGTTGTTTTATTTAAAAAATACCTCCGTACGTATCGTTTCCATTAGTCGGTCCCACCGCCACTTCCGGGTACGATGCAGGTGGTGGGCGTTCCTAATTGATTGACAGGCATCCGAACGACGCATCCATCGCGTCACGAGATGCCGAGAAAAGCCGAACGTCGGTGCGGCTCTATACGGCGCATGCGCACCGACGTTCGGCTTTTTCCGGCATCTCGTGACGCGATGGATGCGTCGTTCGGATGCCTGTCAATCAATTAGGAACGCCCACCGCCTGCATCGTACCCGGAAGTGGCGGTGGGACCGACTAATGGAAACGATACGTACGGAGGTATTTTTTAAATAAAACAACCCGATTCTAACTGTAATTTATTTGCTAAATGCGATGTCAACATTTTATTTTTAGGGGAACCACCGCTTTAATAAAACTCAGATTGAAAACATCAGCCTGTGCGGTGTCCCTGAGCTGGTGTCGGGGGTCATAGATAAGCTTGACTTGTCTCCTTCATTCCTCCAGCGGCAGTTCCGGTGTCTGGCTGTCAGTCCGGGTGTGTAGCACACATTGGTTTCCTGGGAGCCCGGACCGAACGGCAAACAGCAGGGGGAGGGGGGTTAGGGTGATTGTTTGACACCCCTCCCCCTCCCCAAAAAAAACACCAACCGCCATTGTGTTTGTTGGTAGAAAAAGTTTTTTACTGAGCAGAGGGAGAGATACAACTCCGGAGAGTGAGGACATGTTAGGATGTAGAAGAGGTACTTTTGGGGATAACATCAGAAAGGAAATTTGTGGTACCGTTCATTGTGAATGACACCCCTACATATTATACAAGAGAACACATTGCATTGCAGTGCACCACGCTTATAAAATACATTGCAGTGCACAGCTGCCCGTAATGGGCATTTACGGGCTGCTCATAAATTAACGGGCGCTTGGCAACACAAAAAAAAAAAGTAATATACTGCGCCAACCGGAAATAAATGAAAAATAAGCTGCCAACACAACAATGAGACAAAATTGTAAATAAAGCATATAATATAAAGTGTAGCGCTAATGAAATAATGAGTGAATGGCGCCAACCCAAATAGTATGAAAATGTGAAATAAATAAATAAAATATTACAACACATGTAAGAAGGGAACCCCTTAATTGGTGATCCTTGGGTGTCCAAGGCTTGGTGATCAATTCAAAACGCACAAAAAGTACGTGGCACACTAAACCAATAAGGCAATAATCCACCTCAGCAAGTGATGGTAAGTGAAAAATATCAGTCTAGAGACTATTAAAATAGACACTATAGACTATGGGCCAGATTCACAAAGAGTAACGCCGGCGTATCAGTAGATACGCCGACGTAACTCGCAATCTAAGCCCGTTGTAAGTTTAAGTGTATTCTCAAACTGAGATACACTTAAACCTACCTAAGATACGACAGCCTGCACCGTCGTATCTTAGGGTGCAATATTTCCGCTGGCCGCTAGGTGGCGCTTCCGTTGAGTTTGGCATAGAATATGCAAATGAGTAGATACGCCGATTCACGAACGTACGCTTGCCCGTCGCAGTAAAGATACGCCGTTTCCGTAAGAGGTATGCCGGCGTAAAGATAAAGCTGCCCCCTAGGTGGCGTAGCCAATGTTAAGTATGGCCGTCGTTCCCGCGTCAAAATTTTGAAATTTTACGTCGTTTGCGTAAGTCGTCCGTGAATGGGGCTGGATGTAATTTACGTTGAAACCAATACGTCCTTGCTGCGTACTTTGCCGCAATGCACACTGGGATATGTACACGGATGGCGCATGCGCCGTTCGTAAAAAAAACGTTAATCACGTCGGGTCACCATTCATTTAAATAAAACACGCCCCCCTCATCCACATTTGAATTACGCGGCCCCATTTTCGCTACGCCGCCGTAACTTAGGAGGCAAGTGCTTTGAGAATACAGCACTTGCCTCTCTGACTTAAGGCGGCGTAGCATAAATAGGATACGCTACGCCGCCTCAAAGATGCGGCGACCTACGTGAATCTGACCCTATATAGACTATAGTCCATATACAAATAGTGACCTTAGGCCAGAATCACGTATCCTGGCGTATCTTTGTGCGGGCGTAGCGTATCCTATTTACGCTACGCCTCCGCAACTTAGACGGGCAAGTGCAGTATTCACAAAGCACTTGCTCCGTAAGTTGCGGCGGCGTAGCGTAAATGGGCCAGCGTAAGCCCGCCTAATTCAAATGTGGAAGAGGTGGGCGTGTTTTATGGAAATGAATCGTGACCCCACGTAAATGACGCGCTTAACGAACGGCGCATGCTCAGTATCACGTCGAATTTACTCCGTAATTTACGCCGGCTCAATGCTTATTCGATGTGAACGTAACCTACGCCCATCCCCATTCACGTACGACTTGCGTAAACGACGTAAAAAGATACGATTGCCGACGTCCATACTTTGCATTGGCTGCGCCTCATAATAGCAGGGGTAACTTTACGCCGGACGTAAGCCTAACGTAAACGGCGCAGTGGGCGCAAGTACGTTTGTGAATCAGCGTATATACCTAATTTACATATTTGACGCGTTAATTTACGGGAGCGCCCCTAGCGGCCAGCGTAAATATGCACCCCAAGATACGATAGCGTAGGAGACTTGCGCCGCTCGTATCTAGGCAACAGTGAGGCGTATCTGATTCTATGAATCAGGCGCAGAGATGCGACGCCTCACATTCGGACTTACGACGGAGGAATCAGGAGATACGCCGTCGTAAGTCTTTGTGAATCTGGCCCATATAGTCCATACAATCCTAGGGCTGGATTCAGAAAGATCAGCGGATCTCAGATACGTTACGCCGCCGTAACTTTGGGCGCAAGTTCCGCATGCAGAAAGAACTTCGCCCTTAGTTACGGCGGCGTAACGTATGTGTGGCGGCGTAAGGCCGCCAAATTCAAATGGGAATGTTGGGGGCGTGTTTTATTTAAATTTCACTTGACCCCACGTATTTGACGTTTTTTGTGAACGGCGGATGCGCCGTTCGTGAAAAAATCCCAGTGTGCATGCTCGAAATTACGCCGCAAAGCCTCATTGGTTTCGACGTGAACGTAACTTACGCAAATCCCTATTCGCGAACGATTTACGCAAACGACGTAAAATTTTCAAAACTCGGCGCGGGAACGACGTCCATACTTAACATTAGCTACGCCTCATATAGCAGGGGTAACTTTATGCCGGAAATAGCCTAACGCAAACGACGTAAAAAAATGCGCCTGCGGGACGTACGTTTCTGAATCGGCGTAAATAACTATTTAGCATATTCCTCGCGTAACTATACGAAAGCGCCACCTAGCGGCCAGCGTAAATATGCAGCCTAATATACGACGGTGTAAGACACAGTTACACCAGTCGGATCTTAGGGAAATCTATGCGTAACTGATTCTATGAATCAGGCGCAGAGATACGACGGCCGGCACTCAGAGATACGACGGCGTATCTCCTATCTGAATCCGGCCCATAGAAAGTATACACTGAATGGAATGCAGTCACAAGTATCTTGAAAAACAGAACCCGACATGTAGATCTTCCAATGGTCTCCTCCTTCTGTTATGCCGCGTACACGCGATCGGTTCGTCCGATGGACCGTTTTCATCAGACGAACCGATCGTGTGGGGGCCCCATCTTTTTTTTTTCCCCCCCATCGGTGAAAAAACGTAGAACCTGTTTTAAAATGATCTGATGGTTAAAAAAACGATAGAAAAAAACAATCGTCTGTGGGGAAATCCATCGGTTAAGAATCAACGCATGCTCAGAATCAAGTCGACGCATGCTCGTTAGCATTGAACTTTATTTTTCTCAGCACGTCGTCGTGTTTTACGTCACCGCGTTCTGACGCGAACGTTTTTTTTTAACCGATGGTGTGTAGGCAAGACTGATGAAAGTCAGCTTCATCGGATATCTGATGAAAAAATCCATCAGACCGTTTTCATCGGATGAATCGATCGTGTGTACAGGGCATTAGTGTTAACAGCCAAGTGAGTGGTGACTCCAATAAAACACAGAGAGGAATCTTGAATGCCGAATGGTCCAATAACCAAACTTCCCCCAGCGGGGTGAAAGATAAAAGGCAATGGGCTAGATTCATGTAGCATTTACGGCGGAGTATCTTCAGATACGCCGGCGTAATTTCAAATCTGCACCGGCGTATCGTTACGCCGATTCTCAAAGGCAGATACGCTCCAAAAATAGGCTTCCTCCGCCGACGTAACTTGAATGCGGCGGCGTATAATTGTGTGCAATATTACGTTAGCCGCTAGGGGCGCTTCCGTTGTTTTCGGCGTAGAATATGCTAATTACCTAGATACGCCGATTCACAAACGTACGTATGGCCAGCGCAATTTATTTACGTCGTTTACGTTAGGCTTTTTCGGCGTAAGGTTGTTCCTGCTATTAGGAGGCGCAGCCAATGTTAAGTATGGACGTCGTTCCCGCTTCGAAATTTGAATTTTTTACGTCGTTTGCGTAAGTCGTTCGCGAATAGGGATGGACGTAATTTATGTTCACGTCGAAACCAATACGTCTTTGCGCCGTACTTGGGAGCAATGCACACTGGGATATGTACACGGACGGCGCAAAACGTCAATCACGTCAGGTCATCATAGATTTACATAAAACACATTCCACATTTGAATTACGCGCGCTTACGCCGGCCCCGTTTACGATACGCCGCCGCAACTTACGGAGCAAGTGCTTTGTGAATACTGCACTAGCTCCTGTAAGATGCGTCGGCGTAACGTAAATACAATACGCTGCGCCGCCGTAACTATGCGTGCCCCTACTTGAATCTAGCCCAAAGGATAGAAAGCCTCCACATAGTGTAAATCCCAATATGAAATGGGTATTTATTGAAAAAGTATGAAAATATTCAAATGAATATAAATGTTAAAAAAAAAGATTGCAATCAAGCATAATAAAAAGCGCAAATCGGAGCAGCTTGGGCTAGCTTGTAAACCCGACGCTGTTTCGTCTACAAAGACTTCGACAGGGGTTTGGCAACACTGCATTAAAGACATTGGGCCAGATTCACAGAGATCGGCGTATCTCTGTGTGGGCGTAGCGCATCTCATATGCGCTACGCCGACGTAACATAGAGAGGCAAGAGCAGTATTCACAGAGCACTCGCTCCCTAAGTTACGGCGGCGTAGCGTAAATGGGCCGGTGATCTGCCGAGCTGGTTCCAGCTATGGTATTTGTTCCTCTTAACAGCTGACGATCAGCTGTTGCGTTCGGCTATTTCCGTAGCCTGTTATTGCGCATGCCCTGAGTCTGCGCTGTCGGTTGTGGAACTTCTCAGATGGTGGAACAAGAACGTTAAGACCCCGGCGTAAGCCCGCGTAATTCAAAGTAGGCTGGTAGTGGGCGTGTTGTATTATAATGAATCGTGACCCCATGTAAATGAAGCGCCGTACGAACGGCGCATGCGCACGCATGCTCAGAATCACATTGAATTTACGCCCTAAGATACGACGGCTCAATGGCAACGACGTGAACGTAACTTACGCACATCCCCATTCACGTACGACTTACGTAAAAAGATACGCTTGTTCCGACGTCCATACTTTGCATTACTTGCGCCTCATATAGCAGGGGTAACTTTACACCGGATGTAAGCGGCGTAGCTAAATCCGACGGGCGCAAGTACGTTCGTGAAACGGCGTATCTAGGTCATTTGCATATTCGACGCGTAAATCTATGGAAGCGGCCAGCGTAAATATGCACCCAAGATACGACGGCGTAGGAGACTTACGTTGGTCGTATCTTGGCAAAATTCAGGCGTATCTTGTTCCCTGAATAGGGCGGATAGATACGACGGCGCATCACAGAACTTACGCCGCGTATCAATACGTCGGCATAAGTCGTCTGTGAATCCGGCCCATTATCACTTTTGCTCTGAATAGGGAAGTGGCAGCCTCTCTATAAGACACTATGAGGCTTCATTTCCACTGGCGTTTTTACAGCCACTGTTGTTAGCCTTTTTTACAGCTTAAAAACGCCTGTCCATGTTTATTTTGTAAAAAAAAAAAAATTTTTTTTTTTTTTGTGAGCTGCAGCTTTAAAAATGCCGCGGTAGCGTTTTTGAGCATTTTTTAACGTCTGGCGTTTTTACAGCTCTACTCTGGAGCTTCAGAACGCCCTGGTCCTGTGTTTTTTTTTACAGCTCAAAAACGCCTATGTGGGCATGATGCCATAGAATAACATGGACAGGCGTTTTTAAGCTGTAAAAAACGCTCAGAAAAGTGGCTGTAAAAACATCAGTGGAAATGAAGCCTGACAGTCAGTGAAGCTGTAAAAAGTATACACAGTGGCCCGGATTCAGAGAGCAATTGCGCCTGCGTAACCATAGTTACGCAGCGCAATTGCTTAGTTGCCCAGGCGTAACGAGTTCTCCTGATTCAGAGAGCTCGTTACGCCGACTGCAGCCTAAGATCTGCGTGGCATAAGGCTCTTATGCCACGCATATCTTAGGCTGCATTCTTGCGATGACCGCTAGGGGGCGCTCCCGTAGTGGTCAGTGTATAGTATGCAAATTGCATACTAACGCCGATTCACTACGGTAAGCGTAGTGAATAATAGCAGGGGCAGCCAATGCTAAAGTATACCCGTCGTTCCCGCGTCGCGAAATTTAAATTTTACGTCGTTCGCGTAAGTGATTCGTGAATGGCGCTGGACGCCATTCACGTTCACTTTGAAGCAAATGACGTCCTTGCAACGTCATTTGCCGCAATGCACGTCGGGAAAGTTTCCCGACGGAGCATGCGCTCTACACTCGGCGCGGGAGCGCGCCTAATTTAAATGATTCCCGCCCCCTACGGGATCATTTACATTAGGCGCCCTTACGCAGGGCAATTTTAAACAGCGCACACGCAATTTACGGAGCTACTGCTCCGTGAATCGCGGGTAGCGCAGGAAATTTGCGGGGGCGCAGGGCAAAAACGCTGCCCTGCGCCTCCGTAACAAAGGGGCAAATCTACCTGAATCCGGGCCAGGGCTTTTATTTCAGGGGGAACTTGTGGGAACTCAGTTCCACCACCTCTGGCTCAGACCCTTTGGTGCCTTCTCACCACAATCACTTGTAAACACAGAAGTCACAGCTCTGCACTCTGTGTGTGTAACCCCCCTGAATTATGCACTCTGTATGTAATGCAATCCTGGTATTTAATGCCCCTTTAACCACTTGGGATCCACGCTATGGACGAAAGACGTCCACAGCGCGGCTCTCAAGTGCCGAGTGGACGTCTTTGGACGATCTGTTGTTGACATTCCCCATGGACGCCGCTGGGGGCGCGCAGCGGGGAAACAACGTGCCCGGCGCATCTCTGGGAAGCCGATGCGTGTGCCTGGCAGCCGCGATGTCCGCCAGGTGCCCGCGATCGGCGGTGACAGCAGGGACGTGGAGCTCTGTGTGTAATGATGGGGTGTAAACACAGAGCTCCACGTGCTGTCAGAGGAGAAGAGACCGATCTGTGTCCCTTGTACATAGGGACACAGCATCGGTCACCTCCCCCAGTCATCCCCCTCCCCCCACACAGTAAGAACACACCCAGGATACACATTTAACCCCTTCCTCACCCCCTAGTGTTAACCCCTTCCCTGCCAGTCACATTTGTACAGTAATTAGTGCATTTTTATAGCACTGTTCGCTGTAAAAAATGTGAATGGTCCCAAATTTGTGTCAAAAGTGTCCGATACGTCCGCCGCAATATTGCAGGCCTGACAAAAAAAAAATTGCAGATCGCCGCCATTACTAGTAAAAAAAAAAAAAAAAATAATAAATCTATCCCCTATTTTGTAGGCGCTATAACTTTTGCGCAAACCAATCAATGTACGCTTGTTGCGATTTTTTTTTTTAACAAAAATATGTAGAAGAATACGTATCGGCCTAAACTGAGGGAAATTTTTTTTTATTTTTTTAAAAATTGAGATATTATTATAAACAAAAAGTAAAAAATATTGTGTTATTTTTCAAAATGTTCTGTCTTTTTATGTTTATAGCGCAGAGATGATCAAATACCACCAAAAGAAAGCTCTCTTTGTGGGAAAAAAAATGATAAAAATATAATTTGGGTACAGGGCTGTATGACCGCGCAATTGTCATTTAAAATGTGTCAGCGCTGAAAGCTGAAAATTGGTCTGGGCACGAAGGGGGTTTAAGTGCCCAGTAATGAAGTTGTAGGGTTGTCCCGATACTACTTTTTTAGGACTGAGTACAAGTACCGATACTTTTTTATGTACTCGCCAATACCGATACTTTTTTTAAATGTGTCCCCAAATGCAGCCATGTCCCCCCACATATGCAGCCATGTCCCCCAACATATGCAGCCATGTCCCCCACATATGCAGCCATGTCCCCCCACAAATACAGCCATGTCCCCCAACATATGCAGCCATGTCCCCAAACATATGCAGCCATGTCCCCAAACATATGCAGCCATGTCCCCAAACATATGCAGCCATGTCCCCCCACATATGCAGCCATGTCCCCCCACATATGCAGCCATGTCCCCCAACATATCCAGCCATGTCCCCAAACATATTGCAGCCATCTCCCCCACATATTGCAGCCATGTCCCCAAACATATCCAGCCATGTCCCCAAACATATCCAGCCATGTCCCCCCACATATTCAGCCATGTCCCCCACATGTGCAGCCATGTCCCCCACATGTGCAGCCATGTCCCCCCACATATGCAGCCATGTCCCCCCCACATATGCAGCCATGTCCCCCCCACATATGCAGCCATGTCCCCAAACATATTGCAGCCATCTCCCCCACATATTGCAGCCATGTCCCCAAACATATCCAGCCATGTCCCCAAACATATCCAACCATGTCCCCAAACATATCCAGCCATGTCCCCAAACATATCCAGCCATGTCCCCCCACATATTCAGCCATGTCCCCCCACATATTCAGCCATGTCCCCCACATATTCAGCCATGTCCCCCACATATGCAGCCATGTCCCCCACATGTGCAGCAATGTCCCCAAACATATCCAGCCATGTCCCCAAACATATTGCAGCCATGTCCCCCACATATCCAGCCATGTCCCCCACATATCCAGCCATGTCCCCCACATATCCAGCCATGTCCCCCATATACGCAGCCATGTCCCCAAACATATTGCAGCCATGTCCCCCACATATCCAGCCATGTCCCTCCACATGCAGCCATGTCCCCCGTACCTAAATGATGCCGCCGCCGCGTTAATCACCGCGCGGGGAACATTACAGTCAGCTTTTGTTTGAATAAGCTGTTTTCCCTGCCGCGCTGTGTATAGAGACACTCTCCCTTGCTCGCGATTGGACAGATCCGTCCAATCCCGAGCAAGGGGGAGTGACTATGCGCGGCGGGGAAAACAGCTATTCAAACGAAAGCTGACTCTAATGTTCAACGCGCGGTGATTAACGCGGCGGCGGCTTTGCGATATACAACGGCGGCGGGGGGGGGGGGGCAAGTATTCTATTTAGGCATCGGGGGTATTTGCCGGAGTACAAGTACTCCCGCAAATACTCGGTATCGGTCCCAATACCGATACTGGTATCGGGACAACCCTAGTTAACCTCCCTGGCGGTATGATTCTTTCTGAAAAAACATGTTGAAAGCGGTACAATTATTTGCAAGGAAATTTGGTGTTTTATATTGTAGGCCTGTGATTTTTTTAGGAATAACTCACTTAAATCTGACCAAACAAGAATCTAATAGGCATCCCGGGTATGACATTTTTTTTAATAACAAAATTTTAAATTATAATATAATAAATAATTATAAATAATTATAACAAATAATAATATAATTAAAATAAAAATTATTCAATAATGTAATCAACTCAAATTTACTTTGTGAATTTTGACGAATTTCCCCGCAAATCGCTATCGCACAATTCTGCAAGTGATTATAATTTATTATCGCTGTTTTCTAGCTGCTCTAAAACCATTTTTGACATAAAGGGACACTTTTGGTTGCTATGGACAATCTCCAGTTTGCAGGCAGAAAGAACTGTTTTTATTATATAAAAGTACATGTAGGACACAGGACAGACCACTAGGGACAAGGGTGTGTGTTTTTTTTACATACAGTACTGTAATCTATAAGATTACAGTATACTGTATGTATAGTGTTTGTTTACTTTTTTGAATTTGGCGCCGATCTCCGCTCCCGTGCGTCGTAACGTCGCAGGGAACGGAGATCGGCGGCACAGGAGGACGCTGTGTGAATCGAGCGAGGTCCCGCTCGCTCACACAGCGTGGTGACATCGCTGGATCCAGGAGAAGGTAAGCCAGCGCACGCTGCAGGCTCTGCATATCTACCCCGAGCGTGACTCGGGGTTACCGATTTTGGTAGAAAAAATCAACCCCGAGTCACGCTCGGGGATACCGCCAGGAGGGTTAAGACCCTTCTACTGTTTGTGAAATATGAACGGGGTCGTGGTTGAGTTCCTGCACCTATTTTCTGAGAAAAAAAGTTCTGCATATGTATCATATATATCATCTCAGACTAGGGGTCAACTTATTGAAGGAGTAGACTTTTCCTTGGCTCATTAATGCTGTTCTAATGTCAATCATCCAATCAAAAGCAAAATACTTTATTTTTTATTCTCTGCATATAATTGGGTGTTCAGTTTGAAAAATGTACTCAACCCGGCTGTTTCATTCACGAAAGCATATCCACAGCAAATAAATACACAAAGACAATTGTGAATAAATGTTTTAAATGTATAAAAAAAAAATAGAGAGATATTTACAAAAGACACAAATATATCTGAACACAGAGTAGGATAGAACACATCAAGTTTAAATTGAAAGTGCCTAGAAGAATTCCTTCATAGAAATCCCTATACCATGTTATACATACAAATCATAGGTAAGGCTGGGTTCACACTACGGTTTTCCCGTCCGTCAGCCGCATACGATTTATATGAAAAACCGTATGCGGCTGAAACGGACGGGAACGTATGGAACCGCACATATGTACGTTTTCCATTGACATTAATGTTAAAGGAAAACGTATGCGGTTGCCATACGGTTTTAAAAACGACCGCAAAACCGTGGTTGAACACGGTTTTGCGTACGTTTAAAAAACGTTTTGCCAGCAAATCGTACGCACCCGGATGCATCTGAGTGCATACGATTTGCAATGCATTCTCTATCTATACGTTTTCCTGTCCGGGCCCGTACTTTTTCAATACTGAAATCGTATGCGGCTGACGGACGGGAAAACCGTAGTGTGAACCCAGCCTAACAGTTCTATGTTCTTACAACCAAGAAGTGGGGAATGTCTGAGAAAAATAAGGATTGTTGGGACAGGGCTGGAACTAGGGTTGCCACCTCATCCCTTTAAAACTGAACACATATGAATTACACAGGTTCTGTGGCTGATTAAAGTGGTAATTGAACTCAAGTGGAGCCTTATCTAAATTAAATTATTAATATGTGTTCGGTTTTAAAGGGATGAGGTGGCAACCCTAGCTGGAACCCGGACCCCATTGTACAAAATGTAACTAAAATCTGAACTCTAAGCAGATGTAAAACCTCCGAACACTAATGCAAAAAGTGGTGATGTCTGCGCTGTGAAAGAGAAGGGGGGGGGGGGGATGAGTGGGGATATATGGGTGGGGGTACAAATGAACCCGTGGAGCGGGAAGATAATGTAATGGTACAAACACAGGGAAATTGCAACTTAGAAACAGTGATTAAGTGAACATACAGCCTGGGCAGGGCTGTACTAAAATAAACAAAGTGAAAGAAATTTCTTCAGTGATAAAACATAACAGTCCCGGATTAATACAAACAGAAGACCAGGGTTCCAGGTGAGGCTGATGAAAAATAAATGGATTGAATGGTCTAGAGTGAAAAGTTCCAAAGCCAAATAGGTGAAGATGTGCATCAAAAACGAATCCAGAAGCGTGCAGCCCACACCATTAGTGATCCTAGCAGCTTACCTCACGGCTGTTACATAAAGCCAAATCAATTACCAATGCTTCAACTTCCCAATGGATGGATGTCTTTCTACTGGGTCTCCGTAGTGGACCATACATGGTCCACTACGGGGACTTGAGCACTGATTGGGTAGCAGCACCCGGCAGACGAGCGCGGTGCTCGTGGATATGAGACCGTGACAAGACTGCTTAATGTGAGTTTTATTCTCTTTTAATAAAAAGTTTGTTGTACGGAATTACGCGATGTGCCCCCTTTCTTCTCCCTCCCACGCCCCTTGCATTTTCTTCTGAGTGGTCGTTCCCACGGACATTGAAGGGAAGTAAGCTGTGGCAGTGAGAAGTTCAGGGTGACGAGCTTGGCGCTCGTGGAGATAGGCACCTTTTTTCCATACACTGTGTAAGTTGTGTAAGTGTACATCTACTTACCCATTACAGAGACCCCTCTTTGTGTGGTATCATGACTACGCTTCAGTATCTTTATTGTATCCCCTACATGTATGGTCCACCACCGAGACCCATTAGGAAGACATCCATCCATTGGGAAGTTGAAGCATTGGTAATTGATTTGGCTTTATGTGACAGCCGTGAGGTAAGCTGCTAGGATCACTAATGGTGTGGGCTGCACGCTTTTGGATTCGTTTTTGATGCACATCTTCACCTATTTGGCTTTGGAACTTTTCACTCTAGACCATTCAATCATTTATTTTTCATCAGCCTCACCTGGAACCCTGGTCTTCTGTTTGTATTAATCCGGGACTGTTATGTTTTATCACTGAAGAAATTTCTTTCACTTTGTTTATTTTAGTACAACCCTGCCCAGGCTGTATGTTCACTTAATCACAAGTTGCAATTTCACTGTGTTTGTACCATTACATTATCTTCCCGCTCCACGGGTTCATTTGTACCCCCACCCCTATATCCCCACTCATCCCCCCCCCTTCTCTCTTTCACAGCGCAGACATCACCACTTTTTGCATTATTATTTTTTGTCTAAACAGGATAGACACTTTTTTGTTTGCTGCAGTGTACACATTCACTTTGACCCCTCTCCCTCCGCTCCCACTCCCACTTATCCTACACAGCGCAGGAGTTTTCACTTATTATTGCATACTCCGAACACTAATGCCCTGTACACGCGATCGGAAATTCTGACAAGAAAACCGAACGTCAAGAACGTGGTGACGTACGACGAGCCGAGATGAGATCAATGAAGTTCAATAGGCAGTTCGGCTCTTTGCTTGATTCTGAGCATGCGTGTTTTTTTTTTGTGCGTCGGAATTGCATTCAGACGATTGGAATTTCCGACAAGAACTTTTTCCGTTGGAAAAATAGAGAACCTGCTCTCAATCTTTTGTGGGCAGAAATTCCGACAACAAATGTTGGATAGAGCCTACACACGGTCGGAATATCCGACCTAAAGCTCCCATCGAACATTTCTTGTCGGAAATTCCGAACCGTGTGTATGCAGCATGAGCCTCTATGTAACCAAAGGCCTCACCTTGGCCTCCTCTATCCGGCAGGGTAGAACAAGACTTGTACCTCCCACATTGGCTGTGGTACTTTCCACCTGGAGATGTAGATCGTCTCCTACATGTATGAAGCTCATTCCCTGAGGATCATGTAAAGCAGCCGAGCTCAACTACATGTAGGGTTTGGCTGTCCACCTCAAACTTGTGCCCTCAGAGGAAGGAACCCTCCGAACATTTCCCAATCCAGATGTGACCACCACTTCAGTCTCCACTTCTCCCCTTCCTTTATGGTTTGTAGTAAAAGGCAAGGCCCCTCCCCCAACACAAATCACCTAATTTTGGTATTACCAAAATCTACATTTGGACTGGGTTAGAGCTGCACAATTAATCGTTAAAATATCGCAATCTCGATTCAACCCCCCCCTCACAATCTTAAAGCGGGAGTTCACCCATTTCTAAAAAATTTTTTTTTCTTCCCCTAGATTCCTGCTCGTTCGGTCTAGGGGAATCGGCTATTTGTATTAAAATATGAGCTATACTTACCCGTTTTCGAGCTGCATCTTCTTCCGTCGCTTCCGGGTATGGTCTTCGGAGCGGGCGTTCCTTCTTGATTGACAGTCTTCCGAGAGGCTTCCGACGGTCGCATCCATCGCGTCACTCGTAGCCGAAAGAAGCCGAACGTCGGTGCGGCTCTATACTGCGCCTGCGCACCGACGTTCGGCTTCTTTCGGAAAATCGTGACGCGATGGATGCGACCGTCGGAAGCCTCTCGGAAACCTGTCAATCAAGAAGGAACGCCCATTCCCGAAGCCCATACCCGGAAGCGACGGAGAGGATGCGTCTCGTAAACGGGTAAGTACTGCACCTATTTTTAAATAAATAGCCGATTCCCCTAGTAATAACGAGCAGGAATCTAAGGGGGAAAAGTGCCCTCTAAGGGTGAACCCCCGCTTTAACCCAACATTTCCTCGATTCTATGTGACAAGTGCAGAGCCGCTCAGAGCTGTCAAAAAAAAAAAAGGGTAACAATGTTTATCAACATTTCTCAGTGCTAGGAGATAAAGAGATACAATGTTTCTCTCAGTTCTTTTAGACCAAAGGAATGAACTTTGGTGTGTAAATGAGATCAGTTTAACCACTTAAAGACCAAACCTTTTTTTGACACTTGTTGCTTACGAGTTAATCTGTATTTTTTGCTCGAAAATTACTTGGGACCCCAAATATATATAATATTATTTTTTTGAAGAAACTATAGAATAAAGTAGCGATTGTTGCAATATTTTATCTCATACTGTATTTGCACAGCACTCTTTTAAATGCATTTTTTGGGGGAATAAAATAATTTGTTCCGCATTGACTTCTATGGCATGCAATGCCACAGAAGCATGGGTGCCAGTAGCATGGGTGCCACTGTCTGCAGCACATTATGGCATTGGCGGCATATTTGGCACTGTCTGTAGCACATTACGGCATTGGCAGCACGGGTGGCATTGTCTGCAGCACATTACGGCATGGGTGGCACTGTCTTTGCAGGCAGCACATTCGTTATAGGCCATAACGCATGTGCTACCTGCAGACAGTGCCGCCAATGCCCTATTGTGCTGCAGACAGTGCCACCCATGACGCTAATGCCATAAAGCATGTGCTACCTGCTGACAGTGCCCCCATGATGCCAATGCCATATTGTGCTGCAGACACTGCCACCCATGCCGCCATTGCCAGCATGGGTGGCACTGTCTCTGCAGGCAGCACATGCGTTATGGCATTAGTGTCATGGGTGGCACTGTCTGCAGCACATTACGGCATTGGCAGGACTGTCTGCAGGTAGCACATGCATTATGCCCATAACACATGTGTTACCTGTAGACAGTGCCACCCATCCCGCCAATGCCAGACTGCAGTAGTAGTAAATCTTGAATTCCTCCCCCCCCAAGCAAGCACACACCTGTGTAATTGTTAGTCGGGCCCCCTGGGTCACTTCCTCCCTGATCCTGCTGTCTGGACAGATGTTATGCCAGCTGCTTCTTTTTTTTTTCTTCTGCCACCGCCGGTTGTCTCGCTGCTTCTTCTCTCACGCGGAGGGAGAGGAATCATGCCGTAGTGTCAGGGGAGGCACTATAGAGGACGCGCTGGCCGGGACTTGAGCCAGCACGAGGTACGGGCGCGGAGGAGGCATTCTTTCGCGCCCAAAATAGAAGAAATAGTCCCTCCCCCTTATTATAGGCTTACCTGTAGGCAAAAGTCAAAAAAGTGGGTTTACAACCACTTTAAAGCGGTGGTTCCCCAAAAAATAAAATGTTGACATCGCATTTAGCAAATAAATTACAGTTAGAATCGGCTTGTTTTATTTAAAAAATACCTCCGTACGTATCGTTTCCATTATTCGGTCCCACCGCCACTTCCGGGTACGATGCAGGCGGTGGGCGTTCCTAATTGATTGACAGGCATCCGAACGACGCATCCATCGCGTCACGAGATGCCGAAAAAAGCCGAACGTCGGTGCGCATGCGCCGTATAGAGCCGCACCGACGTTCGGCTTTTTCCGGCATCTCGTGACGCGATGGATGCGTCGTTCGGATGCCTGTCAATCAATTAGGAACGCCCACCGCCTGCATCGTACCCGGAAGTGCCGGTGGGACCGAATAATGGAAACGATACGTACGGAGGTATTTTTTAAATAAAACAAGCCGATTCTAACTGTAATTTATTTGCTAAATGCGATGTCAACATTTTATTTTTAGGGGAACCACCGCTTTAACTATCTGTTCAGGATGCCCGGGCCCCCCTGCTTGTACTGGCCTATCAGTGGCCCTGGCTGTAACCAATCAGCTTCTAACTTCAGCTTGTTCAAGTAAGCTTTGAAAACAAAACCTGGAAGCTGATTGGTCACAATGCACAGCCGCACTCCACTTTCAGTAAGGCCCCTTTCACACTACTGCAATTTTGCTGAGATTTCAGGGAATGCCCGTGTAAGTGGCATCAAAATCGGACCAAAGTAGTGCAGGGATTACTTTGAAGTCGTACTAATATGAATGCTTGTCATTGGAAATCATGGGAAACAACGTCATGCTACTTTGCCATCACAAATCGTATAAGGGGCCTAAATCACCCCCTACATGTCCCAACCAGCATGATGGGACAGATATTAGGGGACTGGGGTGACTATTATAGAGGATCTGTATGTGATGAGGAGCCGTCCTCCTGAACTGGAGTAGAAGGATCCAATCCCAGTGCCGGCCGCAATCCCATCCTCCGCTCCAGACACGGATCCGTTCTCACTGGAGGTGGAATCATTGTGGATGGGTTGTCCATATCCGACCTCCATGACACTCAGAGGAAGATCTTTTTCCTTTTTGCAATCCATCTGTAAATAAAACAACTGCAGATCAGATGATTGTGTGATATATTATTACTGTAACCCCCCCCCCCCCCCCTGGGGTTTTTTACTAAAAGAACAACCATCTTTCTTGTAGAACGGCTTTGGAAGCTGCCGTGAGTACAACTGGTAATGTTTGGGGCTGTAGTGTGCATGTGCCCCACTAGCCATCACCAGTTTTCTGCTGGCTATTATTTAACCCACTTCCTGTGAGCCCGGGCTTTCATGGACACATTCGTAGCCAGAACGTGTATAATATAAATATAAAAAAAATAGGTGTTCATACAATCAAATTCAAAAAGACTTGAGGCTGTGATTGGTGCCAAAGGTGCTTTACCAAAGTATTGAGCAAAGCCTGTGATACTTGTGTACATGGGAGGAGCCTGTGATACTTGTGTACACGGGAGGAGCCTGTGATACTTGTGTACACGGGAGGAGCCTGTGATACTTGTGTACATGGGAGGAGCCTGTGATACTTGTGTACACGGGAGGAGCCTGTGATACCTGTGTACACGGGAGGAGCCTGTGATACTTGTGTACATGGGAGGAGCCTGTCATACTTATGTATATGGGAGGAGCCTGTGATACTTGTTTACAGGGGAGGAGCCTGTGATACTTGTGTACAGGGGAGGAGCCTGTGATACTTGTGTACAGGGGAGGAGCCTGTGATACTTGTGTACACCGGAAGAGCCTGTGATACTTGTGTACAGGGGAGGAGCCTGTGATACTTGTGTACATCGGAGGAGCCTGTGATATTTGTGTACATGGGAGGAGTGTGATATTTGTGTACATGGGAGGAGCCTGTGATATTTGTGTACATGGGAGGAGCCTGTGATACTTGTGTACACGGGAGGAGCCTGTGATACTTGTGTACACGGGAGGAGCCTGTGATACTTGTGTACACGGGAGGAGCCTGTGATACTTGTGTACATGGGAGGAGCCTGTGATACTTGTGTACACGGGAGGAGCCTGTGATACTTGTGTACACGGGAGGAGCCTGTGATACTTGTGTACACGGGAGGAGCCTGTGATACTTGTGTACACGGGAGGAGCCTGTGATACTTGTGTACACGGGAGGAGCCTGTGATACTTGTGTACACGGGAGGAGCCTGTGATACTTGTGTACACGGGAGGAGCCTGTGATACTTGTGTACACGGGAGGAGCTTGTGATACTTGTGTACATGGGAGGAGCCTGTGATACTTGTGTACATGGGAGGAGCCTGTGATACTCGTGTACATGGGAGGAGCCTGTGATACTCGTGTACATCGGAGGAGCCTGTGATACTCGTGTACACGGGAGGAGCCTGTGATACTCGTGTACATCGGAGGAGCCTGTGATACTCGTGTACATGGGAGGAGCCTGTGATACTCGTGTACATCGGAGGAGCCTGTGATACTTGTGTACATCGGAGGAGCCTGTGATACTCGTGTACACGGGAGGAGCCTGTGATACTCGTGTACACGGGAGGAGCCTGTGATACTCGTGTACATGGGAGGAGCCTGTGATACTTGTGTACACGGGAGGAGCCTGTGATACTCGTGTACATGGGAGGAGCCTGTGATACTCGTGTACATCGGAGGAGCCTGTGATACTTGTGTACATCGGAGGAGCCTGTGATACTTGTGTACATGGGAGGAGCTTGTGATACTTGTGTACATGGGAGGAGACTGATACTTATGTACCTGAGATTTTTTTCCTTTTTTTTATTTTTAATAAGTTTGCAAAGATTTCAAATAAAACTTCTGTCATGTTGTCATTATGGGGCATTTTGCACAACATTTAATAATTTATTTAATTTGCACGTAGCACTTTGCAGAGTGGCGCCGATTGATCTTTATATATACATTATGGGGGATTGTTTTTAGAATTTTGAGGAAAATAACGAATTTAATGAATTTTGGAATAAGGCTGTAACAGAACACAATGTGGAAAAATACTTTCCGCATTCACTGTATGTATTTATACATGGAGATCATTCCCCCCCCCCCCCCCTTATGTATTTATACATGGAGATCATATCCCCCATTAATCTCTTCTCAAGAGAGAATAAATGTAGTTCCTCTAATCTTTCCTTACCCCAGTTCGCATATCTACTGCCCCACTCGTGGCCCTCTATGTCCACAATGCTCGTGACGGGTAAGTTTTACCATTTATTATGGGTGTGTCCAGTCATGCGAACATTATGGGCCCGGGTTATACAGTTTTTGCATGACTGAATGGGCTCCCCATTACAACTAGTCCCTAAGCGTGTTTGCTCGGCCTCCTTCCTAATCCAGACATTGATACGTTTTTAACCATATGCCTTCATGAGACTGTTTAGTGCTAAAAAGGTGATTGCACGGATCTGGATGCAAGCGGCCCCTCTCATGTTTTACTCCTGGTTGCTTGATGTTAAAGGACAAGTACCTTTTGTAACACATTACACCCAAATTCAGGAGGGACAGCATGTCCATTAGGAGTGCCGCCCCCCTATCCATGTGTTCAGCCCCCTAATCTGAATTCAGGGGGTCGGATTACAATGGGTAGGGTGTTTTTTTATTTTTTTTTATTTTTTTTAAGAACGTGATTAAAGCCTGAGACTCTAATAGGCTTTAGACGAAGCCACTGCAAATCTGCCACCTAGAGGAAGGAGAGGTGGAGGCAGCCATAGGCGACGCAGAGGACAAAGCCACCGCCCAGAGGGAGGAGATGTGGAGGCAGCCGAAGGAGACACAGAGGAAAAATCCGCCGCCCAGAGGGAGGAGAGGTGGAGGCAGTCATAGGAGACACAGGGGACGAAGCCACCGCCCAGAGGGAGGAGATGTGGAGGCAGTAGTAGGAGACGCAGAGGACAAAGCCACTGCCCAGAGGGAGGAGATGTGGAGGCAGCCAGAGGTGACCCAGAAGATGAAGCCACCATCCAGAGGAAAGTGCTACCTGGGGGTAAGTGCGGGGATCATTGACCGACCTACTGACCGGGGTGGGGACGAAGCCACCACCCAGAGGGAGGAGATGTGGAGGCAGTCGTAGGAGACACAGGGGACGAAGTCACCGCCCAGACGGAGGAGATGTTGAGGCAGTCGTAGGAGACACAGGGGACGAAGCCACCGCCCAGAGGGAGGAGATGTGGAGGCAGCCGGAGGAGACGCAGAGGACAAAGCCACTGCCCAGAGGGAGGAGATGTGGAGGCAGCCGGAGGAGACCCAGAGAACAAATTTGCCGCCTAGAGGGAGGAGAGGTGGAGGCAGTCATAGGAGACACAGGGGACAAAGCCACCGCCCAGAGGGAAGAGATGTGGAGGCAGTCGTAGGAGACACAGGGGACGAAGCCACCGCCCAGAGGGAGGAGATGTGGAGGCAGTCGTAGGAGACACAGGGGACGAAGCCACCGCCCAGAGGGAGGAGATGTGGAGGCAGCCGGAGGAGACGCAGAGGACAAAGCCACTGCCCAGAGGGAGGAGATGTGGAGGCAGTCGGAGGAGATGAAGCCACCACCCAGAGGGAGGAGATGTGGAGGACAAAGCCACTGCCTAGAAGGAGAGGTGTTGGCAGTCGGAGGAGATGAAGCCACCACCCAGAGGGAGGAGATGTGGAGGCAGTCGTAGGAAACACAGGGGACGAAGCCACCGCCCAGAGGGAGGAGATGTGGAGGCAGTCGTAGGAGACACAGGGGACGAAGCCACCGCCCAGAGGGAGGAGATGTGGAGGCAGCCGGAGGAGATGCAAAGGACGAAGCCACCGCCCAGAGGGAGGAGATGTGGAGGCAGCCGGAGGAGACCCAAACGACAAATCCGCCACCTAGAAGGAGAGGTGTTGGCAGTCGGAGGAGATAAAGCCACTGCCCAGAGGGAGGAGATGTGGAGGCAGTCGTAGGAGACACAGGGGACAAAGCCACTGCCCAGAGGGAGGAGATGTGGAGGCAGCCGGAGGAGACCCAGAGGATGAAGCCACCATCCAGAGTAAAGTGCATACCTGGGGGTAAGTGTGGGGCTCATTGACCGACCTACTGACTGGGGTGGGGTGCTGGTGACCGGACCAACCCACCATGGGGGGGGGGGGGTGGGTGACTGTGGGTGCAATGTTTGCCACCCCCCTGAAATATACCACTAGCCACCAATGCCCATATTCATGTTACAAATGCGCTGGAAAGTTACACAACGGCGCCGTGAACAAATATGTAAATATCACTCACCCAATACAGAATGAAGATAATCACCACAGCCAATAGTTGTGTTAGGATTCCAAAATCTACATCAGAAACTATCAGAAAAAAAGAAAACAATGTAAGAAGCTTGTTCAATGATAACATATTTGTGTGTAATTTATATAGAAGCTTCTAAACTGACCTGTGATATCCCTGATGTGAGCAGAACAGAGGAAAACACATAACATGAAACAATGTTACTTTTCTCTATCACACAATAACATAACATCCCCGATCTTCACTACAGTTCAGGTTATTCCCCCAACGTATGGAGCTGTGCCAGGCAGTGATCTGTGTGCGGTGCTCAGACCAGGATTCACCAAAATACAATGGCGGCTGATGGGCTACTCCAAAATCTGCACTCCAAGTATGATTTTCATTGGTCCGGCTTGGATGTACAATATTTATAGATCATACCTGACCGATTGCTGTGAAAGCTGCACAATACTGCAGTATAATCAAGGCATTCTCTGATTGGACAAGGTGGAGATTGTGACATGGAACAGGTTCATCCGAGTGACCACCTCCTGTGTAATGTCTGGTGAGCGGGGGACAGTCAGTGACAGAAGTTTTTTCACCTTAATGCATAGGATCCGTGTTAATTTCGTCGACTAAAACATTTTAGTTGACTAAATGAATACTATTTTGGTTGACTAAAATACGACTAAAACAATTGAGATGACTAAAATACGACTTAGGCTAGGTTCACACTGCTGCGAATTCAAAATCGCAGCAGTAAAATCGCGATTTTTTTCCGCGATTTTTGCCGCGATTGTGGTGGCCACACAAAATATTGGACACTTTGAACTAGGGTTGTCCCGATACCGATACCAGTATCGGTATCGGGACCGTTACCGAGTATTTGCGGGAGTACTTGTACTCCCGCAAATGCCCACGATGCCTAAATAGAATACTTGCCCCTGCCGCCGCCGCAACGAATGCCATCGCATACCGCAACAACGCCGCCGCCGCATGGTTAAACAGCGTGCAGGGAATATCACAGCTTTCATTTGAATAGCTGTAGTGTTTCCCGCCGCGCCGCGTATAGACACTCCCCCTTGCTCGGGATTGGACGGATACACTACAGCTATTCAAATGAAAGCTGTGATATTCCCTGCACGCTGATTAACCATGCGGCGGCATCTAGGTATGGGGGGACATGGCTGCATATGTGGGGGGACATGGCTGGATATATGGGGGACATTGCTGCATATGTGGGGGGACATGGCTGCATATGTGGGGGGACATGGCTGCATATGTGGGGGGACATGGCTGCATATGTGGGGGGACATGGCTGCATATGTGGGGGGACATGGCTGCATATGTGGGGGGACATGGCTGGATATATGGGGGACATTGCTGCATATATGGGGGACATTGCTGCATATATGGGGGACATGGCTGGATATATGGGGGGACATGGCTGGATATATGGGGGGACATGGCTGGATATATGGGGGGACATGACTGCATGTGTGGGGGGACATGGCTGCATATGTGGGGGGACATGGCTGCATATGTGGGGGGACATGGCTGGATATATGGGGGACATTGCTGCATATATGGGGGACATTGCTGCATATATGGGGGACATTGCTGCATATATGGGGGACATGGCTGCATATGTGGGGGGACATGGCTGGATATATGGGGGACATGACTGCATGTGTGGGGGGACATGGCTGCATATGTGGGGGGACATGGCTGCATATGTGGGGGGACATGGCTGCATATGTGGGGGGACATGGCTGGATATATGGGGGACATTGCTGCATATATGGGGGACATTGCTGCATATATGGGGGGACATGGCTGGATATATGGGGGGACATGGCTGGATATATGGGGGACATGACTGCATGTGTGGGGGGACATGGCTGCATATGTGGGGGGACATGACTGGATATGGGGGGAGACATGGCTGCATATGTGGGGGGACATTGCTGCATATGTGGGGGGACATTGCTGCATATGTGGGGGGACATGGCTGCATTTGTGGGGGGACATGGCTGCATTTGGGGACACATTTTAAAAAAAGTATCGGTATTCGGTATCGGCAAGTACTTGAAAAAAAGTATCGGTACTTGTTGTCAGTCCAAAAAAGTGGTATCGGGACAACTCTACTTTGAACCCAATTTGGAAATTTTTCACTTAGGGGTGTACTCAGTTTTGTTGCCAGCGGTTTAGACATGAATGGCTGTGTGTTGAGTGATTTTGAGGGGATGGCAAATTTATACCGTTATACAAGCTGTACACTCACTACACAACATTGTAGATACAAAGTGTCATTTCTTCAGTGTTGTCACATGAAAAGATAGAAGAAAATATTTACAGAAATGTGAGGGGTGTACTTACTTTTGTGAGATATAATGTATCGGCACTCACCTCCCGGTAGAAAGGTGTACAGGTAGTCCATGGTGCTGGTCGCTTTTCTCCGCTCCTCTCTCCTCCTCCTCTGGTGTTGGTCGGAGTTCGGCTCTCTCTGCTGTACAGTGACAGTCCGCAGCGCTGCCGGCTCCTTATATAGGGGCTGCCGTGCCGTTCTCCCTGTGTTGGAATGACGTAAAATACGAAAATTTGCCTAGGGCCATCTCAATAGGCGGGTACCCCTGGGCATTGTCCAGGGGCCCCAACTGAATGGGGGTCCCCTGCACTTTCCCTGTCCCCTTGTAGCTTTGTGTATAAACATGTCCTGCTTTGTCAAGTCAATCGGGGTCAGCAGGAGCGTCAGGGGGGTCACGTATCAGAGCAGACTTCCTGTAACCCCCCCCCCCCTGTTGGACTGTTCCATGCCGACGCAGCCGGTGTTGGTGGGCGGAGCTAGGGGTGCGGCTGCCTCCTCCACTCCTCCCACAGACTTGTTCACTCGGGGTGAGGAGAGAAAGCAGCAGCAGTACCCGGAAGTCTTTGTATCTCTTCTCCAGCAATGCCGTGACTAAAGCTGGATACACACTATACAATTTTCTGTAGATTGTTTCCTTCAGATTCTCCAAAAACATCTAATAGATGAGGTCAGACCCTAAAAGTTTCAATTTGTGACGGTCTTTCTCAACTAGCAGTTTTGTAGGAGTGAGGCCCTTGTTTTGATGTTATCAGACGGTTCCCCTAATAACTGCACTATCCTCAACCTCAGCAGCTGTTCCCGATGTGGTCGCCTGAAATGCATGACGCGCTATCCTTTCTCTCTCCTCTCTCTCTCTCCTCTCTCTCTATCCTCTCTCCATCCTCTCTCTATCCTCTCACTATCCTCTCTCTCTCCTCTCCTCTCTCTATCCTCTCTCCTCTCTCTCTCCTCTCCTCTCTCTATCCTCTCTCCTCTCTCTCTCCTCTCTCTATCCTCTCTCCTCTCTCTATCCTCTCTTTCTCCTCTCTCTCTCCTCTCTCTCTCTCTCTCTCTATCCTCTCTCTCTCTCCTCTCTCTCTATCCTCTCTCTCTCTCTCTCTCTCTATCCTCTCTCTCTCTCTCTCTCCTCTCTCTATATCCTCTCTCTCCTCTCTCTCTCCTCTCTCTATCCTCTCTCTCTCCTCTCTCTCTCTCTCTCTCTCTCTCTCTCCATCCTCTCTCTCTCTCTCTCTCTCTCTCTCTCTCCACTCTCTCTCTCCTCTCTCTCTCTCTCTCTCTCTCTCTCCATCCTCTCTCTCTCTCTCTCTCTCTCTCTCTCTCTCCACTCTCTCTCTCCTCTCTCTATCCTCTCTCTCTCCATCCTCTCTCTATCCTCTCTCTCTCTCTCCTCTCTCTCTCTCCATCCTCTCTCCATCCTCTCTCTATCCTCTCTCTATCCTCTCGCTCTCCTCTCTCTATCCTCTCTCTATCCTTTCTCTCTCTCTCCTCTCTCTATCCTCTCTCTATCCTATCTTTATCCTCTCTCTCTCTCTCTCTCTCTCTCTCCCCTCTCTCTCTCTCTCTCTCCTCTCTTTCTCTCTCTTCTCTCTCTCTTCTCTCTCTCTTCTCTCTCTCTTCTCTCTCTCTCTCTCCTCCTAATCTTGATGACGAGTAGTTAAGTTGTAGTAACACTACAGATGTGATAGATGTATAGGACTGTTTTATTGGTTGTTACTTTAGCCGGGTATGCCCAGAGGCTGTATTATGTAACCTTTGTTTCTTGTTTGTGTGTCTTTTTCCATGCAAAATCAATAAAAAGTATTTAAAAAAAAAAATGAAAAAAAGTTTCCATTTGTATGCAATCAGGCCGGCCCTCCACTACATGGGTTTGGTAAATCTAAAGGAAATCTGACAAAAAGAGTTGTATTGTGTGTATGGGGGTCTTATCACATGTCACTGCATACCGCCCTAACCTACCACTGTACCACCCTCTACTACCCAAACCTTCCACCATACCACCCTATACTACCCAAACCTTCCACTATACCACCCTATACTACCCAAACCTTCCACTATACCACCCTATACTACCCAAACCTTCCACTATACCACCCTATACTATCCAAACCTTCCACTATACCGCCCTATACTACCCAACCCTTTCACCATACCGCCCAATACTACCCAAACCTTCCACTATACTACCCAAACCTTCCACTATACCACCCTATACTATCCAAACCTTCCACCATACCACCCTATACTACCCAAACCTTCCACTATACCACCCTATACTACCCAAACCTTCCACTATACTACCCAAACCTTCCACTATACTACCCTATACTACCCAAACCTTCCACTATACCACCCCCTATACTACCCAAACCTTCCACTATACCACCCTATACTATCCAAACCTTCCACTATACCGCCCTATACTACCCAAACCTTCCACTATACCACCCTATACTATCCAAACCTTCCACTATACCGCCCTATACTACCCAACCCTTCCACTATACCACCCTATACTATCCAAACCTTCCACTATACCGCCCTATACTATCCAAACCTTCCATTATACCGCCCTCTACTACCCAAACCTTCCACTATACTGCCCTCTACTACCCAAACCTTCCACTATACCGCCCTATACTATCCAAACCTTCCACTATACTGCCCTATACTACCCAAACCTTCCACTATACCACCCTATACTACCCAAACCTTCCACTATACCGCCCTCTACTACCCAAATCTTCCACTATACCGCCCTATACTATCCAAACCTTCCACTATATCACCCTATACTACCCAAACCTTCCACTATACCACCCTATACTATCCAAACCTTCCACTATACCGCCCTATACTATCCAAAACTTCCACTATATCACCCTATACTATCCAAACCTTCCACTATATCACCCTATACTATCCAAACCTTCCACTATACTACCCTATACTATCCAAACCTTCCACTATATCACCCTATACTATCCAAACCTTCCCCTATACCACCCTATACTACCCAAACCTTCCACTATACTACCCTATACTATCCAAACCTTCCACTAGACCGCCCTCTACTACCCAAATCTTCCACTATACCGCCCTCTACTACCCAAACCTTCCACTATACCGCCCTCTACTACCCAAACCTTCCACTATACCGCCCTCTACTACCCAAATCTTCCACTATACCGCCCTCTACTACCCAAACCTTCCACTATACCGCCCTCTACTACCCAAATCTTCCACTATACCGCCCTCTACTATCCAAACCTTCCACTATACCACCCTATACTATCCAAACCTTCCACTATACCGCCCTATACTACCCAAACCTTCCACTATACCACCCTATACTATCCAAACCTTCCACTATACCGCCCTATACTACCCAACCCTTCCACTATACCGCCCTATACTATCCAAACCTTCCACTATACCGCCCTATACTATCCAAACCTTCCATTATACCGCCCTCTACTACCCAAACCTTCCACTATACTGCCCTCTACTACCCAAACCTTCCACTATACCGCCCTATACTATCCAAACCTTCCACTATACCGCCCTATACTACCCAAACCTTCCACTATACCACCCTATACTACCCAAACCTTCCACTATACCGCCCTCTACTATCCAAACCTTCCACTATATCACCCTATACTACCCAAACCTTCCACTATACCACCCTATACTATCCAAACCTTCCACTATACCGCCCTATACTATCCAAACCTTCCACTATATCACCCTATACTATCCAAACCTTCCACTATATCACCCTATACTATCCAAACCTTCCACTATACTACCCTATACTATCCAAACCTTCCACTATATCACCCTATACTATCCAAACCTTCCACTATATCACCCTATACTATCCAAACCTTCCACTATACTACCCTATACTATCCAAACCTTCCACTATACTACCCTATACTATCCAAACCTTCCACTATATCACCCTATACTATCCAAACCTTCCCCTATACCACCCTATACTACCCAAACCTTCCACTTTACCACCCTATACTATCCAAACCTTCCACTATATCACCCTATACTATCCAAACCTTCCACTATATCACCCTATACTATCCAAACCTTCCACTATATCACCCTATACTATCCAAACCTTCCACTATACTACCCTATACTATCCAAACCTTCCACTAGACCACCCTCTACTACCCAAACCTTCCACTATACCGCCCTCTACTACCCAAATCTTCCACTATACCGCCCTCTACTACCCAAACCTTCCACTATACCGCCCTCTACTACCCAAATCTTCCACTATACCGCCCTCTACTATCCAAACCTTCCACTATACCGCCCTATACTATCCAAACCTTCCACTATACCACCCTATACTACCCAAACCTTCCCCTATACCACCCTATACTACCCAAACCTTCCACTTTACCACCCTATACTATCCAAACCTTCCACTATACCGCCCTATACTACCCAAACCTTCCACTATACCACCCTCTATACTACCCAAACCTTCCACTATACCGTCCTATACTACCCAAACCTTCCACTATACCACCCTATACTACCCAAACCTTCCACTATACCGCCCTCTACTACCCAAGCCTTCCACTATACCACCCTATACTACCCAAACCTTCCACTATACCACCCTATACTACCCAAACCTTCCACTATACCGCCCTATACTACCCAAACCTTCCACTATACCGCCCTATACTACCCAAACCTTCCACTATACCGCCCTATACTACCCAAACCTTCCACTATACTACCCTATACCACCCAAACCTTCCACTATACTACCCAAACCTTCCACTATACCGCCCTATACTACCCAAACCTTCCACTATACTACCCAAACCTTCCACCATACCGCCCTATACTACCCAAACCTTCCACTATACCGCCCTATACTACCCAAACCTTCCACTATACCGCCCTATACTACCCAAACCTTCCACCATACCGCCCTATAATACCCAAACATTCCACTATACTACCCAAACATTCCACTATACCGCCCTATACTACCCAAACCTTCCACTATACCGCCCTCTACTACCCAAATCTTCCACTACACCGCCCTCTACTACCCAAATCTTCCACTACACCGCCCTCTACTACCCAAATCTTCCACTATACCGCCCTATACTACCCAAATCTTCCACTATACCACCCAAACCTGCCACTATACCACCCTATACTATCCAAACCTGCCACTATACCACCCTATACTATTCAAACCTTCCACTATACCGCCCTATACTACCCAAACCTTCCACCATACTGCCCTATACTATCCAGGGCTGAAGTGGTTAATGTAAGTGGATATTTTTAGGTAGATTCACAAAGAGTTAGGCCGGCTTATCTGTAGATAAGCCGACCTAACTCTGAATCTATGCCGGCGTTTGTTTAAGCGTATGCTCAAACAGAGATACGCTTAAACAAAGCTAAGATAGAACGGCGCAAGCCAGCCTATCTTAGCCTGCAATTTTTCGGATGGCCGCTAGGTGGCGCTTCCATTGCGGCCGGCGTTGATTATGTAAATGAGGGGATACGCCGATTCACGAACGTACGCCAGGCCTACGCCGTCGAATTACGTAGTTTCCGTAAGTGATAGGCTGCCTAAAGTTAGAGCTATGCTCTAGTGGACTAGTAATGTTAAAGTATGGCCGCCGTTCCCGCCGCGAGGTTCGAATTTTTTACGTTGTTTGCGCAAGTCGTCCGCAAATCGGGAGTTACGTCGTTTACGTCCACGTCGAAATCATTAGGCCCGTACGGCGTACTTAGCCGCAATGCGCACTGGGAAATGTAGTCGCCCGGCGCATGCGCACTGTCAAAAAACGTAAAAAAACGTGAGGTCAAGCCTCATTTCCATACAACACTCCCCCCTCCAAGTCATTTGAATTAGGCACCCTTACGCCCGCTCGTTTGAGGCTACGCCGCCGTAGATTAGAAGGTAAGTAGATCGAAAATCACTACTAGCCTAACTAATTTACGGCGGTGTAGCCTAAACAGGCTAGGCCGACCTAAATTTAATCCAATCTACGTGAATCTACCTATTTGTGTCAATAAATCAATACTGGTTATACTACTGAATGGAGCGCTCTGTTGTTCACATCTCCCCCTAGTGGTCATGGATCATTGAAACACGGGGGTTTCCACTTTGCAATGATTTCACTCCAGGCTGTGCAGATCATCTCAAGCTTTGTGAGTCTGTCCTCCTCTCATGAGCGCAGCTTACATTCAGAGAGTGTTGTGGTTTTTTGTGAACCGCAGAAAGAAGAAGCATTACCAGGAGGATTTATTCTCGATTTGACTGCAGTTGGGTTGCGAAATTTTCTCCCTTTATAGTCTGCCCAATATGGGGGTGTTTTCTCAGGTAGTGAATATCTTGATTGCAAAAACTTACACAACCTGCTTGTAATATTTTTAGTGTTTGATTTCAGAGCGCTATGACGTTTTTCTTGGTTGGGTATTTTCCTGTACTCAAAGCTGCATTTGGAAAAACATTATTTTACTTGTGTTTTATATTTTTTTTTTATAAAATCCTGGCATTTGTGAAGACAGCACTTGCTCCTGTAAGTTGCGGCGGCGTAGCGTAAATACACTACGCTGCCGTAACTTTAGGCGGAGATACCTGAATCTACCCCATTGTATCTATTTTAATAAAATTCATATTATTGTAGCAGACAAGAGAACAAATCAAATACAATGTGGAATTCAGATTTATAAAGATCTCTCTTCTTTTACCGTCTCCAGATCAGCCAGCCATTCTCATCCAGGGCTCCTCCAGAGCATGTTGGGGGGGGGGGCTCCTCCAGAGCATGTTGGGGGGACTTCCTCCAGAGCATGTTGGGGGGGACTTCCTCCAGAGCATGTTGGGGGGGGCTTCCTCCAGAGCATGTTGGGGGGGACTTCCTCCAGAGCATGTTGGGGGGGCTTCCTCCAGAGCATGTTGGGGGGGACTTCCTCCAGAGCATGTTGGGGGGGACTTCCTCCAGAGCATGTTGGGGGGGACTTCCTCCAGAGCATGTTTGGGGGGGGGGGGGGGCTTCCTCCAGAGCATGTTGGGGGGGACTTCCTCCAGAGCATGTTGGGGGGGACTTCCTCCAGAGCATGTTTGGGGGGGGGGGCTTCCTCCAGAGCATGTTGGGGGGGACTTCCTCCAGAGCATGTTGGGGGGGGGGCTTCCTCCAGAGCATGTTGGGGGGGGGGGGGCTTCCTCCAGAGCATGTTGGGGGGGGGGCTTCCTCCAGAGCATGTTGGGGGGACTTCCTCCAGAGCATGTTGGGGGGGACTTCCTCCAGAGCATGTTGGGGGGGGCTTCCTCCAGAGCATGTTGGGGGGGGGGGCTTCCTCCAGAGCATGTTGGGGGGGACTTTCTCCAGAGCATGTTGGGGGGACTTCCTCCAGAGCATGTTGGGGGGGGACTTCCTCCAGAGCATGTTGGGGGGGGGCTTCCTCAGAGCATGTTGGGGGGACTTCCTCCAGAGCATGTTGGGGGGGCTTCTCCAGAGCATGTTGGGGGGGGGGGCTTCCTCCAGAGCATGTTGGGGGGGGACTTCCTCCAGAGCATGTTGGGGGGGGGGGGCTTCCTCCAGAGCATGTTGGGGGGGGACTTCCTCCAGAGCATGTTGGGGGGACTTCCTCCAGAGCATGTTGGGGGGGGGGGCTTCCTCCAGAGCATGTTGGGGGGACTTCCTCCAGAGCATGTTGGGGGGACTTCCTCCAGAGCATGTTGGGGGGACTTCCTCCAGAGCATGTTGGGGGGACTTCCTCCAGAGCATGTTGGGGGGGACTTCCTCCAGAGCATGTTGGGGGGACTTCCTCCAGAGCATGTTGGGGGGACTTCCTCCAGAGCATGTTGGGGGGACTTCCTCCAGAGCATGTTGGGGGGGGGCTTCCTCTAGAGCATGTTGGGGGGGGGCTTCCTCTAGAGCATGTTGGGGGGGGGGGACATCCTCCAGAGCATGTTGGGGGGCTTATATTCCAATCAGGCAGTCCCTCAGAGTACAATCAGATTGAAACGTATGCGGTGAGCCTAACAAAAAAAAGATAATTTTCTGATATGTATTGATTACACAGTTTGCCAATACCCCCCGATCATTCATATGGGATTATAGAATGTATAGGAAGGTGTAGTAAAGTTACACATTGGGGGGGTTCATTAAACTGAAACAGATCAAACCTAGAATAACTGTGCAGGACAACCAATCAAACTTCGTCTTGTTTAGAAAGCTTTGAAAATGAAAGACAGAAGCCGATTGGTTGCCAGGCACAGCTGCTCCAGATTCTGTCAGCTCCAGTTTTGATAAATTTCCCCCAATGAGTGATTTCATTGTACTACACCCTCTGTAATCCCATTGGATGATCGGGGGGTGTTGGGGTTCCCCTTTAAAAGAGACATTCCCTGAGAGGACGATGGAGTCTCCCTTCATTAATGTCTCATATACTCGTCTCCTGGCTATGATAGTCATCCTCCGACTTCACCAGTGTGACTTCCTCAGAACAGTCTACAGATAAGGACTTTACCCGTCCCGTCCCCCCCTGTCCCGTCCCGTCCCGTCCCCCCCCCCCCCCCCACACCAAATACGAAGAGACAGAGTGGAATTATATTATAAATCTTTATTTGTAAAAATAATAAAATATTGACCAATGACATCGTACAATGATAGGAAGTAATGTTGTCAAATCATAAAACTGTTCATCTATCTCCACATTGGTGAGAACCGACCAATCAGAGAAATAGATTTCATCTCATCATTGTACTGATCCGGCTGAGAGCAACGCAACCCAATGGATGTGATGAGAGCAGCGGCATTTTATATGGTGACCTACCTGTCACCATATACACTAATCACACCCCGACCTACCTGTCACCATATACACTAATCACACACCGACCTACCTGTCACCATATACACTAATCACACCCCGACCTACCTGTCACCATATACACTAATCACACCCCGACCTACCTGTCACCATATACACTAATCACATCCCGACCTACCTGTCACCATATACACTAATCACACCCCGACCTACCTGTCACCATATACACTAATCACACACCGACCTACCTGTCACCATATACACTAATCACACCCCGACCTACCTGTCACCCTATACACTAATCACACCCCGACCTACCTGTCACCATATACACCAATCATACACCCCGACCTACCTGTCACCATATACACCAATCACACCCCGACCTACCTGTCACCATATACACCAATCACACCCCGACCTACCTGTCACCATATACACTAATCACACCCCGACCTACCTGTCACCATATACACTAATCACACCCCGACCTACCTGTCACCATATACACTAATCACACCCCGACCTACCTGTCACCATATACACTAATCACACCCCGACCTACCTGTCACCATATACACCAATCACACCCCGACCTACCTGTCACCATATACACTAATCACACACCGACCTACCTGTCACCATATACACTAATCACACACCGACCTACCTGTCACCATATACACTAATCACACCCCGACCTACCTGTCACCATATACACTAATCACACCCCGACCTACCTGTCACCATATACACCAATCACACCCCGACCTACCTGTCACCATATACACCAATCACACCCCGACCTACCTGTCACCATATACACTAATCACACACCGACCTACCTGTCACCATATGCACTAATCACACCCCGACCTACCTGTCACCATATACACTAATCACCCCCGACCTACCTGTCACCATATACACTAATCACACCCCGACCTACCTGTCACCATATACACTAATCACACCCCGACCTACCTGTCACCATATACACTAATCACACCCCGACCTACCTGTCACCATATACACTAATCACACCCCGACCTACCTGTCACCATATACACTAATCACACCCCGACCTACCTGTCACCATATACACTAATCACACCCCGACCTACCTGTCACCATATACACTAATCACACCCCGACCTGACCTACCTGTTACCATATACACTAATCACACCCCGACCTACCTGTCACCATATACACTAATCACACCCCGACCTGACCTACCTGTTACCAGTGCTGTATTATGGTTTTGTTCTGCCCTAGACAAGACAAAGATTGACTCCTCCTCCTCATCTCCAAAAGGCATTACCAAATACAGAGATGGGAACTAAGGCCCGGAGATACGCCGTCGTATCTTGGCGCCTGATTCAAAGAATCAGATATGCCAGAATCTGTATAAGATACGACCAGCGTAAGTCTCCTACGCCGTCGGATCTTAACTGCATATTTAAGCTGGCCGCTAGGGGCGTATACGCTAATTTACGCCTAGAAATATGTAAATCAGCTAGATACGCCTATTCACGAACGTACGCCCGGCCGTCGCAGTACAGATACGCCGTTTACGTAAGGCTTTTTCCGGCGTAAAGTTACCCCTGCTCTATGAGGCGTACCAATGTTGGGTATGGACGTCTGAACAGCGTCAACTTTTTTGTCGTTTGCGTAAGTCGTTCACGAATAGGGCTGGGCGTCATTTACGTTCACGTCGAAAGCATTGGCTTCTTGCGGGTTAATTTGGAGCATGCGCACTGGAATACTTTCACGGACGGCGCATGCACCGTTCGTAAAAAGCGTAATTTACGAGGGGTCACAATAATTTTACATAACACGCCCACATCTTCCACATTTGAATTAGGCGGGCTTACGCCGGCCTATTTACGCTACGCCGCCGCAACTTTGCTTTGTGAATACAGCACTTGCCTGTCAAAGTTGCGAAGGCGTAACGTAAATAGGATACGTTACGCCCGCACAAAGATGCGCACTTCTACGTGAATCCGGGCCTAAATGTCCAAAAGATGGAAAGCCAATGGTAGGATGCATTTCAGTAAAGCAAGAGGTAAACTGTAGAAGGGTAGGTGTCCATAGTACAGTAGGTAGTATAGAGAAGGGTAGGTGTACAGTAGGTATTATAGAGAAGGGTAGGTGTACATAGTACAGTAGGTAGTATAGAGAAGGGTAGGTGTCCATAGTACAGTAGGTAGTATAGAGAAGGGTAGGTGTCCATAGTACAATAGGTAGTATAGAGAAGGGTATGTGTATATAGTACAGTAGGTAGTATAGAGAAGGGTAGGTGTATATAGTACAGTAGGTAGTATAGAGAAGGGTAGGTGTATATAGTACAGTAGGTAGTATAGAGAAGGGTAGGTGTCCATAGTACAGTAGGTAGTATAGAGAAGGGTAGGTGTATATAGTACAGTAGGTAGTATAGAGAAGGGTAGGTATCCATAGTACAGTAGGTAGTATAGAGAAAGGTAGGTGTACATAGTACAGTAGGTAGTATAGAGAAAGGTAGGTGTACATAGTACAGTAGGTAGTATAGAGAAGGGTAGGTGTACATCGTATAGTAGGTAGTATAGAGAATGGTAGGTGTACATAGTACAGTAGGTAGTATAGAGAAGGGTAGGTGTATATAGTACAGTAGGTGGTATAGAGAAGGGTAGGTGTCCATAGTACAGTAGGTAGTATAGAGAAGGGTAGGTGTCCATAGTACAGTAGGTAGTATAGAGAAGGGTAGGTGTCCATAGTACAGTAGGTAGTATAGAGAAGGGTAGGTGTCCATAGTACAGTAGGTAGTATAGAGAAGGGTAGGTGTCCATAGTACAGTAGGTAGTATAGAGAAGGGTAGGTGTCCATAGTGCAGTAGGTAGTATAGAGAAGGGTAGGTGTCCATAGTACAGTAGGTAGTATAGAGAAGGGTAGGTGTATATAGTACAGTAGGTAGTATAGAGAAGGGTAGGTGTATATAGTACAGTAGGTAGTATATAGAAGGTTAGGTGTATATAGTACAGTAGGTAGTATAGAGAAGGGTATGTGTCCATAGTACAGTAGGTAGTATAGAGAAGGGTAGGTGTATATAGTACAGTAGGTAGTATAGAGAAGGGTAAGTGTACATAGTACAGTAGGTAGTATAGAGAAGGGTAGGTGTATATAGTACAGTAGGTAGTATAGAGAAGGGTAGGTGTATATAGTACAGTAGGTAGTATAGAGAAGGGTAGGTGTACATAGTACAGTAGGTAGTATAGAGAAGGGTAGGTGTATATAGTACAGTAGGTAGTATAGAGAAGGGTAAGTGTACATAGTACAGTAGGTAGTATAGAGAAGGGTAGGTGTATATAGTATAGTAGGTAGTATAGAGAAGGGTAAGTGTACATAGTACAGTAGGTAGTATAGAGAAGGGTAGGTGTATATAGTACAGTAGGTAGTATAGAGAAGGGTAGGTGTCCATAGTACAGTAGGTAGTATAGAGAAGGGTAGGTGTATATAGTACAGTAGGTAGTATAGAGAAGGGTAGGTGTACATAGTACAGTAGGTAGTATAGAGAAGGGTAGGTGTATATAGTACAGTAGGTAGTATAGAGAAGCGTAAGTGTACATAGTACAGTAGGTAGTATAGAGAAGGGTAAGTGTACACAGTACAGTAGGTAGTATAGAGAAGGGTAGGTGTACATAGTACAGTAGGTAGTATAGAGAAGGGTAGGTGTCCATAGTACAGTAGGTAGTATAGAGAAGGGTAGGTGTCCATAGTACAGTAGGTAGTATAGAGAAGGGTAGGTGTACATAGTACAGTAGGTAGTATAGAGAAGGGTAGGTGTACATAGTACAGTAGGTAGTATAGAGAAGGGTAGGTGTCCATAGTACAGTAGGTAGTATAGAGAAGGGTAGGTGTCCATAGTACAGTAGGTAGTATAGAGAAGGGTAGGTGTCCATAGTACAGTAGGTAGTATAGAGAAGGGTAGGTGTCCATAGTACAGTAGGTAGTATAGAGAAGGGTAGGTGTACATAGTACAGTAGGTAGTACAGAGAAGGGTAGGTGTCCATAGTACAGTAGGTAGTATAGAGAAGGGTAGGTGTACACAGTACAGTAGGTAGTATAGAGAAGGGTAGGTGTCCATAGTACAGTAGGTAGTATAGAGAAGGGTAGGTGTCCATAGTACAGTAGGTAGTATAGAGAAGGGTAGGTGTCCATAGTACAGTAGGTAGTATAGAGAAGGGTAGGTGTCCATAGTACAGTAGGTAGTATAGAGAAGGGTAGGTGTCCATAGTACAGTAGGTAGTATAGAGAAGGGTAGGTGTCCATAGTACAGTAGGTAGTATAGAGAAGGGTAGGTGTACATAGTGCAGTAGGTAGTATAGAGAAGGGTAGATGTCCATAGTACAGTAGGTAGTATAGAGAAGGGTAGGTGTCCATAGTACAGTAGGTAGTATAGAGAAGGGTAGGTGTCCATAGTACAGTAGGTAGTATAGAGAAGGGTAGGTGTCCATAGTACAGTAGGTAGTATAGAGAAGGGTAGGTGTACAGTAGGTAGTATAGAGAAGGGTAAGTGTACATAGTACAGTAGGTAGTATAGAGAAGGGTAGGTGTACAGTAGGTAGTATAGAGAAGGGTAAGTGTACATAGTACAGTAGGTAGTATAGAGAAGGGTAAGTGTACACAGTACAGTAGGTAGTATAGAGAAGGGTAGGTGTACATAGTACAGTAGGTAGTATAGAGAAGGGTAGGTGTCCATAGTACAGTAGGTAGTATAGAGAAGGGTAAGTGTACACAGTACAGTAGGTAGTATAGAGAAGGGTAGGTGTCCATAGTACAGTAGGTAGTATAGAGAAGGGTAGGTGTGCATAGTACAGTAGGTAGTATAGAGAAGGGTAGGTGTCCATAGTACAGTAGGTAGTATAGAGAAGGGTAGGTGTACATAGTACAGTAGGTAGTATAGAGAAGGGTAGGTGTCCATAGTACAGTAGGTAGTATAGAGAAGGGTAGGTGTCCATAGTACAGTAGGTAGTATAGAGAAGGGTAGGTGTATATAGTACAGTAGGTAGTATAGAGAAGGGTAGGTATCCATAGTACAGTAGGTAGTATAGAGAAGGGTAGGTGTATATAGTACAGTAGGTAGTATAGAGAAGGGTAGGTGTATATAGTACAGTAGGTAGTATATAGAAGGGTAGGTGTACATAGTACAGTAGGTAGTATATAGAAGGGTAGGTGTACATAGTACAGTAGGTAGTATAGAGAAGGGTAGGTGTACATAGTACAGTAGGTAGTATAGAGAAGGGTAGGTGTCCATAGTGCAGTAGGTAGTATAGAGAAGGGTAGGTGTATATAGTACAGTAGGTAGTATAGAGAAGGGTAGGTGTCCATAGTACAGTAGGTAGTATAGAGAAGGGTAGGTGTCCATAGTACAGTAGGTAGTATAGAGAAGGGTAGGTGTCCATAGTACAGTAGGTAGTATAGAGAAGGGTAGGTGTCCATAGTACAGTAGGTAGTATAGAGAAGGGTAGGTGTCCATAGTACAGTAGGTAGTATAGAGAAGGGTAGGTGTATATAGTACAGTAGGTAGTATAGAGAAGGGTAGGTGTATATAGTACAGTAGGTAGTATATAGAAGGTTAGGTGTATATAGTACAGTAGGTAGTATAGAGAAGGGTAGGTGTACATAGTACAGTAGGTAGTATAGAGAAGGGTAGGTGTATATAGTACAGTAGGTAGTATAGAGAAGGGTAAGTGTACACAGTACAGTAGGTAGTATAGAGAAGGGTAGGTGTATATAGTACAGTAGGTAGTATAGAGAAGGGTAGGTGTCCATAGTACAGTAGGTAGTATAGAGAAGGGTAGGTGTACATAGTACAGTAGGTAGTATAGAGAAGGGTAGGTGTCCATAGTACAGTAGGTAGTATAGAGAAGGGTAGGTGTACATAGTACAGTAGGTAGTATAGAGAAGGGTAGGTGTCCATAGTACAGTAGGTAGTATAGAGAAGGGTAGGTGTACATAGTACAGTAGGTAGTATAGAGAAGGGTAGGTGTCCATAGTACAGTAGGTAGTATAGAGAAGGGTAAGTGTACACAGTACAGTAGGTAGTATAGAGAAGGGTAGGTGTATATAGTACAGTAGGTAGTATAGAGAAGGGTAAGTGTACATAGTACAGTAGGTAGTATAGAGAAGGGTAGGTGTATATAGTACAGTAGGTAGTATAGAGAAGGGTAGGTGTATATAGTACAGTAGGTAGTATAGAGAAGGGTAGGTGTATATAGTACAGTAGGTAGTATAGAGAAGGGTAGGTGTCCATAGTACAGTAGGTAGTATAGAGAAGGGTAGGTGTATATAGTACAGTAGGTAGTATAGAGAAGGGTAGGTGTACATAGTACAGTAGGTAGTATAGAGAAGGGTAGGTGTCCATAGTACAGTAGGTAGTATAGAGAAGGGTAGGTGTATATAGTACAGTAGGTAGTATAGAGAAGGGTAGGTGTACATAGTACAGTAGGTAGTATAGAGAAGGGTAGGTGTACATAGTACAGTAGGTAGTATAGAGAAGGGTAGGTGTACATAGTACAGTGGGTAGTATAGAGAAGGGTAGGTGTACATAGTACAGTGGGTAGTATAGAGAAGGGTAGGTGTATATAGTACAGTAGGTAGTATAGAGAAGGGTAGGTGTACATAGTACAGTAGGTAGTATAGAGAAGGGTAGGTGTACATAGTAGAGGTCGACATTTGGTGTTTTTAATCGGCTGATTGTTCTGGGAAAGAAAGCTGATTAACCACTTCCTTACTGGGCACATATACCCCTTCCTGACCAGAGGACTTTTTGCGATTCGGCACTGCGTCGCTTTAACTGACAATTGCGCGGTCGTGCGACGTGGCTCACAAACAAAATTGGCGTCCTTTTTTCCCCACAAATAGAGCTTTCTTTTGGTGGTATTTGATCACCTCTGCGGTTTTTAGTTTTTGCGCTATAAACAAAAATAGAGCGACAATTTTGAAAAAAAAAATATTTTTTACTTGTCGCTATAATAAATAGCTCAAATTTTTTTTCTCAGTCTAGGCCGATACATATTCTACATATTTTTGGTAAAAAAAAAAAAAAACGCAATAAGCGACTGGTTTCCGCAAAAGTTATAGCACCTACAAAATAGGGGACAGAATTATTATTATTTTTATTTATTTTTACTATTAATGGCGGCGATCTGCGATTTTTATCGGTACTGTGACATTATGGCGGACACATCGGACACTTTTGACACCATTTAAATTTATACAGCGATCAGTGCTATAAATATGCACTAATTACTGTATAAATGTGACTGGCATTGAAGGGGTTAACACTAGGGGGTGAGGACGGGGGTTAAATGTGTACCCTAAATAGTGTTACTAACTGTGGGGGGAGGGGGGGTGACCGATGCTGTGTCCCTATGTACAAGAGACACAGATCGGTCTCCTCTCTCCCTGACAGGACGTGGATCGGTGTGTTTACTCACAGAGCTCCACGTCCTTGTGTCTCTAACCGCCGATTGCGGGAAGCTGTCGGGAAGTGGTTAAAGTTCAGCCAAAGTTGACAGTCATTGTCAATGAGAAGCCGCTTCTCCCTCCTGGTTCGCCTGTCAAGTTTAACGATCATTCACACGATAACGCGGCTTGTTTTTCTGTGATTTTTTTTTTACAAAACATTTACATTGTTTTCAAATTCTTTCATTTTGCTGATAAAGTCACCCTGCTCCTTAACCACTTGACAACTGGGCACTTAAACACCCTTAATAACCAGACCAATTTTCAGCTTTCGGTGCTCTCACATTTTGAATGACAATAACTCAGTCATACAACACTGTAACCAAATGAAATTTTTGTCCTTTTTTCCCCACAAATAGAGCTTTCTTTTGGTGGTATTTGATCACCTCTGCGGTTTTTATTTTTTCCGCTATAAATGAAAAAAGAAAGAAAATTTTGTAAAAAAAATGAATTTTTCTTCATTTCTATTATAACATTTTGCAAAAAAAAAAAGTTTTTTTTTTCATAAATTTGGCCTAAAATGTATACTGCTACATATCTTTGGTAAAAAAAAAAAAAAAAAAAAAATTGGGTTATTATTTAGTCTGGGTGAAAGTTATAGGGTCTACAAGCTATGGTACCAATTACTGAAAATTGATCAATTTGATCACATCTGATGTACTGACAGCCTCTCTCATTTCTTGAGACCCTAACATGCCAGAAAAGTACAAATACCCCCCAAATGACCCCTTTTTGGAAAGAAGACATTCCAAGGTATTTAGAAAGAGGCATGGTGAGTTTTTAGAAGTTGTAATTTTTTCCCACAATTCTTTGCAAAATCAAGATTTTTTTTTCCAGCCAATTTGTATGTTTATTACTTTCAATAAATTTTTATTGACATTTGAGATAGGATTACAGTCAAGTTATAAGCTTTTCCTTGGTACATAAAGCCCCTAGGGGCCGATCAAAACAATTTGCAGTTGGAACATGGAACATGTCATTACAGTTAAAACAGTAAAAGATAAATCCTGGGGGGGTAAGTCAGAATATAGTAGTTCTGCTCGGTAGGCCATACAATGCAGGCTCACTAAAAATTATCGAGGCCTGTGGAGGCATAGCCATGTGTATAGGCACTCGGATTCTAAGGTAATCAGGAGCTCAAACCCTCGACACCCCTAAAGGGAACCCGCTGTGTCAAGGGGAAGGCTCCCAACTTCTACATCCCACCTCCCCCCCCCACCCTCTCACTAATGAGGGAAAGAGGCTTACTAAGAGCTGGGAGAGACCTAAAGAATATCCCCCCTTTATAATACTAAAGTGAAGTTGCACATAAAAAGGAAAAAAAAAAAACAAAAACAAGCAACAAAACATACTTTAAGTATAATATTACTGTAGACCATAACCCCAAAATGATCGCTCAGGTAATAAGACAAGAGTATTCAGAACCAAAGGGATAGCAAAATAAAGGTAATTAGGTAGGAAAGAAAAGAAAAAGGAGAAGGAGGGGGCAGGGAAGGTAGGGTGAGTGAGAAGCCTTAGTTTAATCAAAAAAGCAACTAGACTCGGTTACCTGCGGGGACTAGAGGAATACCAATATATTCCGCCCATGGAGTCCATGTTTCAAGAAACATCTCTGAGGTATTAGCCAGTATGCTAGATAGTTTTTCTTGGGTCATGATCCAGGAAATTTTCTGCTTGACAGCCGAGACTAATGGTCTAGGTTGTTTCCAGGATTTGGCAATGGTAATTTTTGTACCCAGTAGAATAAAGTGCACCAGTTTTTGTGTTGATTTGGCTAGGCGTGGAGGTTGGGCATTTAGGAGGGCCACTTCGGGGGTCCTAGGAATCCGGCTACCTGTCACCTTGTGTAGCATATTAAAAATAATTCTCCAGAAGGAGCGGATCCTAGGACATTCCCACCATATGTGAGACATAGTGCCCCGTAGCTGACATCCCCTAAAGCACTGGGGGTCCCCACCGGGATACATGGCAGCCAATCTGGAGGGTGTGAGATACCATCTGGTGATGACTTTTACACTAGCCTCCATCAAGGATGTTCCCTGAATCCCTTGGAATGAACTAAAGAATGCTTTATGCCAAGATTCTTGGCTAATGCTTACCTGGAGGTCTGCTTCCCAGGCCTCCATATAAGACGTTTTGGTTGTTGGATGAGTGAGGGCCGAGTAGATCGTCGAGATACCTCCTCTCCGCTCCACAGCCTGATTGCACCAGATCTCATATGGGGTAAAGTCAGGGGGTAAGGGCTTAGACCTCCAGACTGTGTGGAGGAATTTTGTAATCTGTTGGAAGTGGGCCCTCTCCGATTCAGGGAGTTTCAGGGTATGAGTGCAGTAAGCTAGGGAGATCGGTCCACTAGAAGTGAAATACTGTCCTATCCGGTACAGCCCCTTGTCCATCCACCACTTAAACTCCGAAGATTGTAATCCGGGAGGGAAATCAGGGTTGTTAAAAATATGGGCTAAAGGACGGGTGCATGAAGTTAGACAGGTATTGTGTCTGAGTCGATCCCATAAGGCAAACGATTGTGACAGCACTGGGGATAAAATAGATGGACGAGATTTGATAGGGGACCAAAGAAGGTAGTCTAAAGGAGCAGAGGGAACAGCCTGCTCCTCTATGCAGACCCAATCTGGTATATTGTGTCTGGCGTATAAGGAGGATAATTGAGCCAGTCTGGCGGAAAGGAAATATTTGTGAAGGTCTGGGAATCCCAGTCCCCCCTTTCTTCTGTGTCGAAAAAGTGTGTCCTGTGGTACACGATATCCTGACTTGCCCCATATAAATTTAAGCAGTTTACTCTGAAAGGATTGTAGGTGGTTCCTCCTAATAGGGATAGGAAGGGAGCGAAAGAAGTATAAAAGTCTAGGGAGCAGGGTCATTTTGATTGAATTAATCCTACCTATCCAAGAGAGATTAAATTTAGACCAAGCAAGAAGATCTGCTGCCAATTTTTTGTAGATAGGGGGGTAGTTTAGGTTGTAGAGAGCCTCTGTCTTGGCAGTCAAGGCTATGCCTAGATACCGTATGGAGGACTCACTCCAACAGAATGCAAAGGATTGTTTAAGATCTAAAACCATTTGGGGAGTAAGGGATATATTGAGTGCTTGAGATTTGGAATAGTTGACAGAGAGGCCCGATATTTTAGAGAAATCATCCAGGGTACGACATAAGTTGGGGAGGGAGGTGATGGGAGAGGTCAAGAATAACAGGATGTCGTCCGCAAATAGGGCACATTTGTGGGTTTGTTCCCCACATCGTACCCCTAATATATTGGGATTCTGTCGTATGGCAATAGCCAGGGTCTCAATTGCGATAGCAAACAAAAGAGGAGACAAGGGGCAACCTTGTCGTGTGCCTCTTCTGATCTCTATGGGTTTGGAGTAGTGACCGTTGATCCTAACCAGTGCTCTAGGGTTTGCATACAGGGCTCCAATAAGGCCTAGAAATTTGGATCCAAATCCCCAGCGTTCGAGGATATTGAAAATATATGCCCAAGAGACGGAGTCGAAGGCCTTCTGAAGGTCCAGAGACAGTAAGAACCCTTTCTGGGGGATCCCGCCCGGCCAATTGGTTTGTAGGATTGAAACTATGTCTACTGCTCGCCTAATTTGGTCTGGGCCTTGTCTGCCAGGAATAAAACCCACTTGGTTCCCATGGATATATTGTCCAATAAACCCAGCTAATCTGTTGGCTAAAATTTTAGTGAGGACCTTGAGGTCATTGTTAATAAGGGAAATCGGACGATAATTTTGGACATCTTCAGGATTTTTGTCAGGTTTGGGGATAACAGTGATAAATGCCGTATTAATTTGGGAATCAAATTGTTCGCCCCTGGCTTTGGAGTTAAAGAATCTGACCATATGGGGTGTGAGTATATCTATAAAGGATTTGTAGTAGGGGATGGAAAGGCCATCAGGTCCTGGGGCTGACCCCGTGCGTAGACCTCTGATTACCTCCCTCACCTCTTCTTCTGAGATTGGGGCTTCCAGTATATCCTTGTGAGCTGTTGAAAGGGAAGGGATAGGGAGACCTTCATAAAAGTGCGAAGGAAGGTCAGTGGTAGGCGATGTGTGAGAGTCGTAAAGGCGTGAGTAGAAGCTATGGAAAGCTTCTAGGGTCTTGGCAGGATTGGTCGTGGGAGGGTCCCCCCCAATTTTAATCTTGGGCATGGAAAGCAGTTTGGATTTGGGGGATAGTTTAGTTGCAAGCAGAGGACCAATTCTATCAGCTTGAGTAAAAAATTTGTGTTTACTCCACCTGATTGACTTTTCTGCTCTGGTTGTTAGAGCCAGGTTCAGGGCCAACCTGGCATTGTCGAGCATGGTAGTGGGGACTCCTGATGGGTTTTTTTTGTGCATTTCCTTAAGGGAAATGTATTCTTTATCCAATTTGTCTATGTCAGCTATCCTTTCTTTTTTAAGACGCGAGGAGATCTGGATGAGCTTGCCTCTGATGAAGGCTTTGTGAGCAGCCCAGAGTGTTTCATCAGAAACATCCCCAGTATCATTAAGTTTAAAGTAATCCATTAGTGCCAAGCTTATCTCCTGGACTCTGGATGGTTCAGTGAGTAATGACTCATTCAGTCTCCAGAACGTGCGCGAGCCCTCTCTGACACCCAATTTGAGTGAGATGAAAACTATGGAGTGATCTGACATTGCTGAGTCCCTAATGGAAGCAGACAAAACTGCCGGTAAAGTTGTAGCAGGCGTCAGGATGTGGTCAATGCGAGCATATGTAAGGTGTGGGTGAGAGAAGTGAGTGTAGTCTCTCTTAGAGGGATTGAGTTCTCTCCACGCATCAGCAAGGCCAAAGCCATGCAGAAGCTTGGCGATTTTGAGGCTTTCTCTCGATGGACGTATCAGTCTGGACCCAGGTGGTTTTGTTTTGTCCAATCCTTGATCTAGGGCCATATTGGAGTCTCCCCCGAAGACTACAGTGCCCTCTAAGTTAGGAGAAAGGGTTTCCAACATTGCTTTGAAAAATTTGGCTTGCCCCCTGTTAGGGGCGTAATAAGATACAAGAGAGAATAATTGATCCCCTATCTTGCCTTTCACTAGTAAAAACCTTCCCTCCGGGTCAGCAATGTCAGAAGTTTTGACAAATGCGCATTTTTTGGAAAACAGAATAGCCACCCCTTTTGTTTTGTTTTCGGCACTGGCTAGATAGAATTGCGGAAAATATTGGTGGAGAAATGTGGGGCTGTACCGGACAGGAAAGTGGGTCTCCTGTAGCATAATGATATCAAAATGAAGGGATCTATAATGGTCCATCACCTTTCTCCGTTTGATCGGGGAGTTCAAGCCCTGGACATTATGAGAGGCAATACGGAGATTGAGATCCACTGAGCTAGCCATTGAATTCTGAGTCCGCACTGCTGCCTAAACAACCCCCACTCACCCATTGTAGTTCCGGATCACTCGGGATGAGTCGATTAAACGAGGAACCTAAAGGCATTTCAATTGTTAGTCTAGCACATATATGCATAGGGGACAGTGGTTTGGGGAAGGGTAGACAGGAAAGAATAGAACCAGAAAGCTCTCCTAGAAAAGGAAAAAGGAGCGCCCGGAGGGAGGAACCCCAGACGCTCACGTAAATGAAACCATATTCAGCCTCCCCTAAAAAGGGGGAAGCTGTCCATCCCCCGGAGACCATTTAGGCGTCCGAAGGTTGGAAGGAGGCGCATTGGTACCAGGCCTAGACCAGGCGCCCATGAAGTTAATATAGAACTTAAAATTAAATAAACGGTGCACAACTAGAAAATCATCACCTGTAAAAAAAAAGTGAAAAACCCCCAACCGCCAGTTCGGGTACCCGCCACCCTTAAAAGGAAAGCGGGGGGTCCCGCCCCGGCTGCTGGAGGGCCCCAGCGGGAAAACCAACACACCCCTTTAAATAAGACCTATGAAAGCATGCCAACGGATAATATATATAACATATAAAAAAGCACTGGAGGGCCGAGGGAAGCATTAAAGAGACATCCAGTTAGGCCCATAAACCCAACCTGGGCAAAGCAACAAGTTAGTGAAGCACCTGCTATTCAAGCAGGAGGGACATTTTTCAGGTGGTTCCTTCATCTCTGGATTTCTTGTTTCTGTTCTTCTTCCATAGAGGCGTTGGAGGGCTAGTGGGGATGGCACGCTTATTTGATCCTTGGCCAGCATTGGAGGTGTCCATGTCTACCTCTTGTGCGATGATTTTCAGGCGTAGGAGTAAGACTTCCCCCTCCGGAAAGGTGGAGAAGGCGTAGGGCTTGCCATTGAAAGTGAACTTTACTGCGAAAGGGAAAGACCATTTATATCTAATTGCTTTCTGGGTTAAAGCTAGGAGAAGAGGCTTAAGGGATCTGCGCCTCTGGATAGTGGAAGGAGATAGGTCGGCGAAGAGTTGTACCTGATGTCCCTGGCACATTATATTCTGATTAGATCTTGCCTGCCTCATAACCTCCTCCTTTATTGAATAGTGGTGTGGCTTAGCGATGATATCCCTTGGGGAACCGTCTTTCCTGGGTGGCCCTAAAGCTCTGTGAGCTCTATCCAGTTCCAAATGCTGGGGGGCGACACTTGGTATAAGATATTTGATTAAGTCTTGTACAGCCTCTGGCACATTCAGAATGGTCTCAGGGAGCCCTCTAATTCTAATGTTCGATCTTCTCGATCTGTTCTCGAGGTCGTCTATGCGAGATAGTGCCACTTCCAATTGGTCTTGTAGTGTTTGAATTTGGCCAAAGTTTTGTGAGGTAGCTGCCACTGTCTCCTCCATTTTGCTTTCAATGGCTTCAATTCTAGAGCCTAGGGCTTGAAAGTCTCCCTTTAAGTCATTCGTGATTTTTGCAGCTGTTTGAGATAGTCCTCTTTCTAATAGCATTGAAAATTTGAGGAATAGATCATCCATTAAAACATTAGGGCCCAACTGATGCGCCTCATGACTGAGGTGATTTTGTGGTAGCTTTGAAATTGCTCCCAGGGATGAGGGAGTTAGGTCAGTCACCTCATGCCCATTTATTTGGTTTATATCCTTCAGGGACAGGGGAGAAGATTGTGGGGAATTCCCCTTCACTTCTAGGGTGAGTTGTAGTGGGGAAAGGAAGGGCTGCACCGACCTGTGTGATCCGTTTTCAGTCAGGCTGTGTGACAGGGCCGGCGGCTGCTGCGTGGCGGCCATCTTGAAATCTCCTCACGGAGCTGCAGCCCTCTGAAACGGCCGAAATTCACCGCCTTTCTGCTCGCCGGGGGGGCCAAAGTGTGCCCGCCGTCCCGGGGAGTCCGTCAGTGGTCCCGCTGAGGTTTGGGGTGGCCGTGAACCGGGGCTAGGGGCGCCGTGGTGTATGCCTGGTGCGGAGCACACGGATCAGGCGTCCATCACCGTAGCCCGCGCATGCGCGTTCCCCCTCAAGATTTTTTTTTATTAATTTTTTTAACAAAATGTTCATATTCGCCGGTTATTTCTCACACACAGCATATGCATAACACTAATTACACCCCAAAACACATTCTGCTATTCCTCCCGAGTATGGCGATACCACATGTGTGAGACTTTTACACAGCGTGGCCACATACAGAGGCCCAACATGCAGGGAGCACCATCAGGCGTTCTGGAGCACCCAGACTAATTCTGACATTCCTCTCCTACATGGAAAAATCATCATTTATTTGCTAGAAAATTACATAGAACCCAGTGGCGGCTGGTGCTCAAAATTTTTGGGGGGGCGCAAAGGAAAAAAAATTGCAGTCTCACTGTGCCCAAACGCAGCCACTGTTACATGCCATCAAATGCAGCCACTGTGCCATCAATTCGCACCACTGTGCCATGCCATTAAACGCAGTCACTGTGCCATGCCATCAAATGCAGTCACTGTGCCATCAATTCGCACCACTGTGCCATGCCATTAAACGCAGTCACTGTGCCATCCATTGTCACCACTGTGCCATGCCATTAAACGCAGTCACTGTGCCATCCATTGTCACCACTGTGCCATGCCATTAAACGCAGCCACTGTGCCATACATTGTCACCACTGTGCCATGCCATTAAACGCAGTCACTGTGCCATCCATTGTCACCACTGTGCCATGCCATTAAACGCAGCCACTGTGCCATACATTGTCACCACTGTGCCATGCCATTAAACGCAGCCCCTGTGCCATACATTGTCACCACTGTGCCATGCCATTAAACGCAGTCACTGTGCCATCCATTGTCACCACTGTGCCATGCCATTAAACGCAGTCACTGTGCCATCCATTGTCACCACTGTGCCATGCCATTAAACGCAGCCACTGTGCCATACATTGTCACCACTGTGCCATGCCATTAAACGCAGCCCCTGTGCCATACATTGTCACCACTGTGCCATGCCATTAAACGCAGCCACTGTGCCATCCATTGTCACCACTGTGCCATCCATTGTCACCACTGTGCCATGCCATTAAATGCAGCCACTGTGCCATCCATTGTCACCACTGTGCCATGCCATTAAACGCAGCCACTGTGCCCATTGTCCCCACTGTGCCGTGTGCCCTGTAAATTGCGTTCTTCCTCCCCCCCCCCCGCCCGGCACTTACCTTTACTGGAGTCAGGCATCCACGTCCCACGATGTCTTCTCCCGCCCTCGATGACTGACAGGCGTCTCAGCCAATCAGGTTACAGGTAGCCAGAACCGGCCAACCTGATTGGCTGAGGCGCCTGTCATCTTATTCAAGGCGCGTACAGTCTGTGCGCTCCGAGAATAAGATTCCGGCTGTATTGGGAAAGCCTATCAGAGCCGTTGGCTTTGATAGACATTTCCCTACAGCCAACCAGCTGGCGTTATTCAGATGGCCGGACATTGAGCGCCGACCATCTGAATACACAGCGGCAGCGGCGAAAATAACATAGATTCGTGCAATGCATGAATCTATGTTATTTCACTCAGTGGCGGTGAGAGCCAGAGGGGGCGGCGCTCCAGCGCCCTCTATGGACGAACCGCCACTGGAAAACATTATATATGCTTTTTTAGCAAAAACCCTAGAGAATACAATGGCGGTCGTTGCAACTTTTTATCGCGCACGTTATTTTCGCAGCAATTGTTCGAATGTGTTTTTTTGGAAATAAAACGGTTTTGTGCTTTTAAAAAAAAAAAAACATTAAAGTTAGCCCAATGTTTTTGCATAATATGAAAGATGAAGTTACGCCGAGTCAATAGATACCCAACATGTCACCCTTCAAAATTGCACACGCTTGTGGAATGGCGGCAAACTTCGCTACTTAAAAATATTTTTACTGGTTACATCTTTTTAGTTGGAGAAGAGCTCTAGGGCCAAAAGTATTGCTCTTGCTCCAACGTTCGCAGCGATACCTCACATGTGTGGTTTGAACACCGTTTTCATATGTGGGCGGGACTTGCGTGTGCGGTCGCTTCTGTATACGTGCACGCAGGAACAGGGGCGCTTTAAAAAAAAAAATTATTTTTATTGTTCATTTCACTTTATTTATTTTAGTTTGATACGTTTTTCCCCAAAAATAAATGTTTTGATCACTTTTATTCCTATTACAAGGAATGTAAACATCCCTTGTAATAGGAATATAGCATGACAGGTCCTCTTTACGTGAGATGTGGGGTCAATAAGACCCCACATCTCACCTCTAGGCTGGGAAGCCTGAAAAAAAATAAAAAAAAATAGAACGATCCTGGTTTCGATCGTAGCGGTGAGTCAGAAGAGGCACCGGAGGGAGAAGGGAGGGGAGACGTCCCCTTTCGCCTCCCGTAAGAACAATCAAGAGGCGGAACAGCCAACATGATCGTTCTTATGGTGTAGGGAATCGCCGGCTGAAAAAAATGATATCTGTATGATGCCTGTAGCTGCAGGCATCATTCAGATATCCCCGCACAAAGTCAAGGACGTCATGACGGCCGGCGGGCGGGAAGTGGTTAAAACGCATTTTTTCCCCAGAGTATTTTCTGGGTACTGCAGAGTATTAGCCGGGGTATTGCAGAGTATTAGCCGGGGTATTGCAGAGTATTGGTGTTGGGGAATTGCAGAGTATTGGTGCGGGGGTATTGCAGAGTATTGGTGTGGGGGTATTGCAGAGAATTGGTGCGGGGGGTATTGCAGAGTATTGGTGCGGGGGGTATTGCAGAGTATTGGTGCGGGGGTATTGCAGAGTATTGGTGTGGGGGTATTGCAGAGTATTGGTGTGGGGGTATTGCAGAGTATTGGTGTGGGGGTATTGCAGAGTATTGGTGCGGGGGTATTGCAGAGTAATTGTGCAGGGGTAATGCAGAGTATTGCCGGGGAGTAATGCAGAGTATTGCCGGGGAGTAATGCAGAGTATTGCCGGGGAGTAATGCAGAGTATTGCGCAGGGGGGTATGCAGAGTATTGAGCAGGGGGGGTATGCAGAGTATTGCGCAGGGGGGTATGCAGAGTATTGCGCAGGGGGGTATGCAGAGTATTTTGCAGGGGGGTATGCAGAGTATTGCGCAGGGGGGTATGCAGAGTATTGCGCAGGGGGGTATGCAGAGTATTGCGCGGGGGGGGGGGTATGCAGAGTATTGCGCAGGGGGGGTATGCAGAGTATTTCGCAGGGGGGGGGGTATGCAGAGTATTTTGCAGGGGGGAGTATGCAGAGTATTTCGCAGGGGGGGGGTATGCAGAGTATTTCGGAGGGGGTATGCAGAGTATTGCGCAGGGGGATATGCAGAGTATTGCGCAGGGGGTGGTATGCAGAGTATTGCGCAGGGGGGTATGCAGAGTATTGCGCAGGGGGGTATGCAGAGTATTTCGCAGGGGGGTATGCAGAGTATTTCGCAGGGGGGTATGCAGAGTATTGCGCAGGGGGGTATGCAGAGTATTGCGCAGGGGGGTATGCAGAGTATTTCGCAGGGGGGGGTATGCAGAGTATTTTGCAGGGGGGGGGGGTATGCAGAGTATTTCGCAGGGGGGAGTATGCAGAGTATTTCGCAGGGGGGGGTATGCAGAGTATTTCGGAGGGGGTATGCAGAGTATTGCGCAGGGGGGTATGCAGAGTATTGCGCAGGGGGGTATGCAGAGTATTGCGCAGGGGGATATGCAGAGTATTGCGCAGGGGGATATGCAGAGTATTGCGCAGGGGGTATGCAGAGTATTTTGCAGGGGGGATATGCAGAGTATTGCGCAGGGGGATATGCAGAGTATTGCGCAGGGGGATATGCAGAGTATTGCGCAGGGGGGTATGCAGAGTATTGCGCAGGGGGGGTATGCAGAGTATTGCCGGGGGTATGCAGAGTATTGCGCAGGGGGGGTATTGCAGAGTATTGTAGGGGGTATGCAGAGTATTGCAGAGTATTGTAGGGGGGGTATTGCACAGTATTACAGGGGGTTTCAGGGATGGCTGAGCAGGGATGGATGGATCTGTGACTGCAATAGTCACAGATCCATCCACAGCGCTGCTGACACCCGCGCTCCCCCCTCTCACACTGTACCGCTCGGTACAGAGAGAGGAGGGAGGAACCGGCGTCATCAAAAGACGCCGGTTTGTTTACATGTGATCGCTCCGTCATTGGACGGATCGATCACATGGTAAACGGCCGCTATCAGCGGCCGTTTACCGCGATTCGTGATCGGCCGGGTCCTCTGGACCCGGCGGTCACGAATGTTCCCGTGTGCGCGCCCCAGGGGACGCGCGGGAGACGGACTCTGGGAGGACGTACATTGACGCCCTCCTAGAGTTAACCACCCGCCCTGTAGACGTATATTGTCTATGGGGCGGTTACCAAGTGGTTAAAAAGCTAGGGAGAAGGGGGACATTAGCTACAATGGCTCCAGAGTATCATTTTACCCAGACTTCTCCCCAGAGCTACAAAAGCGAAGGTTTGAATATATGCCAATTAAACGCATCCTGCAGCTGCACAAAGTGGACTATGCTCTATTACAGTATATCCGGCCCGTTTGCGGGTAATAGCATTGGGCAAGACTTTTTTTTTCTCAACACGCCAGACGAAGCGACAAAATGGCTGGAAGATAACCGAAAGGACTTATAAGATCCATTATAAGACTCATATAACTCATAAGCAGGACTGTCAATCCTTTTTCTTTTTTTTCTTCCCCTCCAGTCCCTTCCAGTCTTTCCTTAAAATATTTTATTTTCTTCTTTTTTTTTTTGGCACCAGTTTTTCTCTAGCTTTGTCACAAGTAGGACACAAATATGATGTAGGCGGTGCTGGTTAAAAGCTAACAGGCTTGGGGAGAATTTTTTATTTTTATTTTCTCAGGGGTGGAAGGGATGCTGGAATGCGTGTCATTATTTTGGCCCTAGTAATTAACTACCGTGTTTCCCCGAAAATAAGACCGGGTCTTATATAAATTTTGGCTACAAAAATCACACTAGGGCTTATTTTCAGGGGATGTCTTATTTATTTATGGTATGTGCAATAATCTACATTTATTCAAATACAGTCGTGTCATCATGACGATCTTAGAGTGGTTGTAACCCCAAAAAGAAAAAAATATATCCTGATCCTTTAAAGCATGATAGCCAGCCCAGTGACCCGCCGTAGCTCTTCTTCTCCACTCTGAGCACTGCAGAGGAAGGGACCGCTGACGTTTGAGAGGAGAAGATCTCCAGCCGGTCACGTGAGCGCCCAGCGGCACTGTAAGTAAGGTATTTTCCAAAACAAAGTTACAAAAAGGAGACACACTGCACATTATATTATCTTTTTACAAAACGGATTACATGTTTTTACGACGACTTTAACTAGGGTTTATTTTCGGGGTAGGGCTTATATTGCAGCCATCCCCAAAAATAACGCTAGGTCTTATTTTCGGGGTAGGTTTTATTTTCGGGGAAACAGGGTAGCAATTAAGCATATAGGTATATATGCACATCTAATATATTCTGCACCAGGCTTTGGGGGTCTAATTGCCCGAGGGCGTTTTTTTTTTTCCTCTGGCCTTTTTTGGGGCACAAGATAAAAGAAAGAACTATTTACACATATAGGGCCTGAATCCCAAAAAAGCTGCCTAACTTAACTTTCAGCAGTTAAGTTACACTGACTTAAAACCTCTACCTAAGTGCCCGATCCACAAAGCACTTACCTAGAAATTTCAGGCCGTGTAACTTAAGTGCCGCCGTCGCAAGGCGGTCCTCCTCTCCGGGGGGCGTTTAAAATTTAAATGAGGCGCGCTCCCGCGCCGGCCGTACTGCGCATGCGTGTGACGTAATTTTCCCGACGTGCAGCGCGCGAACGTAATTGACGCCGGGCGGCTTTGTGGATTGCGACGGGACACTAAAGTTGCGACGGGTGAAAAAAAAATATACGCGCCAGGAAAACAAATAATTATTTTAAAAAAATGACAGCGTCGCTCAGCATGCATTCCTGAGAGGGAGAACTCCATGCCAATTTTCAAAGAAAAAAACGGCATGGGTTCCCCCCCCCCAGGAGCATACCAGGCCCTTAGGTCTGGTATGGGTTGTAAGGAGACCCCCCCACGCCGAAAAATCGACGTAGGGGGTCCCCCTACAATCCATACCAGACCCGTATCCAAAGCACGCTACCCGGCCGGTCAGGAATGGGAGTGGGGACGAGCGAGCGCCCCCCCCCCTCCTGAGCCGTGCCAGGCCGCATGCCCTCAACATGGGGGGGTTGGGTGCTCTGGGGCAGGGGGGCGCACTGCGGGCCCCCCCACCCCAGAGCACCCTGTCCCCATGTTGATGAGGACAGGACCTCTTCCCGACAACCCTTGCCGTTGGTTGTCGGGGTCTGCGGGCGGGGGCTTATCGGAATCTGGGAGTCCCCTCAAATAAGGGGTCCCCCAGATACCGGCCCCCCACCCTAAGTGAATGGATATGGGGTACATAGTACCCCTACCCATTCACCTGGAGGCAAAAAGTAAAAGTTATTAAACACACAACACAAGGGTTTTTAAAATAATTTATTAGTCTGCTCCGGAGGCCCCCCCCTGTCTTCTTTATTAGCGCTAATACCAGGGGGGGCTTCTTCTTCCACTCTCCAGGGGTCTTCTCCGCTCTCCGGGGGGGCTTCTTCTTCCGCTCTCCGGGGGGGGGCTTCTCCGCTCTCCGGGGGTCTTCTTCTATCTTCGCCACTCTCCGCTGTTGACTCGGCGAACCCCGGTTCTTCTGCAGATGTCCGGTGCCTTCTTCTTCAGCGCTGGCTGCCTGCTATCTTTGTGTGTTAGCTCAATTACTAACAGGCAGCCAGCGCGGTCTTCTGTGACGTCATCTTCTTCTCTTCTGTTCTTCTCCCCTCTTCCGATGTTGCCTCGTCGCCTCTTGTCACTGCAATGATGGAAGCGCGCCTTGCATCCCATTTATATAGGCATCACCGTCCCATCATGCTCCGGTAGAAGAGCACACAGAAGACCGCGTTGGCTGCCTGCTAGTAATTGAGCTAACACACAAAGATAGCAGGCAGCCAGCGCTGAAGAAGAAGGCACCGGACATCTGCAGAAGAACCGGGGTTCGCCGAGTCAACAGCGGAGAGCGGCGAAGATAGAAGAAGACCCCCGGAGAGCGGAGAAGCCCCCCCCGGAGAGCGGAAGAAGAAGCCCCCCCCGGAGAGCGGAGAAGACCCCCGGAGAGCGGAAGAAGAAGCCCCCCCTGGTATTAGAGCTAATAAAGAAGACAGGGGGGGCCTCCGGAGCAGACTAATAAATTATTTTAAAAAGCCTTGTGTTGTGTGTTTAATAACTTTTACTTTTTGCCTACAGGTGAATGGGTAGGGGTACCCCATATCCATTCACTTAGGGTGGGGGGCTGGTATCTGGGGGCCCCCTTATTTGAGGGGACTCCCAGATTCCGATAAGCCCCCCGCCCGCAGACCCCGACAACCAACGGCAAGGGTTGTCGGGAAGAGGTCCTGTCCTCATCAACATGGGGACAGGGTGCTCTGGGGTGGGGGGGCCCACAGTGCGCCCCCCTGCCCCAGAGCACCCAACCCCCCCATGTTGAGGGCATGCGGCCTGGCACAGCTCAGAAGGGGGGGGGCGCTCGCTCGTCCCCACTCCCATTCCTGACCGGCCGGGTAGCGTGCTTTGGATACGGGTCTGGTATGGATTGTAGGGGGACCCCTACGTCGATTTTTCGGCGTAGGGGGGGGTCTCCTTACAACCCATACCAGACCTAAGGGCCTGGTATGCTCCTGGGGGGGAACCCATGCCGGTTTTGATTTTACAAATTGCCGTGGAGTTCTCCCTCAGGAATGCATACCAAATGCCGTCGCTTGAATGTGCTTTTACATGGTGTTACTAACTTTACACCATGTAAAAGCAGCCCTAATTTTGCGTTTGCAAACTAAAACTTACGGCGAAAAAACGAAGCTGAAAAGCTTTGTGGATCGCCCTAAGTGCTAATTTGCATACCAGAAGCGGCATTTCGACTCGAAATGCCCCCAGCGGCGGATGCGGTACTGCATCCTAAGATTCGGCAGTGTAAGTCCCTTACAGATGTCGGATCTTCTGCCTAACTTTGGAAAACTGCTTCTGTGGATCAGTTCCAAAGTTAGGACAAGGGATACGATGGAGTAACAGCAGTTACTCCGTCGTATCTCTTTTGTGGATTAGGCCCTAAGTACACAGAAGATAAACAAAAAATGTAGCGCTAACAAACTCAAAAATATATAGTACCAAGTAAGGTAACAACTCTCATGGTGTAAGAGCATATATGTAAACCATTGGCATGGATGAAAGTAGCTCAAACAGTGCTCAATATACAAAAAGAGTATTAAAGTCTATATTTTGAAGATGAGTGAACATCAATGGAGTGATTGGTGCAGGAAAACAGGTGAGCTGCTATCCAGTGATTAAGATGCAACAGGTGTACAAGTTGTCTGTAGAACCCCGTGAAGATCACAATCACATCAAGGTATGAAATGGGTAAAACACGCTTACCAGATGGTGTTGTACAGTAGTAGAGTCCAACACCATCTGGTAAGCGTGTTTTATCCATTTCATACCTTGATGTGATTGTGATCTTCACGGGGTTCTACAGACAACTTGTACACCTGTTGCATCTTAATCACTGGATTGCAGCTCACCTGTTTTCCTGCACCAATCACTCCATTGATGTTCACTCATCTTCAAAATATAGACTTTAATACTCTTTTTTTTGTATATTGAGCACTGTTTGAGCTACTTTCATCCATGCCAATGGTTTACATATATGCTCTTACACCATGAGAGTTGTTACCTTACTTGGTACTATATATTTTTGAGTTTGTTAGTGCTACATTTTTTGTTTATCATCTTGCTGGCTTTGTTTGTTTGTATGTAGCAGCTTGGCACCTATTTCCATATTAGCGCAGTTTTTCTTTATTTTAAGTACACAGAAGGTTTATTATGTGAGTGATATCAGGTGAAAGCCAGTGTACAGATAAGCTGGGAAGTTTTTATAGTTTATAGAGTCCAAAGATTTGCAGTCCAATGAGACTGTGGAACGCTCTCCCAACCACCATCTGCCATTGGGTTGGAGGTGAATCACTTGGCCTTCAGAAAAAAATCAAAACCCATCTCTTCTGATGGCAAAAGTACAGCAGGGAAAGGCTACCAAGCACCCGCCAGAGGCGATTCAGTTCGCATTTGTTGCGCTATACAAGTTTCTCACTCACTTAAAGAGGAGTTCCACCCAAATTTGAACTTCCGCTTATCCCACTCCTCACCCCCTTACATGCCACATTTGGCATGTAATTTTTTTTGGGGGGGGAGTGGGGGCTTCAGGAAGAGTGGGACTTCCTGTCCCACTTCCTCCTTCCTGTAGGCAACTAAGCTTAATCGCCTACAGGAAGGGGCTGCTGTAGGCGATCGCCTAGGACACGTCACAGGTCCTAGGCGATCTCCTGGCCAATTACACGGCGCAGCGCCGGGCCGCTCGCGCATGCGCAGTGGGTGCCCGGCCGTGAAGCTGAAAGCTGTCACGGCCGGGTGCCCACACTGAGAATGAAGACGCCGGCCGGGGAGGGGCGGGAGAGGAGCGGAGCCCCGGCCGGCGCGTCGCTGGAGCAGGTAAGTGTCTGTTTATTAAAAGCCAGCAGCTACACTTTTTGTAGCACTTTTTGTAGCTGCTGACTTTTAATAAACATACAAATTGGCTGGAACTCCCCTTTAAAGCGGATGTTCCGCCAAAAAAAAAATATTAAAAGCCAGCAGCTACAAATACTACAGCTGCTGACTTTTAATATAAGGACACTTACCTGTCCTGGAGTCCAGCGCCGTCCGCAGCAGAGGACAAGCGATCGCTCGTCACTCTGCTGCCCTCCTTCCATCCACGCTGAGGGAACCAGGAAGTGAAGCACCACGCCCGCCGATTGGCTCCCGCTGTGTGCTGGGAGCTGAGTGTTCCCAGCACACAACGGGGGGGGGGGGGCAACGGGATGTGACGCAATGCCCGTCTTTTGCCCGTGAATGCCGGGCCGGAAGTGGGTGCAAATACCTGTCTTTATCTGCACCCCCCTCCCCCTGAAAGGTGTCAAATGTGACACCGGAGGGGGGGAGGGTTCCGATCAGCGCGACTTCACTTTAGGGTGGAGAACCGCTTTAATGAACACTTGATGTTTTTACAACCTTACCTGAACAGTAAGGCTCCTTTCACACTAATGCTTTTTTTGATGCATTTTGCAGAAATGCAGGACATTTTTTAACATGGGTTCCTATGGAACATGTTCACATCAATGCTTTTTTGTGCCTCTGCGTTTTTGGAAAGGGTCGGGGGCTTTTTTTCCTGCATAAAGCAGCGTTTTGCAGGTAATAGAATTCAATGAACCCGCATCCAAAACGCAAGTACCGGGACTTTGCCGCGATTTGCGGTTTGCAGTTTTTTTTTTATCCTGTTTATAGCTGGTTGTTAAAGGAAAAGTAAAAAAATAAAAATTGGCAGCTAAAAACAAAGCGCAAATCGCGGTAAAACCGTGTGTCGAAAAACACAGCAAGCACCGCAAAAACGCTCTAAAGCAACATGCATAGGTGTGAATGGAGCCTTACATTTGACAGATGGTGACCCACTTCTAAAAAGAAAAGGCAAAAAGGGAAGATCTATCCCATAAAAAGAGATGGTGAGGATAGCGAGTAGAGATAGGCGCAGTTCATGAACTGTATTTGGCGCTTAACAAATAATAAAATCAAATCAAATCTTAGTTAGGCTCCATTCACACCTATGCCTGTTGCTTTTGAGTGTTTTTGCAGTGCTTTTTGCGGTGCTTGCTGCGTGTTTCGACATGCGTTTTTACCGCGTTTCTGACGCGATTTGTGTTTTTTTGCCAACAATTTAAATTTTTTAACATTTCCTTTAACAACCAGCTATAAACAAGTTAAAAAAAAAAAAAAAAAACACAAACCGCAAATTGCGTAAAAATCGTGGTAAAAATGCGGTACTTGCGTTTTGGATGCGGGTCCATTGAATTCTATTACATGCAAAACGCTGCTTTTTGTGGGAAAAAAGTCCCCGACCCTTTCCATAGTACAGTAGGTAGTATAGAGAAGGGTAGGTGTCCATAGTACAGTAGGTAGTATAGAGAAGGGTAGGTGTCCATAGTACAGTAGGTAGTATAGAGAAGGGTAGGTGTCCATAGTACAGTAGGTAGTATAGAGAAGGGTGGGCCTCCATAGTACAGTAGGTAGTATAGAGAAGGGTAGGTGTCCATAGTACAGTAGGTAGTATAGAGAAGGGTAGGTGTGTACAGTAGGTAGTATAGAGAAGGGTAGGTGTCCATAGTACAGTAGGTAGTATAGAGAAGGGTAGGTGTATATAGTACAGTAGGTAGTATAGAGAAGGGTAGGTGTATATAGTACAGTAGGTAGTATAGAGAAGGGTAGGTGTATATAGTACAGTAGGTAGTATAGAGAAGGGTAGGTGTATATAGTACAGTAGGTAGTATAGAGAAGGGTAGGTGTATATAGTACAGTAGGTAGTATAGAGAAGGGTAGGTGTACATAGTACAGTAGGTAGTATAGAGAAGGGTAGGTGTATATAGTACAGTAGGTAGTATAGAGAAGGGTAGGTGTATATAGTACAGTAGGTAGTATAGAGAAGGGTAGGTGTATATAGTACAGTAGGTAGTATAGAGAAGGGTAGGTGTCCATAGTACAGTAGGTAGTATAGAGAAGGGTAGGTGTATATAGTACAGTGGGTAGTATAGAGAAGGGTAGGTGTATATAGTACAGTAGGTAGTATAGAGAAGGGTAGGTGTACATAGTACAGTAGGTAGTATAGAGAAGGGTAGGTGTATATAGTACAGTGGGTAGTATAGAGAAGGGTAGGTGTATATAGTACAGTAGGTAGTATAGAGAAGGGTATGTGTATATAGTACAGTAGGTAGTATAGAGAAGGGTAGGTGTATATAGTACAGTAGGTAGTATAGAGAAGGGTAGGTGTCCATAGTACAGTAGGTAGTATAGAGAAGGGTAGGTGTCCATAGTACAGTAGGTAGTATAGAGAAGGGTAGGTGCCCATAGTACAGTAGGTAGTATATAGAGAAGGGTAGGTGTCCATAGTACAGTAGGTAGTATAGAGAAGGGTAGGTGCCCATAGTACAGTAGGTAGTATAGAGAAGGGTAGGTGTCCATAGTACAGTAGGTAGTATAGAGAAGGGTAGGTGTCCATAGTGCAGTAGGTAGTATAGAGAAGGGTAGGTGTCCATAGTACAGTAGGTAGTATAGAGAAGGGTAGGTGTCCATAGTACAGTAGGTAGTATAGAGAAGGGTAGGTGTATATAGTACAGTGGGTAGTATAGAGAAGGGTGGGTGTATATAGTACAGTAGGTAGTATAGAGAAGGGTGGGTGTATATAGTACAGTAGGTAGTATAGAGAAGGGTAGGTGTATATAGTAGTATAGAGAAGGGTAGGTGTACAGTAGGTAGTATAGAGAAGGGTAGGTGTATATAGTACAGTAGGTAGTATAGAGAAGGGTAGGTGTATATAGTACAGTGGGTAGTATAGAGAAGGGTAGGTGTATATAGTACAGTGGGTAGTATAGAGAAGGGTAGGTGTATATAGTACAGTAGGTAGTATAGAGAAGGGTAGGTGTACATAGTACAGTAGGTAGTATAGAGAAGGGGAGGTGCACATAGTACAGTAGGTAGTATAGAGAAGGGTAGGTGCCCATAGTACAGTAGGTAGTATAGAGAAGGGTAGGTGTCCATAGTACAGTAGGTAGTATTGAGAAGGGTAGGTGTGCATAGTACAGTAGGTAGTATAGAGAAGGGTAGGTGTCCATAGTGTAGTAGGTAGTATAGAGAAGGGTAGGTGTACATAGTACAGTAGGTAGTATAGAGAAGGGTAGGTGTACAGTAGGTAGTATAGAGAAGGGTAGGTGTACATAGTACAGTAGGTAGTATAGAGAAGGGTAGGTGTCCATAGTACAGTAGGTAGTATAGAGAAGGGTAGGTGTGCATAGTACAGTAGGTAGTATAGAGAAGGGTAGGTGTCCATAGTGTAGTAGGTAGTATAGAGAAGGGTAGGTGTACATAGTACAGTAGGTAGTATAGAGAAGGGTAGGTGTATATAGTACAGTAGGTAGTATAGAGAAGGGTAGGTGTATATAGTACAGTAGGTAGTATAGAGAAGGGTAGGTGTCCATAGTACAGTAGGTAGTATAGAGAAGGGTAGGTGTCCATAGCTGTCCAGGGACTGTAGGTAGGTGTACACATGGTCAGGAAGGTGTCCCTAGGATTGAGGTGACAATATATGGTTGGTCTCCATTCTCCAGGCCTGGGACGGGACATGTTATTGGTTCCCGACTCACCTGTAGGGCAGAGTTCAATCATCTTTTTACTCTCCAATGACATAGAATGTGCTTGCTGAGGACATAATACTCCTACACGGGACACTCTTATTTACACAATGACAGCGGAGGGTGGAGATCAGGCTGAGATACATTGTAGTCATTAGGCATCTGAGCAGAGACTCACCGAGACATGATCTGTCCACCGACTTCTGTGTATGGAGGTAAGTGCACATCCCGGGGGGCAGAGGGTGACATCGGGGGAGGGGTGTAATATAATTGATGAAATTATTGATCTCTGATGGGGGGGGGGGGAGGGGGGGATTATTAATAGAAATTCTCCCCCCTGAGATCTGGAGGATTTCTATCCCCCACCCATACACAATGTGTGACTTCTCTATGGAGAGAATGAGAAATCCCACCAACCAATCACCAACCAAGGGTTTCCTGAAGATAAAAAAAAAAAAAAGAGAGATATATATATATATATTAGCTGATTGTAGTAGCTGTGCATGGCAACCAGATTAGGCATGTGCATTTCTTTTCATTCCGAATCGAAATTCGGACAAATTTTTCATTATTCGGATGCATACGAATTCCCGAATTGCAATATTAATGAATTTACCGAATCCGAACGAACGTTTTCGATTCCGAATCGAAAACCCGCGGACGAAATTCGATCGGAATTCGAAAAAAAAAAAAAAAAAATTCGAATTGAATTCGAAAACACATTCTATTCGAAAAGAGACTATTTGTTTTCGAATACGGTCGAAATATTTTCGAATTCGACCGGATTTTTCGAAATTTGGTCGAAAACGAACGAATTCCGAAAACGAATTTAACACATGTAACGAATCTAACTTAACGAAATTAATTAAATAACGAATTAAAACGAAACTAAACGAATTTTTCCCTTTTGCACATGCCTACTACAGATTGTCTCTTCTGCCCCCCAATAACAACCAATCCGATTTCTGGGGTCAGTTGCAGCAGATGGGTGGAGATTGTAAACCAGAAAACATCAGATAAATCCGAAAATACTCAACTCCAGTCCTCTATCACAGGGGTCTCCAAACTGCGGCCCGAGGGCCGGATGTGGCCCTTTGCTATCCTTTATCCGGCCCTTGGGGCAGTATTACTCCCAACCATATGAGGCACTATTCCTCCCAATGACACCAACAATGGGGCATTATTTCTTCCACTAATAGCAATGATGGAGCACTATTCCTCCTCCTACTGCCAACCAATACTGGAAGCCATGTTAATGCTCACTGATGCTCAGCCCTGGGGCATTTTCTATCCCCATTGGTCAGAATCTGGCCCCCCTGAAGTCTGAAAGACAGTAAACTGGCCCTTTGCTTGAAAAGTATGGAGACCCCTGCTCTATCAGATGATGCACCCTGCAGTTCCCTCTTCCTCCATAGGGGGAGCACACACACAGCTCCAGAGACTGCAGTTCCCTCTTCCTCCATAGGGGGAGCACACACACAGCTCCAGGGACTGCAGTTCCCTCTTCCTCCATAGGGGGAGCACACACAGCTCCAGAGACTGCAGTTCCCTCTTCCTCCATAGGGGGAGCACACACAGCTCCAGGGACTGCAGTTCCCTCTTCCTCCATAGGGGGAGCACACACAGCTCCAGAGACCGCAGTTCCCTCTTCCTCCATAGGGGGAGCACACACAGCTCCAGGGACCGCAGTTCCCTCTTCCTCCATAGGGGGAGCACACACAGCTCCAGAGACTGCAGTTCCCTCTTCCTCCATAGGGGGCAGAAAATATAAAATTCCAGGAAATGTCAGTCGGTTCCTCCGGTGTGTTTTCTCTCCGGTGTGAGATAAAATCTCCGGACACTCCCCGCTCTTCTCTCCCCACATCTCCGCCTCCCGCTCATCACATCCCCGCACAGATCTCCGGTGTCCTCCAACACACAACACGATCTTCTCTCTCCGTCTCTCTCTCTCTCTCTCTCCATGGTACGTGGTCTCTCCTCTGACAGAACCTACACACTCCACCAATCAGTCCCCGCCCATGTGCCGTGTGCAGTAAGTAGTGGGCGCGGTCACAGCAATGTCTCCGCGTTCTGATTGGCTGCACACAGTATTAGATCAGATACAATGTATCTATATCTTTACAGGAAATAGAGGGGACTTGCGTCACGTGATCCCACATTCCTCTCATCACAGGATGGAACTGTGTTTAACCCCTTATCTACCGGAACAGTTTTTTCATTTTTACACACAAGTTAAAATCTGACTTTTTTTTTTTTATAGAAATGACTGCAACAGCCCGAAAGGTGTTTCTTTTCTGGAAGGGGAGGCCCTGGAGATATATATATATACATTTAGGGGACAAACTCCTTTTTTGAACCCCCTGGATAGAGAGCAGGGAGCACCACATGTGGGTCAGATGACTGCGGCAGGAGACTGCTAAGACCCCTTTCACACTGAGGCGCTTTGCAGGCGCTATACTGCTAAAAATATCGCCTGCAAAGCGCCCTGAAAGAGCCGCTCCTTTCACTCCAGTGTGAAAAAACTCAGAGGGCATTCACACTGGAGCGGTGCGCTGGCAGGACGCTCAAAAAATGTACTGCCAGCCAGTGGCGGTGCATCAATAAAGGGCGCAGGAGCGCTGCCCCCCCTCTCCTGCACCGCTCTAATCCCCATAGATAGATTCATGTATTGCATGAATCTATCTATGGTCGTTGCTGATACCCCCTATACAGGAGTCTGGCCCCATTTCTGGGAGCCGGGCACCTGTATTACAGCGGCATTTTTTTGGATGCACCTGATTAGAGCCATAGGCGCCCAATAATGTGAGAAGTGGGCGCAACGCTGTGAGATCAGCAGGTTCGCCGCTGCTTTTAAAATTCAACATCAAAACAGTGTCACGGACTTCTAAATCCTGTATTTCACTATATAAACTGAGTTTACTGTTAAAAATAAGTGTGAAAAGCAAGACTCTGGTGGGTGTAACAAGATCTCCGCTTGCTGACTTGTAACTCAAGCCTTACTGCAGACGAGTGCGGGTGCACCAAGATGGCCGCGAGGCAACGTCACTTTGTCTGTTCATCACGCATGCGCAGCAGGCCGGGTATCGGCTTTCTGATAGGTAGTGGCTATCTGATAGAACACCGGCTTGTCAATTTTGCTAGATTCTTCCCCACCTTCTCCCTCCCAGGGGCCGTGGCTGCGCCCTAGATGGCAGTGTGCCTTAGACCAGCCCTCAAAAAGCGTTTTGCGAGTGAATTTTGAAGGCTGGTGTGTGGGCTGCCTGTGGGCAGGGGGGGGAGGAGCACCGCCGGCAGCCTGGGTTTGTCAGAGTGATAGTAGGGGAAGAGAAAGGAGAGGAGAGACACTGCCGCCTGGTTGATCAGTGCGCAGGAAACAGTTTTCATTTCAATAGCTGTGTTCCCCGCCGCGCGCCGAGATATACAGCCCCTCCCCTGTCCGTGCACTTTGATAGACAGATCACCCATCCCAGGATTGGATGAGTGATTTGTCTATCAAAGTGCCCGGACAAGGGGGAGGGGCTGTATATCTCGGCACGCACCGGGGAACACAGCTTTTGAAATGAAAGCTGTTCCCTGCGCGCTGATCAACCAGGCAGCCGTATCTCTCCTCTCCTTTCTCTTCCCCTACAAGCCTACACAGTACACAGATAGGCAGCATTGGGGGAGACTGAGCAGCATTGGGGGAGACTGAGCAGCATTGGGGGAGACTGAGCAGCATTGGGAAGACTGAGCAGCATTGGGGGAGACTGAGCAGCATTGGGGGAGACTGAGCAGCATTGGGGGAGACTGAGCAGCATTGGGGAATACTGAGCAGCATTGAGGGAGACTGAGCAGCATTGGGGGAGACTGAGCAGCATTGGGGGAGACTGAGCAGCATTGGGGAAGACTGAGCAGCATTGGAGGAGACTGAGCAGCATTGGGGGAGATTGAGCAGCATTGGGGAATACTGAGCAGCATTGGGGGAGACTGAGCAGCATTGGGGGAGACTGAGCAGCATTGGGGGAGACTGAGCAGCATTGGGGAAGACTGAGCAGCATTGGAGGAGACTGAGCAGCATTGGGGGAGACTGAGCAGCATTGGGGAAGACTGAGCAGCATTGGGGGGAGACTGAGCAGCATTGGGGGGAGACTGAGCAGCATTGGGGGACACAGAGCTGCAATGGGGGACACAGAGCTGCAATGGGGGACACAGAGCTGCATTGGCGGACACAGAGCTGCATTGGCGGACACAGAGCTGCAATGGGGGACACGTGGCTGCACTGGCGGGCACAGGCTGAATTGGGGACACAGATAAAGTTGTTAATATTTATTTTTATAACTTAATTCTGCATAAAACATTTAAGTGTAATTTCATGAGATAATTTATGAGGTGGGATTTGGGGCGGGCATGGTAGGGGTTGGGTTGGGCAACTGGTGGCGAGTAACCCTTGAGGCCTGGCTAGTAGCTCAGGACTTGACATTTTGAGCCCTGCCCTAGACGACTGCCTAGTCTGCCTAGTGGTAGCTGCGGCTCTGATTTAAAGCAGTTCTTATTCTAGTTCACTCCAAGACTGGTGTTGTCTGGTCCTTGGGGGTTACGATAGCCAGATCCATCTTGGTCTTGTGTTCCAGGACTTAGGAAGTGATATAGTGATGGAAGCACTTATGCAGAGTGTGGGACGTTCCGTTCCGCCACAAATAGAAATGGACACACAAAGAATTGGAGTGGATGAGGATTTGAGGCAATCATTGGCCCGGATTCACAGACATCGGCGCATATTTAATGCCGGCGTAGCGTATCTTTTTTAGGCTATGCCGGCGCAGAGCGGCAAGCACAGTATTCACAAAGCTGTTAAAGATACGCTGGGTTTCCTAAGCCAGCGTAGGTGGAAGTGGGCGTGAGCCATGCTAATGAGGCGTGACCCCATGCTAATGATGGGCCGAGTGACAGACAAGTACTTAAAATGAACTGGGCATGCGCCGTCCCGTGGACGCAACCCAGTGCACATGCTCAGAATCACATCGAAACTAAGATACGTCGAATCACTGCCTACGACGTGAACGTAACCTACGCCCAGCCCTATTCACGTACTACGTAAAATATGACGGCTGTTCCCTGGTTCATACCTTTGCATGAGTTGCGCCTCATCGATGAGGAATAACTATACGCTGGACGTAAGCCTTACGCAAACCGCGTATATTATGCGCCGGGCGCAACTACGTTCGTAAATCGACGTATCTCCCTCATTTGCATATTTGCAATGAGGCGGCCAGCGTAAATATGCGCTCACGATATGCAGACGTAGGAAAGGTACGTCGGTCGGATGAAACCTATTTTCAGGCTTATGTAGTTCTGTGGGCACGGCGCATAGTTACACTTACGCGGCATAGATCAAGATACATCGGCGTAAGTGCTTTGTGAATCCGGGCCATTGTGTTTATGTTCCTCTTCTCTGCTGGGATGTTTTTCTTGCTTCTGTTCATATTCATGATATCATTAAAACCACTTCCATACTGGGCTTTTATACCCACCTCCATACCGGGCCTATTCTGGCACTTCTCTCCTACATGTACAAATCATCATTTGTACATGTACCCCCAAACATTATATATGTTTTTTTAGCAGACACCATAGGGAATAAAACGACGGTCATTGAAACGTTTTATCTTGCACGGTATTTGCGCAATAATTTTTCAAACGCCTTTTTTTTGGAAACAAATTGTTTCATGAATTCAAAAAATAACAAAACAGTAAAGTTAGCCCAATTTTTTTGTAAAATATGAAAGATGATGTTACACCGAGTAAATAGATACCTAACATGTCACGCTTTAAAATTGCGCACACTCATGGAAGCCAAGCTTCGGTACTTAAAAATCTCCATAGGCAACGCTTTGAAATTTTTTACAGGTTACCAGTTTAGATTTACAGAGGAGATCTAGTGCTAGAATTGTTGCTGACACTCTAACGCACGCAGCGATACCTCACATATGTGGTTTAAACGGCGTTTACATATGTCGGCGGGACTTGCGTGTGCGTTCGCTTCTGCGCGCAAGCTACTGGGGACAGGGGCTTTAAAAAAAAAATTGTATTTCTTTTTTTTCTTTTTACATATTTATTTATTTTTTTACACTTTTTTTTTATTTTTTTATTTAATTTTTTTTATTATCACTTTTATTCCTATTACAAGGAATGTAAACATAGGAAATGTGTGTGACAGGTCCTCTTTATGGAGAGATGCCGGGTCAATAAGACCCCACATCTCTCCTCCAGGCCTGAAAGCATAAAATCGGTGAAAAAAAATTCACCGATCTCATGATTACAGTTGCTTAGCAGCCGCAATCGCGGCTTTGTTTACTTATGGGGACCCGGGCGTGACGTCATCACATCGCGCCCGGGTCCTCCGACAGTCATAGAGATGACTGGTGACCATCTGGTCACCAGTCATCTCTATGCTTCCTGCCAGCCCCGGACGATTCGTTCTCCGGGCCCCCGATGGCACGGGAGAGCCCGGAGAAGCACCGGATGGCGGCGGGAGGGGGGATGTCCCCTCCCGCCGCCTGTAAGAACGATCTAGCGGCGGAACCGCCGCTATGATCGTTCTTATGTTGTGCAGAATCGCCGGCAGAAGAGAAGGATATCTGAATGATGCCTCTAGCTGCACCCATCATTCAGATATCCCCCCACAAAGCCCAGGACGTCATATGACGTCCACCCGGATCGTTAGAGGTCCTTTGTGGACGTCATTTTACAATGGGCCGGTATGGAAGTGGTTAAATTGCAGTTGAAATTCAGGGACACTATGAAAGTTCTGCTGACATTTCTGATGTGTCTTCTCCCCCCAGGTCTCCTGTGTATGATGATCATATCGGTGTCATCAGGAACGGTGTATATACAGAGCGGATCAGACATCACTGACTGTAATATGAAGTGTCCTCATGAAGAAGTGACTCTGGAGCTGTACAGAGAATGCGGAGGGGTGGAGAAGACGTTGCTGGAACGTCACTGCTATTACAATCACACTAAATCTCATGACCCCAGAGTCCAACTGCACACAGGGAGCGGCTGCTGGAAGCTGACACATGCCAGGAAGGATGATTCCTGTGTGTATAAGATTTGGTGTCACTGTGATCCGGGATATGTCATGTCCTCTACAGAGATCCGTGTTCTGGGTAAGAGTCCGTATTCTGCATCACACTTCTCTCCACACTGCATTGTACTCTATGGGGGAAGAAGTGTCTGTTATACAGGATGAGGGAGGAGCGGAAAGGAGTTCTTCATGTAACAGGTTTCCAGCAGGGGCGGACGGTTCTTAGAGGGCGCATGGGCACCCCCCCACCCCCATCCACACGTCTGGCCCCCTGATCTACATATCAGGACACCGGAATATGGATTGGGTGGGTTAGAAGCACATGATTAGAGCCAGAGGCTCTAATTGGCTTCAAAAAAGGGTGGGCTTGCGGCACAGAGCATTGCGTCCCACCCAGTTGTGTGACAATAGTGAATTCATTTTCACTATATTCACACTAAAGTTCCTCCCCTCCAATCAGGAGGCAGGTCATGAAACCTGTTTCCTGATTGGCCAAAGCGTCAGGCGATCCTATTGGCTGCCTAGCACTTAAAGTGGATGTAAACCCGATTCATGAAATTTCAGCTGGGCACATATATATCTGCAGTGTTTTGTTATCTCTTTTCAATGAGCCGAGTCTTATAGCTCTCTTCTGGCGGTTCCTCTGTAATCAGCCTGAGAACTCATGACATATTTTTTTACTTTTTAGACAAAAGCAGCCTGAACCTTTTGTCAAAGGAGGTTGCTAGAATAGAGTAGCAGAGAGCAGCTCCTATTACAAAACAGCTCTGAGAGTCTCTGCCTATGATGAGAGGGGGTGTGTGCCTTTCCTCAATCATCAATGTTGGCTATCTTGGCTGTATGCCCAGACATCACACTCTGTGTAACCAGGAAGAGAAAATCTCCTAACAAGATCTCAACTTTCTAAACAGTATATAAATGTGAAGACAGCAGATAGCCATATAAAACTTATGTAGGGAGATTTGGTTAATCTCTGTGTATCATCTGAGGCTGTTCACTTCACTGGGTGTGTGGAGGGTTTACATCCACTTTAAGAGGAGACACACAGTGACGGAAACCTCGGGAGGAGCGGACACCAGAGCTGCTGCCCGCACCCCAGGAGAGGACACCCCAGTCCGCCAGTCCTAGATCAAGTAGGTGCCTGACCGCTGGCCACCCAGGGGAGTTGTCAGTGCCACCCCGCCCGCCTCTCGGAGGAGGGGGGTTGGTGTCAGTGCCGTGCCTTGGGCCACACAGGGGGAAGGGGGGTGCTGTCAATGCCACTCTTTAAAAGAAAAACTCACCAGCCGCTACTGGTTTCTAGTATTCTCTACTGATATCTACCCATCTGTCCTACTCAGTATAAGTATACAATAAGAGCTAACAATCTATTCCATGTATCTGGGCTCTGTGTTGGTGACCTATGACTGATAATGACTGTCCTTCTCTAGATCCGGTTCTCATCTCCAGTATAACCAGTACCGGGGGCCGGCTGGGTGAGGAGACGGCGGTGAGCGTCCAGTTCTCTGGAGAAGAGAGCGCTGTGACCTGGGAGGTGGACGGGGAGCCTCTCCCTGAAAGATACCGGCTGATAGATGACAATAGGACTCTGATTATCCCCGGTGTGCAGAGAGACGACGCCGAGAGGAGATTCCGGGTCAGGATCACAAACCCGGTCAGTGAGGAGATCCGGGAATACCGGCTGGAGGTCAGAGGTGAGAGGGGCAATTACTGGGGGAATAGAGGAGGTCGTCATTCTTCCCTGGGACTTGCACTATATACTGTATATATGTGTGTATAAAGTATACAGTATGGTGTTAGTGTGCAGGTTTATATATAATAGTCAGACAATGAAGGTAACAACAAAAATGGGCAAACTCGATGGACTCTTTTTCTGCCGTCACTTTTCTATGTTTCTATAATAAAGCAGAAGTTTGCTGATATATAAGTAATGTAACAAAGCAGACTGTAGAAGGATACATTGTATATTGTGATCACACATGTAATCTCTCACACAGAGATCTCTTCTAATCATTCTATTTATTTTCTGACAGATCTTCCATCAGATTATACAAGATCCCGAATGTTTCTCATTGTTCTTGGATTGCTCGGTGTGATTATTGGGATTATCTGGGTGTTTCTGGTGAGTAATGATTACATCTTTCCTTTCTGTGATCGGATTATTCCTCTAGATCAGCAGCCGCCTCTAGAGAGACTCTGTCGATCTAACATGGATCTATACTGAAAGTTATGTTAGCCATTTCTGAAAAGCATAAAGAGCAATGTAAGGTGTGAAATACTTCTCTGCTTCTGGAGAAAATGCTGCTTTAGACTCCCTACCAGTGGCAGCCGCTCATGCAGGGCACAGGGGTGACCCCCTAATCCATGTGCCCAGCCCCTAATCTACATGCATAAGCATGTGATTGGAGCCTGAGGCTCTAATTGGCTTAAAAAAGGGTGGGTGACATTAGCAAATTAATATTCATTATTTTCTTCCTGTTTCTCCTCCCAGCCAATCAGGAAGCGGGTCCTGGGACACGATTGGCCGTGAGTCCTAAGTCCTGATTGGCCAAAGAGGAGAAGCAACTGTCTGTACTTAAGAGGAGACATGTGGGGGAGCCGCAACCTGGATGGAGCAAGTGCAGGGCTGGCGGATGACGGGCGAGTGATGCGGCAATTGAGCAAAGGGGTGGAAAGCCGCTGTAACATTGGGTGCAAGTTCTGTATTCAGAAAGAACTTGCGCCATTATTTACAGCGGCGTATGTGTTGCGGCGTAAGGCAGCGGAATTCAAATGGGGATGTTGGGGGCGTGTTGTATTTAAATTTGACTTGACCCTGCGTTTTTTAAATTTTTTGCGCCGTCCGTAAAATATCCCAGTGTGCATTGCGCCAAAGTATGCCGCAAGGACGTATTGGAATCGACGTGAACGTAAATGACGTCCAGCCCTTACGACGTAAAATTTCAACGCGGGAACGACGGCCATACTTAACATAGGATACGCCGCACATACCCCTCATATAGCATGGGTAACTTTACGCCGGAAAAAGCCTAACGCAAACGACATTAAAAAAAGCGCCGGGCGGTCGTTCGTTTCTGAATCGGCGTAAATACTAATTTGCATATTCCTTGCGTAAACATACGGAAGCGCCACCTAGCGGCCAGCGTGAAAATGTAGCCTAAGATACCACGGTGTAAGACACTTACACCTGGCGGATCTTAGGGATATCTATGCGTAACTGATTCTCTGAATCAGGCGCATAGATACGACCGAGCGCACTCAGAGATAAGACGGCGTATCAGGAGATACGCTGTCGTATCTTGTCTCTGAATCTGGCCCACGATCTTTACTGAAGGAGGAGATTGGCCAAACTGAACCAAATACTGATCACTGTGTGAGCAGCACTGGAGGAAACCCAAAGCGGAAATTGTTCCAGGAAAGTAAACACTCCACTTCTTCCATCACTCTTTATTTATCCATTCTGGTTTTATATTCATGCTTTAGTCAATGTCTGCTATACCCAGCTCAGGGATCTTATTTTGGTCATCTTGGGATGGGAATGAAGGGGATACATAGGGGGGGGGCACCTTGTGGATGCAGAATTATGCCCCGTACACACAAGCGTCATTTCCACCAGCAAAACTCAGATGTGAGCTTTTGGGCGGAAATTTCCGACCGTGTGTAGGCTCCATCAGACTTTTTCTGTTGGAATTTCTACCAGCAAAATATTGAGAGCAGGTTCCCTATTTTTCCGACGGAAAAAGTTCCGATCGGAAACTCCGACCATCTGTATGCAATTCCGACGGGGAAAAAAACATGCATGCTCGGAAACCATTCGACGCATGCTCGGAAGCATTGAACTTCTTTTTCTCGCCTCGTGGTAGTGTTGTACGTCGCCGCGTTCTTAACGCTCGATAGTTCAGAGAACTTTTGTGTGACCGTGTGCATGCAAGCCAAGCTTGAGTGGAATTCCATCAGAAAAACCATCCAACCTTTTTCCCAATGGAAATTCCGCTCGTGTGTACAGGACATTAGTGTGAGGGTGAGGTCTGTGCTGTAACATCTGGTACAGATAAAAGTTGGTGAGTGTGGGGGGGATGGTTTTAAATAAATATCAGACCTTTAAATGTGGTGGCTGCATTTGCCGCCTTCTTTTTTTCAGTCCATCAGCAAGTACAGATCATTTTTTTGATCCTGGCAGATATTCAGTGTCCTCTTTCTTCCAATCTTCTACTATGAATTCCCCTCCCCCATGTAATGGAGATGATCTGTTCGTAGGAGAGCAGCCTAGGGTGACAACTCCGCTCTACACAGATACAGTGCAGTGAGCGTTGTCACCCCTAGGACAGGAAGTGTGTTATTCACAGAATTACCAGGCAGGTAACGAATGCATCCACCACATCTAAGGACTGATAAGTTGCAATATATTACATTTTTGTTTTGGGGTTTAGATTTGCTGTGTTGGCACAGACAGCAGTTGGTAAAGTTGTGATGGATACTGTGACAGGAAGTCAGGTAAATCTGTGGGTGTTGTCACAGACGGGACATACATTTCAGCTTTGTTTAGACAATACACCAATTGTTATTAGGCGTCGGCTGCAAGGGTGGTCAGAAGAGACCTAATGGCGTTGGATAACTTCAGCTGTTCAGAATGAGGCAATTAAGGCCTCTATAAGTAATCCAGAGGATTACCACTGAATTTCTGCATCCTGAGGCTTTGTGTGGAAGGAGAGCAGTGTACTGAAAGTCTTCTGAGGAGGTGAGGGGAGGATTGATTTTTCTGTGTGATAAAAATCGAAAGACTATTGTTTTTCTGCTGTATGACCAGCAGTGTCTGCCCAGCACTAGGCTGTGCTAGACTCAATAGATAGGTTCCTGTGTGGTGAAGATAGACGCCCCAAGTGGCCAGGGTTTATTTTATGTTTGATTTTGTTTGTGCTGTTTGGATGCTTGCACTTGTTTCCAGCAAGATGGAAGAATAAACCAAAATCTTTGTTTTCAACCATCTTCGACTGCCTGTCTGTATAAGTTCTGTGTGTAGTGAACCCATCCAGGGGGGTCACACACCCCGCTACCGAGCTAACCCCTTACAATGCATAATGGTGAGCAGAGTGCGGGGAATTATGACCCAGGGCAGCCATATCACATGGGAGAGTGGACTATTGGATGATGGGGGATGGGAATAAACTAGAGAGAGTAACTCCAATGCTGTATGTTGGTGATAATCTCTGCAATTGTATGTGATTTATATTTCCAGATTTACTGCAGAAAAAAAGGTTTGAAGAGCAATTGTATCTATAAAGATGTGTCACTGTCAGAGGTCAGATCAGTGCAACCCATCCAGAATGGATCCATACCCACCAATGGTATCTATGAAGATGTGCCACTGGCAAAGGATGGATCAGTGCCACCCATCCAGAATGGATTCACACTCACCATTGATGTCCCTCAAGATGTGCCACTGGCAGAGAACAGATATGTGCCACCCATCCAGAATGGATACTTACCCACCAACAAGATTGGATCCCCACCTGCCAAAAATGTTCATCAATTGAGGGAAAACAGGGCCCCCTACTCCATGTAGAGCAGCTCACTATCTACATAGTTAGTCTGGCTGAAAAAGACACAAGTCCATCTAGTTCAACCAATAAAAGGGAAACAAAAATATACAACCCTGTATACACAATCCTATACTCACAGTTGATCCAGAGGAAGGAAAACAAAACAGCAATGCATGATCCAATTTGCTCCATGATCCAGTCTAATGTGTGGCCGTCTAACAGAGATTTCTTGGCTATCATTAAAAAAAAAGGACCTTTATCATATAAATCCTGATTAGAAATAGTGGAGCACTTCCTCACATATGAGGGAACGTTCACACCGGATGTATCGATCACCACAAGGACACTCCAATACCAATTGCTGTCTATGAGCCCTTCACACCACACTGCAATTGATGCAGCGCAACACACAAAAATCTGCATTAATGTAACATTCTTGTCAAATGACAAAAAAAGAGGATCTTGTCCCTTGATGTGTCCAATGAAGTCAAACTGCATTTAAAAAAAATGTGCAGGTCTGAACCCTCCTCACTGGTACCTATAAGATGTATGACATCATCAACTGTATACCCCGCCCACTCCTACCTCCGACACTCATAGGGTCTTCAGGGGCGGAGTTCAGAAGAGCTGCCTTTCTATAGGCGTTGCCTCCATTAAATATAGTGGCCATCTAAAGATGTCTGAGAATAGGTCCCCTTTCTAATTGGATGTGCAGGGTCCCCAATCAAGTTATGTTTTGTCCCAATGCAGCAACTTCCTGTCTTGGGGTGCAACAGGAAATGAGTCTTAGAAAGTTGTCACAGTGACCAGTGAGGGATATTTTCTCACTTTTAGACTTCCCGTTATGTTCTGTCACCAGGACAAATAGAGATAAAGAGTCTCCATAGTCGGGACACAGCAATAAAAATGTTACTTGGGGTCCAGCCCTGTGGTAAAAAAAAGCTTTACTTGCACATTAAAATGGGTTAAACCCTGAATAACGTCCGCCAGCATTTGCCTTAATATGAAGTATACACAGCACTTACCTCGGGGTGTGCTCTCCTCCAATGATGAGAGGTCTGAGCCCCCCCTCCCCCACATCCACTCCATGCCTGCTGATGCCATGCCCTTCCCCTCTTCTTCCAGATCTGCCATCTTCTTCCTTCTCCCATTGGACAGGCACTGATGATGTAACCCCCGCCACATGTACACTGGAGTTATATGATCTCAGCATCCGGCTCCATTCCCGGCATCTGTGGAAACCCATGACTATACACTGCACTCTGCATGTACTACAGTCAGTGCAGGGCTGTCTTAATGAGAGGGCACACCTGGGCACTGCCCAGGGGCCCCAGCTGCATGGGGGGGCCCTGCACTTTCCCCAAAGCAGCTGGTCCTTAAACCCACACTGCCCCAAAATTGGAGGCCCCATGATGGCACAGAGAGTGATAGATGCACAGGGGAGGCAGAAGTCCAACTCCGTGCTCCTTGACCCCCCTCCTTCCCCCTGTATATATGTGTGCTTTTTTTTTTTACATTTTGTTACTTACATTTTTCTGATGTCTTCTGGCCAATCATGTGGCACATCCTCTCTGGTCTTCTCCCAGGGTGGGCAGTCTTATATAATGCAGAATGTGGCACTGATTGCTCTCTGCAATATTACACAGTGAGTGGGGGGAGGGGATGTGTGCACACAGGGGGCGGGATCATAGCGTTCTGCACTCACAGTCTTTCCTCAGTCTTCCAGCAGGTCTAGTCACACTGGATATCCCTCAACCTGGAAGACTGAGGACATCTTGTGGTGATGATGAGGTTCTGCAGGGGACAATTCCAGAGGTGAATATTGTATTGAGCGCTGAGGCTGGACATGTACAGCAAATATATATATGTTTAAAAAAAGAATATATTGTATAAGATGTAAAGAAACTCAGAGAAACGTTTACTTTTTTATGTTGTAAATAGTATAATTTATATGATGTGTATGTACTGGTTCTTCTGATTGTATTGTCTGTACAGTGAGGATCGAAAGTTTGGGCACCCCAGGTAAAAATTTGTATTAATGTGCATAACGAAGGAAAGATGAAAAAATCTCCAAAAGGCATCAAATTACAGATTAGACATTCTTTTTTTTTTCCCACCCCCACCCCCATACACAAACCCACCCCTTTCTCTCCGAACCTCAGTCACTTTACATATCCGCTTTTACTAAAATGCGCTTCCTACCCTATATCATCTGCGCTAGATAACTCTGAGATAACTTATAATTGACCCAGCCCTGCCATTTCCGTTTAAATGTCTCTTCACCTTCCTCCCCCATAAACTTAAACTGTTCAATATAATAAATGTCATTTATTTTAGCAAGATAATTCTTCATTGTTGGGGTCTCGGGATCTTTCCATCGTTTAGGGATCAGGCTCTTTGCTGCATTCAGGATATGGGGTAGCAAGGATCTCATATATTGTTTACTAGACATGTTTGTCCCATGGAACAGACACACCCACGGGTCGACTGCTATTTTAATTCCTGTAATTTCCTTAATCACTGATACTACTATATGCCAATATCTATTGATTTTGGGGCACGTCCACCAGAGGTGTGACATGGTTCCAGGTTCCATACAACCCCTCCAGCAGAATCTGGAAGTCTCCCCTTGAAATCGATGTGCAATATCCGGGGTGATATACCATCGTGATATACATTTAAAATTCATTTCTCTCATCCCACAGATTAGACATTCTTATAATATGTCAAAAAAAGTTAGATTTTATTTCCATCATTTACACTTTCAAAGTTACAGAAAACAAAAAAATGGCGTCTGCCAAGAGTTAATATCTTGTACTGCCCCCTTTGGCAAGTATCACAGCTTGTAAACGCTTTTTGTAGCCAGCCAAGAGTCTTTCAATTCTTGTTTGGGTATCTTTGCCCATTCTTCCTTACAAAAGTCTTCCAGTTCTTTGAGATTTCTGGGCTGTCTGTCACGCACTGCTCTTTTAAGGTCTATCCATAGATTTTCAATTATGTTGAGGTCAGGAGATTGTGACGGCCATGGCAAAACCTTCATTTCACGCCTCTTGATGTAATCCCCCGTGGATTTTGAGGTGTGTTTTAGGATCATTATCCATTTGTAGAAGCCATCCTCTCTTTAACTTCAGCTTTTTCACAGATGGCATCAAGTTACCATCCAAAATTTGCTGAAATTTTATTGAATCCATTTTTCCTTCTACTCGTGAAATGTTCCCTGTGCCACTGGCTGCAATACAACCCCAAAGCATGATTGATCCACCCCCATGCTTCACAGTTGGACAGAGGTTCTTTTCATTAAATTCTGTGCCCTTTCTTCTCCAAACGTACCTTTGCTCATTCCGGCCAAAAAGTTCTATTTTAACCTCATCGGTCCACAGAACTTGTTTCCAAAATGCATCAGGCTTGTCTATATGTTCATTTGCAAAGTTCAAACGCTGATTTTTGTGGTGAGGACGTAGAAGAGGTTTTCTTCTGATGACTCTTCCATGAAGACCATATTTGTACAAGTATCTCTTTATAGTGGAATAGTGTACCACAACTCCAGTGTCTGCCAGATCTTTCTGGAGGGATCGTGCCGTCAAACGTGGGTTTTGAATTGCTTTTCTTACAATCCTGCGAGCTGTTCTGTCTGATATTTTTCTTGGTCTTCCAGATCTTGCTTTAACTTCCACTGTTCCCGATGACTGCCATTTCTTAATTACATTCCGAACAGAGGACATTGACATCTGAAAATGCTTTGCTATCTTCTTATAGCTTCTCCAGCTTTGTGAGCGACAACTATTTTCAGTTTCAGTTTTCTAGACAACTGCTTAGAAGAACCCATGGTGCTGATTGTTGGGGGAGGGTCAGATGAGTCTGGGCATTTAAAACCTTTGAGATTGACATCACCTGGTCTTCCCAGACGATGATTGAGAACAATCCATGACACTGGCAGGTCTCAGCTTTGCAAAGGGGGCAGTGCATGCTAGAAATTCTGCAGGGTGCCCAAACTTTTGCAGACGCCATTTTTTTGTTTTCTGTAATCTTGAAAGTGTAAATGATGGAAATAAAATCTAACTTTTTTTGACATATTATAAGAATATCTAATCTGTAATTTGATGCCTTTTGGAGATTTTTTCCATCTTTCCATGGCTTCGTTATGCACATTAACCCCTTAACGCCCGCCGCACGACTATATACGTCCCTACAGCTGTAAACACACACTAGGTGAACCCTAACTCCTACAGCGCCCCCTGTGGTTAACTCCCAAACTGCAACTGTCATTTTCACAATAAACAATGCAATTTAAATGCATTTTTTGCTGTGAAAATGACAATGGTCCCAAAAATGTGTCAAAAGTGTCCGAAGTGTCCGCCATAATGTCGCAGTCACGAAAAAAATCGCTGATCGCCGCCAAAAGTAGTAAAAAAAAAATGCAATAAAACTATCCCCTATTGGCATCGGCGGGAGGACACGCCGGGAGTGGACGCGGGAGCAGACACGGTAACCTAAACCCTTTTTACTTTCTTCCTTCTTTTTCCTCTCTTTCTTAGTTTTCTTCCCTCTTTTTCCTTAGCAGATTACGGTTATGTGGTCACATGCGCTACTAAAGTGTAGAATGCAGCAGATTACTCTACGTTTACTGATATAGATACCACGGGAGCCAGTCATGTTAGTTTTGCCCTTTTGGCCATTGGTTCCTCCTGTTCTGCGGTTACTGCAGGCGGGACTTGCACTTATACCCCTGGCTACATGTCAGCATTGACCCCGTCATTTGTGTTTTATACTGTCTGTATTTTACTACACTCTGTGAACTACCTCATATAAATAAAAAATTGTTATTTGAAAAAAAAAAAAACTATCCCCTATTTTGTAAACGCTATAAATTTGGCGCAAACCAATCGATAAACGCTTATTGCGATTTTTTTACCAAAAATAGGTAGAAGAATACGTATCGGCCTAAACTGAGGGAAAAAATAAATGTTATATATGTTTTTGGGGGATATTTATTATAGCAAAAAGTAAAAAATATTGCATTTTTTTCTAAATTGTCGCTCTATTTTTGTTTATAGCGCAAAAAATAAAAACCGCAGAGGTGATCAAATACCACCAAAAGAAAGCTCTATTTGTGGGGGAAAAAAGGACGCCAATTTTGTTTGGGAGCCACATCGCACGACCGCGCAATTGTCTGTTAAAGCGACACAGTGCCGAATCGCAAAACCTGGCCTGGGCATTTAGCTGCAAAATGGTCCGGGGCTTAAGTGGTTAATACAAATTTTTACCTGGGGTGCCCAAACTTTCGATCCCCACTGTATATATATATATTGCTAAACTTTACTATATGCATATACAGTATTAGTTCTCCCAACTGTATAATCTGTAAATACCGGTTCTCTCAATTCTCCCGTTATCATTGAATTATCTCAGGATAAAGCACTCAGCAAATAGAAAATGTGCAATAATGAGGCATGGAATGTGTAAAGTGTACCTGTCTATGTACAATGAGGATCTATTATCTGTCCAGAATGTGATCACATCTCTGAGCCTCCCTTCCTCTATGGAGGACAGGTCCTCTTCTCCTCTACATACAAGACACAAGATTCCTCTCAATGAAGGGAAAAGGAATATTTTTGTGTTCCTTTTTAACATTTGTATCAGATTTATATCAGTCACTGTCACAATTTTGTAAGAGAAGTAAACTTTATTTTTCTATGTGTTATTTTATACATACTGTACAGGTTTTAATATGTTTCATATTATCTGTAGCTGACCTAGAACAAATACAATTCAGAATTTGGTTGTTGGTCTCCCTTCTTTGCCGTCTTCCTGTACAAATAATAATAAAAAAAAAAATCTCTTGTCTCACCATTCTCAGCCAGGGCTCCTCCAGAGGTGCTAGGGGTGTTGGCATAGCTCTGGAGCCAATGCAGAAATTAACCCCTTGCCAACCAGGCCAATTCTGACACTTCTCTCCTACATGTAAAAATCATAATTTTGCTAGAAAATTACATAGAACCCCAAATATGAAAGGGCACAGGGAAAAAGTATTGAACACATGAAGAAAGGAAGGTGCAAAAAAGGCACGGAAATCCAAGACACCAGCTGAAATCTATCAGTAATTACAAAGCAATCCTGCCCCTTGGGTGGCCCGCCAGCTGTTACAGAACTACAATTCCCATGAGGCATTGCAAGGCTGACAGTTACAAGCATGACTCCCATAGGCAGAGGGATGATGGGACTTTTAGCTCTGCAACAGCTGGAGGGCCACCAGTTTGGGACCCCGTGTTCTACAGAATTTGGGGTTAATTATTGAACTTGCCCTTGTGGCTTGTTATATGTGGGACGTACCATCAGGGCCAGGGGCGGACTGACAACTCATGGGGCCCCCGGGCAATAGAAGATTATGGGGCCCCTGGGCTTAGATGGCCACCACGCCAGGAGGCAGTGCAGAGGCGGGGCAGCTAAAATCTCAGGATTTTTATATCAAAAGCATGCCGGTTTCAGACATATCAGGGACAGATGTAAAAAAAAAACATAGATTTTTACTTACTGAGCCTGGCAAACCTGATGGGGCCCCCTAGTGGCATGGGGCCCTCGGGCAGTGCCTCAATGGTCAGTCCGCCCCTGATCAGGGCACTCTGTAGTCACTCTGGAGGGCATCATAGACTGATTGATCAGGGTAATTGTGACCACAGTGTACCCAGAAATATTGTGGAGAAACATAAGGGGTCAACAAATGGTCTCTGGGTATGGAGACATCAAAGCTACACCCAAACATCTCCCTGACACGCATTCTAACCCCTTCCCACCACCGCCTCCCGACCCTTTAAGGGCTTTTAAATGCTGGGAGACAGAGGCTGACATTTGGATCATGTGAGCGCTATGATTGGCTGTCACAGTGGTCACATGATCGGAAAGCTACCAATGGCAAGTATGCATTGGGAGCTTTCCGGTCCTCGCCAGCGTGTGTGCTGGGAGCACGCAGGGCGCACGCTCTCAGCCCAGAAAACTGTTTACATAAGGGGGCATATATGTACCACATCGGTGGGAAGAGAATTAGCACTCATAGGGAAAACATTTAACCCTTTGATTGTGCCTGATGTTAACCCCTTCCCTGCCAGTGTCATTAGTACAGTGATGGTGCATATTTTTTAGCACTGTATTAGTGTCCATGGTCCCCAAAAAGTTTGTCCACCACAGTCCTGCTAAGAATCGCTGATCGCCGCCATTACTAGTAATAAATAAATAGAAAACTATCTCCTATTTTGTAGACAATATTACTTTTGTACAAACCAATCAATATACGCTTATAGCGGGTTTTTTTCACCAAAAACATGTAAAAATTGTCGCTCTATTTTTGTATATAGAGCAAAAAAAAAAAAAAAACGCAGAGGTGATCAAATACCACCAAACGAAAGTTCTATTTGTGGGAACAAAAGGACAAAAATGTTATTTGGGTACGATCGCGCAATTGTCAGTTAAAGTAACGCAGTGCCGTATCGCAAAAAATAAAAAAAAATGGCCTGGTCATGAAGGGGGTAAACTTTCCAGAGCTGAAGTGGTTAATATAAGTGGATATTTTGGGCTAGATTCACATAGATCAGCGGATCTTTAGTTCCGCGTGATCTATGTGATTTAAGATCCGCTGCCGCAAGTTTGAGAGGCAAGTGGGTAATTCACTAAACACTTACCTCCAAACTTGCGTAAATCCCCCGGTGGAATTCGAATTCCGCGGCTAGGGGGAGTGTACTATTTAAATCAGGCGCTTCCCCGCGCCGATTTAAATGCGCATGCGCCGTCCGCGAATTTTCCCGACGTGCATTGCTCCCAATGATGTCGCTAGGTTTCGGCGTGAGCGTAACTTGCGACGCGCGGTTTTGTGAATCGGCGTACGCAAACGACGTAAAAAAAAAAAATTGACGCGGGAACGACGGCCATACTTAAGATAGGATACGCCAGCTAGGGGGCAAGTTTATCTTTACGCCGGGAAAACCCTTAAACGTCGTAACAAACTGCGTCGGGCCCGCGTACGTTCGTGAATTGCCGTATCTCGCCGATTTACATATTTCTCAGCGTAAATCAGCGAGAACGCCCCCAGCGGCCATTTTTAAATTGCAGTTAAGATCCGACGGTGTAACACAGTGTAACACTGTCAGATCTAGCCCTATCTTTGCGTAACTGATTCTATGAATCAGGCGCAAAGATAGGACCAGTTTACGTCAGAGATACGACGGTGTATCTGTAGATACACCGTCGTATCTCTTTGTGAATCTGGCCCTATGAATCAGGCGCATAGATACGACCGGCCTAAGATACGACGGCGTATCAGGACGTATCACCGTCGTATCTCTATGTGAATCTGGCCCTTTGTGTCCATAGATCAATACTGGTTATACTTCTGAATGGAGCGCTCTGTGTGGTCACATCGCCCCCTAGTGGTCATGGATCCTTGGAACAAGCTGGTTGTAACTTTGCAATGATGTGACTCCAGACTGTGCAGATCCTCTGAAGCTTTGTGATTCTGTATGTATACACTATGGCTGAACTCGCATTAGATTCGCAGGTAAAAAATGCAGGGACTTTTTCCCCCGCACTGAAATCGGATCGGAGACGGTGAAGAGGGACACACCAGACCCGATCTGTGCTGCAGTGTGAACCCAGCCTAAGGGTTGTACTAGCAGTACTAGAGGCCTACACTGGGGGGCGCTCCCTTCCACCGTCACCGAATCAGCTGTCTGATCCGCACTTTGCATATTTTCTTTCCTGGGCGGAGCCATGAGCGGTGACTAATGTGGTTTCTACTGAACTTGGCACCGTTCCAGCTAACATCGTTCAAATAGGCTCTGCTCCAACTTGCTGAGCCACTCAGGTCAGGCAAATGTCTTAACTGGGCAGAGAAGTGGGCGGAGCCTAATAAGTTTCCTGAAAAGGCGATCGGAGTTCTTGGCGCTCTGCAGACTCGCCCATCTACTGGCGCTGCCCCATCTGCTGATGATGAGCGGCCCGTGCAGGTCGTGTGTAGAGAATCTCATACAGCAAAACCTCGGATTGCGAGGATAATTCATTCCAGAAACATGCTTGTAATCCAAAGCGCTTGTATATCAAAGCATTTTTTTTACAGGGTATAAAAGAGAAGAGAGGCGCCTCTAAGTGTAGCAATAGGTTTCTAAATGTTGTCCCTTCATTAGATGGAACCATATTGCTACACTTAGAGGCGCCTCTCTTCTCTACTCAGTTGTGACATGACGCTGCTCTTATATCAAGACATCGCTTGTATATCAAGGCAACATGTATTAAAACATTTTGCTGGTCTTGCAAAACGCTCTCAAACCAAGTTACTCTCAAACCAAGGTTTTCCTGTACCAGCAATGTGCTGTGTGTGGAGGGGAAGCTCTGCTGTCTTGTGCCAAGCTGTGTGCAGTGGAAGAAGATAAGATTTATTACAGAAGGTTCATTTTATTACACAGAATTTATTACACAGAGCTTATAAAGCACAGTTTGCACAGCTCTTTACAATATAAAGGAGGACAGTACAGTTACAATACAATTGAATAGAGGAGGGATAGGACGGCTCGGCTCCTGCGCAGTTCATTGGCTGGGAACAATCAGAGGGGGACTTTAACTTTTGGGAGGCAACTGAAACCCGGAATACAGAGCCCAGCATGACCCCCAAATCATCCATGATTTATAGAGGACAGGGCGGAGCTATTCACATAGGAGGAGCAACATACAGAAAGATGCAATAGAGACAGGAATCGTCCAATCAGTAAAGAGAGATGTGATCTCACCTGTCCGGGTACAGACACACCCCGACCTACCTGTCACCCTATACACTAATCACACACACCGACCTACCTGTCACCATATACACCAATCACACCCCGACCTACCTGTCACCATATACACTAATCACACACCCCGACCTACCTGTCACCCTATACAGTAATCACACCCTGACCTACCTGTCACCATATACACTAATCACCCCGACCTACCTGTCACCATATACACTAATCACACACACCGACCTACCTGTCACCATATATACTAATCACACACCGACCTACCTGTCACCATATACACTAATCACACACCGACCTACCTGTCACCATATACACTAATCACACCCCGACCTACCTGTCACCATATACACTAATCACACCCCGACCTACCTGTCACCATATACACCAATCACACCCCGACCTACCTGTCACCATATACACTAATCACACACCGACCTACCTGTCACCATATACACTAATCACACCCCGACCTACCTGTCACCCTATACACCAATCACCCCGACCTACCTGTCACCATATACACTAATCACACCCCGACCTACCTGTCACCCTATACACCAATAACCCCGACCTACCTGTCACCATATACACTAATCACACCCCGACCTACCTGTCACCATATACACTAATCACACCCCGACCTACCTGTCACCATATACACTAATCACACACCGACCTACCTGTCACCATATATACTAATCATACACCGACCTACCTGTCACCATATACACTAATCACACACCCCGACCTACCTGTCACCATATACACTATACACACCCCAACCTACCTGTCACCATATACACTAATCACACACCGACCTACCTGTCACCATATACACCAATCACACACCCCGACCTACCTGTCACCATATACACCAATCACACACCCCGACCTACCTGTCACCATATACACTAATCACACACCCCGACCTACCTGTCACCATATACACTAATCACACACCGACCTACCTGTCACCATATACACTAATCACACACCCCAACCTACCTGTCACCATATACACTAATCACACACCGACCTACCTGTCACCATATACACTAATCACACCCCGACCTACCTGTCACCATATACACCAATCACACCCCAACCTACCTGTCACCATATACACTAATCACACCCCGACCTACCTGTCACCATATACACTAATCACACCCCGACCTACCTGTCACCATATACACTAATCACACCCCGACCTACCTGTCACCATATACACCCCGACCTACCTGTCACCATATACACCAATCACACCCCGACCTACCTGTCACCATATACACTAATCACACCCCGACCTACCTGTCACCATATACACCCCGACCTACCTGTCACCATATACACCAATCACACCCCGACCTACCTGTCACCATATACACTAATCACACCCCGACCTACCTGTCACCATATACACTAATCACACACCGACCTACCTGTCACCATATATACTAATCACACCCCGACCTACCTGTCACCATATACACTAATCACACCCCGACCTACCTGTCACCATATACACCAATCACACCCCGACCTACCTGTCACCATATACACTAATCACACCCCGACCTACCTGTCACCATATACACTAATCACACCCCAACCTACCTGTCACCATATACACTAATCACACCCCGACCTACCTGTCACCATATACACTAATCACACCCCGACCTACCTGTCACCATATACACTTATCACACCCCGACATACCTGTCACCATATACACTAATCACACACCCCGACCTACCTGTCACCATATACACTAATCACACCCCGACCTACCTGTCACCATATACACTAATCACACCCCGACCTACCTGTCACCATCTACACTAATCACACCCCGACCTACCTGTCACCATATACACTAATCACACCCCGACCTACCTGTCACCATCTACACTAATCACACCCCGACCTACCTGTCACCATATACACCAATCACACCCCAACCTACCTGTCACCATATACACCAATCACACCCCAACCTACCTGTCACCATATACACTAATCATACACCCGACCTACCTGTCACCATATACACTAATCATACACCCCGACCTACCTGTCACCATATACACTAATCACACCCCAACCTACCTGTCACCATATACACTAATCACACCCCAACCTACCTGTCACCATATACACTAATCACACCCCGACCTACCTGTCACCATATACACCAATCACACCCCGACCTACCTGTCACCCTATACACTAATCACACCCCGACCTACCTGTCACCATATACAATAATCACCTCTGACCTACCTGTCACCATATACACCAATCACACCCCAACCTACCTGTCACCATATACACTAATCACACCCCGACCTACCTGTCACCATATACACTAATCACACCCCGACCTACCTGTCACCATATACACTAATCATACACCGACCTACCTGTCACCATATACACTAATCACACACACCGACCTACCTGTCACCATATACACTAATCACACACCGACCTACCTGTCACCATATACACTAATCACACCCCGACCTACCTGTCACCATATACACCAATCACACCCCGACCTACCTGTCACCATATACACTAATCACACCCCGACCTACCTGTCACCATATACACTAATCACACCCGACCTACCTGTCACCATATACACTACACACCGACCTACCTGTCACCCTATACACTAATCACACCCCGACCTACCTGTCACCATATACACTAATCGCACCCCAACCTACCTGTCACCATATACACCAATCACACCCCAACCTACCTGTCACCATATACACCAATCACACCACGACCTACCTGTCACCATATACACTAATCACACCCCGACCTACCTGTCACCATGTACACTAATCACACCCCAACCTACCTGTCACCCTATACACTAATCACACCCCGACCTACCTGTCACCATATACACTAATCACACCCCCGACCTACCCGTCACCATATACACCAATCACACCCCGACCTACCTGTCACCATATACACTAATCACACCCCGACCTACCTGTCACCCTATACACTAATCACACCCCGACCTACCTGTCACCCTATACACTAATCACACCCCGACCTACCTGTCACCCTATACACTAATCACACCCCGACCTACCTGTCACCATATACACTAATCACACACCGACCTACCTGTCACCATATACACTAATCACACACCCCGACCTACCTGTCACCCTATACACTAATCACACACCCCGACCTACCTGTCACCATATACACTAATCACACCCCGACCTACCTGTCACCCTATACACTAATCACACCCCGACCTACCTGTCACCATATACACTAATCACACCCCGACCTACCTGTCACCATATACACTAATCACACCCCAACCTACCTGTCACCATATACACTAATCACACCCCAACCTACCTGTCACCATATACACTAATCACACCCCGACCTACCTGTCACCCTATACACTAATCACACCCCGACCTACCTGTCACCCTATACACTAATCACACCCCGACCTACCTGTCACCATATACACTAATCACACCCCGACCTACCTGTCACCATATACACTAATCACACCCCAACCTACCTGTCACCATATACACCGACCTACCTGTCACCATATACACTAATCACACCCCGACCTACCTGTCACCATATACACTAATCACACACCGACCTACCTGTCACCATATACACTAATCACACCCCGACCTACCTGTCACCATATACACTAATCACACCCTGACCTACCTGTCACCATATACACTAATCACACCCCGACCGACCTGTCACCATATACACTAATCATACCCCGACCTACCTGTCACCATATACACTAATCACACCCCGACCTACCTGTCACCATATACACTAATCACACACCGACCTACCTGTCACCATATACACTAATCACACCCCGACCTACCTGTCACCATATACACTAATCACACCCCGACCTACCTGTCACCATATACACTAATCATACACCGACCTACCTGTCACCCTATACACTAATCACACCCCGACCTACCTGTCACCCTATACACTAATCACACCGACCTACCTGTCACCATATACACTAATCACACCCCGACCTACCTGTCACCCTATACACCAATAACCCCGACCTACCTGTCACCATATACACTAATCACACCCCGACCTACCTGTCACCATATACACTAATCACACCCCGACCTACCTGTCACCATATACACTAATCACACACCGACCTACCTGTCACCATATACACTAATCACACCGACCTACCTGTCACCATATACACTAATCACACACCAACCTACCTGTCACCATATACACTAATCACACCCCGACCTACCTGTCACCATATACACTAATCACACACCGACCTACCTGTCACCATATACACTAATCACACACCAACCTACCTGTCACCATATACACTAATCACACCCCGACCTACCTGTCACCATATACACTAATCACACACCGACCTACCTGTCACCATATACACTAATCACACCCCGACCTACCTGTCACCATATACACTAATCACACCCCGACCTACCTGTCACCATATACACTAATCACACCCCGACCTACCTGTCACCATATACACTAATCACACACCCCGACCTACCTGTCACCATATACACTAATCACACCCCGACCTACCTGTCACCATATACACCAATCACACCGACCTACCTGTCACCATATACACTAATCACACCCCGACCTACCTGTCACCATATACACTAATCACACCCCGACCTACCTGTCACCATATACACTAATCACACCCCGACCTACCTGTCACCATATATACTAATCACACCCCGACCTACCCGTCACCATATACACTAATCACACCCCGACCTACCTGTCACCATATACACTAATCACACCCCGACCTACCTGTCACCATATACACTAATCACACCCCGACCTACCTGTCACCATATACACTAATCACACACCGACCTACCTGTCACCATCTACACTAATCACACCCCGACCTACCTGTCACCATCTACACTAATCACACCCCGACCTACCTGTCACCATATACACTAATCACACCCCAACCTACCTGTCACCATATACACTAATCACACCCCAACCTACCTGTCACCATATACACTAATCACACACCCCGACCTACCTGTCACCATATACACTAATCACACCCCGACCTACCTGTCACCATATACACCAATCACACCGACCTACCTGTCACCATATACACTAATCACACACCGACCTACCTGTCGCCGTCAGTGGTGTATTTAGGTTTTGTGCTGCCCTAGGCCCGATTAAACTTGTGCACCCCCTAATTTAGATATTACCCGCCCCTTTCTGTCAATGCCACAAAGACCCGCTCTGTCATCATGCCCCTCTCTAGGCTCCTCCTTTTCCTCAGAGCCCCACCTCTTCCTCTCTGTACATTAAAAATGGGTATCAAGGGCAGCCTCACCAGTGCCCATCAAGGCAGCCTCACCAGTGCCCAATAAGGGTCGCCAATTGCATTCTAATCATACCAAATGATGTGAGAAGACTGCAGTTCCTCTTTACGCACCCGTTCACATCGGACCGACTTGGCATGACAAATCGGTGGCTATTGCTGGCAACGGCACCGTCCGAATTGGCGCGATGCCGATTTTCCTGCACTACTTTTGGTGACTTTGTGGTGCGATTTGTATAGACATCTTTCCTGTACTGATTGTCAGATCACCCCCCGAAGTCGCACTGCATTGCCAGTATGAAATTGTCACGTGACTTCTAACCCCCATCAGTGTGAACCTGAGCTGAATGTAGTCATCAGGATGGAGAATAAAATCCAGACTGATCTGCGATCAGAAATGACGCTTTTCTTCATATGTCAGCATTAGCCATACAGGAAGCTATGAAAGGTGACCACAGAGAGCCCTTTCACACTGCCAGCGGGCCGCGTTGGTAGCAAAGTGACGCTAATTTTAGCTTCGCTTTACCCTTGTTTTAGCGGTGCTTTTTGGCCAATAGTGGGGCGATTTTAACCCCCGCTAGCGGCGGAAGAAAGGGTTAAATGCACCCGAAAAGTGCCACTGCTGAAGCACTTTGCTGGCGCATCGGCAGTGGTGCCCATTCATTTCAACGGGTGGGGGAGGGGCGGTGTATACAGCGCTTCCAAAATGCCCCAAAGATGCTTCATGCAGGACTTTTTCTAATGTCCTTCCAGCGCAGCGCCCCCGTGTGACAGCACTCGGGATCTCACACTGCGGCTGCAGGGGAGACGCTTTACAAGTCCGATTCTGAGTCCTTTAAGTGCCTGAAAAACACCTTCAGTGTGAAAGAGACTTACAAGCAGACACTAATGCCGCGTACAGACGGTCGTTTTATGCGATGTTAAAAAACGATGTTTTTTAAAACGTCAATTTAATTGACCGTGTGTGGGAGAAAACTTCGTTTTATGTCTTCTGAAAAACGACCAAAAAAAATTGAAGCATGCTTCAATTTTATGTGTCGTTTTTTACTTCACAGAAATTGACCGTGTGTAGCAAAAAAACGACGTTTCAAACTACGTTTTTACACCCGCGCATGCCCAGAAGCTAGTTATGAAGCGAGCTTCAATGGAAAAAGGTGGTGAGCGTAACCTCGCTTTGCTAGAGCATTGTGAAAAAACAATGGTGTGTAGGCAACGTCGTTTTTACTTCACAGAAAATGTCATTTTTTTACATCGCAGAAAACGACCGTCTGTACGCGGCATAAGGTGTTATATAACATTGATCGCAGAAGCACCAGACTGCAGATATTGAGCTGTAAAGAGTTAATCATTTCTGTAACCGGAAGTGTAAAGTCTATTGATACAAAGAAGAAAAACACCATTCAGTCCCTATCACTAAGTACACAGAAAGTTTATTATGTGAGTGATATCCAGTGAAAGCCAGAGTACAAATAAGCTGGGAGGTTTTTATAGCTTATAGAGTCCAAAGGAGAACGAAGATTTGGAATCCTTGGGCCAAATCCACAAAGAAATTGCGGATCTTAGTTTTAGGCAGAAAAGTTACACTGGCGCAATTTTTGTATTTTAGGTAGCGATCCACAGAGCACTTACCTCTAAAATTGCGCCAGTGTAGCTGATCTCCTTGCATCTTAAGCGATCCCTAATTAAAATGGGCGATTCCCATTTAAATTAGGGCGCGTTCCCGCGCCGGACGGACTGCGCATGCGTGTGACGTCATTTTTCCCGACGTGCATCGCGCATACGTAGTTTACGTCAGGCTTTGTGGATAGCGACGGGTTCGTAAAGTCGCGACAAAAAAAAAAATCAAATTAAAAAAAAAAAACGCGGCGATCGAAAAAAAAGGTATGGTTTTGCATGGTCTACTAAAGTTAGTCCATATAAAACCAACCTTAGTTTTGCGCAAGCAAATTCGTAACTTACGCAAATCACACAACGCCTAAAGCTTTGTGGATCTCCGTAAGTACTAATTTGCATACGCAAGGAGGGATTTCGACTCGAAATGCCCCCAGCGGCGGATGCGGTACTGCATCCGAAGATTCAACAGCGTAACTAAATTACGGATGTCGGATCTTCTGCCTAACTTGGGAAAAATCCTTTTGAGTATCGCTTCCAAAGTTAGGCACAGAGATACGCAGGCGGAACAGCAGTTCCGCCTGCGTATCTCTTTTGTGGATTTGGCCCCAAGGACCTAGACTGTGGAACGCTCTCCCAACCACCATCTGCCATTGGGTTGGAGGCATGGGCGTCCGCTGAAATTTTTTCAGGGGGGGGCGCTTCGGCACTGGCGATACACAGTCGCATTTAACCCTTTCTTCGACCGCTAGCGGGGGTTAAAAGCGCCCCCCCCACGTTGAAATATAAAAACATCCCACTGTGCCCCCTGCATCTTTCAATATCTCTTTATCACTGTGTACTCCCTCTCCACAACTGCATCACTGCACCACTTTACATTACACAGCACCCTGCGCCTCTCGACCCCTTACATTACACAGCACCCTGCACCTCTGGACCCCTTACATTACACAGCACCCTGCACCACTGGACCCCTTACATTACACAGCACCCTGCACCTCTGGACCCCTTACATTACACAGCACCCTGCACCACTGGACCCCTTACATTACACAGCACCCTGCACCACTGGACCCCTTACATTACACAGCACCCTGCACCACTGGACCCCTTACATTACACAGCACCCTGCATCCCTCAACCCCTTTACATTACACAGCACCCTGCACCAATTAACATTACACAGCACCCTGCATCCCTGGACCCCTTTACATTACACTGCACCCTGCACTGTGCAGGACATTAATACATGAGTAACCATAACCAGTGCAGGACATTTACCCCCCCCCCCACCCCCACCATGCTGCATATTAAAAAAAATCACAGACAGTCATCACAGTTAATAATCTTCAGACTGCATCATTCCGTATGGCATGATGCTATACGGAATGCAGTCTAAAGATTTTTTTAATATGCAGCATGGCGGCGGGGGGGAGGGGGGTAAATGTCCTGCACTGACATTAATACATGAGTTACTATGATCACTGACCAGTGCACCCGGCTCCTGGCATTTTAAGGGTATATATACAAAGAAAAATGTGAAGGTTTTTGTTGCTTAAAGTGCTAGTTGTTTGGCTGTCTCTGGTGGCTTTGCAGCCAAGAAACTAGTATTTTCAGAAGGGAAGTCAGTAAAAGCAGGCTGGCTTTGCAGTGCAGTAATGCAACACACATTGGCACACTTTGCACATATTAATGTTTGCACTGAATTTTTTTTATTTTCCAATAATTTGTATTGAAAATTATTCATATCAAGTTTGCAAAGCAAAAGCACTGACATTTTTTTTAATGGCTCCCCAATGCACTAAAGGGACACACCTGCTGCATGGTAATACACTTTGATTTTTACTATATGAAATTGTGATTGTTATTATTCGATTAGTGAGCCATTTTACACACACACACACTTGTAAAATGGCTCACTAATCGAATAATAACAATCACAATTTCATATAGTAAAAATCAAAGTGTATTACCATGCAGCAGGTGTGTCCCTTTAGTGCATTGGGGAGCCATTAAAAAAATGTCAGTGCAAACATGTACAAAGTGTGCTAATGTGTGTCGGCATTACTGCACTGTCTGCAAAGCCAGCCTGCTTTTACGGACGTTCCTTCTGAAAATTAGCAAACAATTAGCGCTTTACAGACTGTCTGTGTCTGTGTGTTAGACTTGCCTCAATAGCGCGCGGGCTCCTCGTGGTACAGTTCTCTACGCTCCTCCCAGCCATCAGTATCACCGACGTGATCCCCTCCCGGCGTGAGTGACGTCACGCCACCAGGACGAGCACCAGGCTGGACTGCAAAGTTAGGGGGAGTGAGCGATCATTGGCTGGCCGGAAAACAAGGGGCGGGGAGCAGAAGGTAAACAAACATAGTCACAGACTGACTTGATATGCCGCGGACATGAGAGAGACAGTGACAATCGGCGGCGCTGGTTCGAGAGGCGGCCGCAGCTAAATCTAAATGTGTGTCACAGTGTCTTACTACTGATTCTAGGGGGGGGCAAACGCCCTGCCTTGCCCTATGGAGCGGACGCCCATGGTTGGAGGAGAATCACCAGGACTTCAATAAAAACTCAAAACCCATCTCTTCTGATGGCAAAAGTACAGCAGGGAAAGGATACTAAGCGCCCGCCAGAGGCGATTCAGTTCGCATGTGTTGCGCTATACAAGTTTCTCACTCACTTAATGAACACTTGATGTTTTTGTATTTAAATTGTTTTTATTCTTTTCACATACAAACATCTTTACAAACTTTTTTTTTTTTTTTTTAATTAACATCCGATATGTGGTTCATAGATTCTTCATACATAAATACATATACTTTAACATATACATACAACATAATACATACATAAAAATATTTGCTTACATTTTTTCCATTTATCCCACGTTTCTTGAAATCTTATTTCTGTATTTTCTTGAAAGCTTATTAGTTCCTCCATTACCCCCATAATTACAATTATTATAAATATTATATATATATATATATATATATATATATATATTTATATTTATTAAAAAAAAAATTCTACCTGCATTAAAATGCTATTATTAAAATCATTTTTATATAATTTTTTTATTTATTAGTAAAAAAAAAATTATAAACCCTAGAATATGGTTTTACCCATGGACTGTTCTATGACAGTTATACGGGGTTTATATTTGTATACTTTATTAAAAAAAAATAAAAATAATAATGATTATAAATGTATTTTTCATTTATATGAATGGTGTATAGCTGCATTACATATGTGGGATTCCGTTCATATACTATACACCATTCACATTTAGCAAATCAAAATGCACATTAAAAAGGTGTCAAACTATATGCTAAAAAAAAACGCGACAAAGTGTGCATTACAAACCACACCAAAATGCATCTTAAAGCGGAGCTCCACCCTAAAGTGGAACTTGCGCTGATCGTAACCCTCCCCCCCTCCGGTGTCACATTTGACACCTTTCAGGGGGGAGGGGCGTGCAGATACCTGTCTAAAGACAGGTATTTGCACCCACTTCCAGCCCAGCATTCATGGGCAAAAGACGGGCATTTCGTCACATACCCCCCCCCCCCCGTTGTGTGCTGGGAATAGGGTTGCCACCTCATCCCTTTAAAAAGGAACACATATGAATTACACAGGTTCTGTGGCTGATTAAGGTGGTAATTAAACTCACTTGGTGCCTTATCTGCATTAAATTAGCCTCAGAATCTGTGTAATTCATATGTGTTCCTTTTTAAAGGGATGAGGTGGCAACTCTAGCTGGGAACACTCGGCTCCCAGCACACAGCGGGAGCCAATCGGCGGGCGCAGCGCGACTCACGCATGCGCCGTAGGGAACCGGGCAGTGATGCCGGAGCGCTTCACTTCCTGGTTCCCTCACAGTGGATGGAGGGGGGAGCAGCAGAGTGAGGAGCGATCGCTCGTGCTCTGCTGCGATCGGCGCTGGACTCCAGGACAGGCAAGTGTCCGTATATTAAAAGTCAGCAGCTGCAGTATTTGTAGCTGCTGGCTTTTAATATTTTTTTTTGGCCGCACATCCGCTTTAAAATAACCTGTGCCAAAATGTGTGCTTAAAAATGCACAATAAAATAACCTACGGCCAGATGTGTGTTAAAAAATTATGCCATGTTAAAAAATATGCATAAATAATGCCAAAATTAGCAATTAAAAACACACATTTAACCACTTAAGGACCCCCCACTGTATATGTACGTCCTCTTTTTAAACATGGATATCTCAGTAACGGCAGCAGCTGCTGCCACAACTGAGATATCCATGTTTTCAGCTGGCGGCCGTGTAAACGATAACGGCGGTCTCCGCGGCGGATTCGCCACGAGATCGCCGTTATCGGTGGCGGGAGAGGGGCCCCCCCCCCCTCCCGCCGCTTTTCCGCGCCCTCCGCCGCTTACCGGAGCCGTCGGTAGCGGCGGAGGAGATCCGATGCTGCCGCCTGGAGAGCGAGGACTTGAGTGAGGGCAAGATGGCCCCCACCCGTCCTCATAGCTCTGCTGGGCGGAAGTGACGTCAAAACGTCAGTCCCGCCCAGCCTCTTAAAGAGACAATTTTTTTTCTGTCATTTTTTTAAATGACAAATTTTCCTTTTTTTTTTGCATTTAAGCCTAAATATGAGATGTGACGTCTTTTTGACCCCAGATCTCATATTTAAGAGGACCTGTCATGCTTTTTTCTATTACAAGGGATGTTTACATTCCTTGTAATAGGAATAAAAGTGATCATTTTTTTTTTTTTTTATATTTTAGTGTAAAAAATAATAAAATCAATAAAATTAAATAAGAAAACAAAAAAAAATTTTTTTTAAAGCGCCCCGTCCTGACGAGCTCGCGCGCAGAAGCGAACGCATACGCAAGTAGCGCCCGCATATGAAAACGGTGTTCAAATCACACAAGTGAGGTATCGCCGCGATCGTTAGAGCGAGAGCAATAATTATAGCCCTAGAGCTACTCTGTAGCTCAAAAAATGCAACTTATAGAATTTTTTAAACGTCGCCTATCTAGATTTTTAAGGGTAAAAGTTTGACGCCATGCCACGAGCGGGCGCAATTTTAAAGCGTGACATGTTGGGTATCATTTTACTCGGCGTAACATTATCTTTCACAATATATAAAAAAATTGGGCCAAATTTATTGTTGTCTTATTTTTTAATTCAAAAAAGTGAATTTTTTCCAAAAAAAGTGCGCTTGTAAGACTGCTGCGCAAATACGGTGTGACAAAAAGTATTGCAATGACCGCCATTTTATTCTCTAGGGTGTTAGAAAAAAATATATATATAATGTTTGGGGGTTTTAAGTAATTTTCTAGCAGAAAAAAATGTTTTAGTCTTGCAAACACCAAATCTGAAAAACACCTGAGGTCTTTAAGTGGTTAAACAATGTGCCAAAATGTGAGTTAAAAAAGCGCTTATTATTTTCATTTTCAATAACACAACCTTTTTAACTTTTGGTTTCACTTTTAAAAAACTCAGCTGCTCTGTAATCACACAGGTGTATGAGGAGATCACAGGCAGCCCCTCCCCCTTCTACTCAGATCTCAGAGGAAAAACTTCTCATCTCTTCTCCTTCTGAGAACAAATGTTCTACGCTTCATAAACAGGGAGCCAGAGGAGAAGATTTTTCTCTGAGAACTGAAATGAGATAAATTATCACCGTTTGATAAACGTAGTGAAGCATGGAAGTCAAAAGACTTCCTTCTTCCTCCACAATATCAGCCAGCTTTGCGCTTCTCACTCTGATTCTCCACCTCAGAGATGGAGAATCAGAAAGTGAGAATTCTGTCACAGATCGCCAGTGAGGTGCTGAGATCGCACCTTCATAAACTGTGTATGACCTGAGATCAGCGGTGAGAATCGGGATCACCGCTGATCTCACTTTCATAAAAGGACACCCCATGCGGGTCCATTGAATTCTATTACATGCAAAACGCTGCTTTTTGCAGGAAAAAAAGTCCCCGACCCTTTCCAAAAGGCACAAAAAGCATTGATGTGAACGCGTTCCATAGGAACCCATGTTAAAAAATTTCCCTGCATTTCTGCAAAATGCATAAAAAAAAGCATTAGTGTGAAAGGGGCCTTACTCTCACCAGTCCAGGATATGCAGAATGTAACAATCCAACCAATCCAGGAGCACCTTCTGGAATCCCAACACAGGAGGCACACCAGTTCTCACCCGTCTGTGTGGAGAGGAAACTGAGAAAACCCTCCGCTCTATGAGACACTGCAGAACCTACCTGTCAGCATATACACCAATCACACCCCGACCTACCTGTCATCATATACACCGACCTACCTGTCACCATATACACTAATCACACCCCGACCTACCTGTCACCATATACACTAATCACACACCCCGACCTACCTGTCACCATATACACTAATCACACCCCGACCTACCTGTCACCATATACACTAATCACACCCCGACCTACCTGTCACCCTATACACTAATCACACCCCGACCTACCTGTCACCATATACACTAATCACACACCCGACCTACCTGTCACCATATACACTAATCACACATCCCGACCTACCTGTCACCATATACACCAATCACACCCCGACCTACCTGTCACCATATACACTAATCACACCCCGACCTACCTGTCACCATATACACCAATCACACCCCGACCTACCTGTCACCATATACACTAATCACACCCCGACCTACCTGTCACCATATACACTAATCACACCCCGACCTACCTGTCACCATATACACTAATCACACCCCGACCTACCTGTCACCATATACACTAATCACACCCCGACCTACCTGTCACCATATACACAAATCACACCCCGACCTACCTGTCACCATATACACTAATCACACCCCGACCTACCTGTCACCATATACACTAATCACACCCCGACCTACCTGTCACCATATACACAAATCACACCCCGACCTACCTGTCACCATATACACTAATCACACCCCGACCTACCTGTCACCATATACACCAATCACACCCCGACCTACCTGTCACCATATACACCAATCACACCCCGACCTACCTGTCACCATATACACTAATCACACCCCGACCTACCTGTCACCCTATACACTAATCACACCCCGACCTACCTGTCACCATATACACTAATCACACCCCGACCTACCTGTCACCATATACACTAATCACACTCCGACCTACCTGTCACCATATACACTAATCACACCCCGACCTACCTGTCACCCTATACACTAATCACACCCCAACCTACCTGTCACCATATACACTAATCACACCCCGACCTACCTGTCACCATATACACTAATCACACCCCAACCTACCTGTCACCATATACACTAATCACACCCCGACCTACCTGTCACCATATACACTAATCACACCCCGACCTACCTGTCACCATATACACTAATCACACACCGACCTACCTGTCACCATATACACTAATCACACCCCGACCTACCTGTCACCCTATACACTAATCACACACCGACCTACCTGTCACCATATACACTAATCACACCCCGACCTACCTGTCACCATATACACTAATCACACCCCGACCTACCTGTCACCATATACACTAATCACACACCCCGACCTACCTGTCACCATATACACTAATCACACCCCGACCTACCTGTCACCATATACACTAATCACACCCCGACCTACCTGTCACCATATACACTAATCACACCCCGACCTACCTGTCACCATATACACTAATCACACCCCGACCTACCTGTCACCATATACACTAATCACACCCCGACCTACCTGTCACCATATACACTAATCACACCCCGACCTACCTGTCACCATATACACTAATCACACCCCGACCTACCTGTCACCATATACACCAATCACACCCCGACCTACCTGTCACCATATACACTAATCACACCCCGACCTACCTGTCACCACATACACCAATCACACCCCGACCTACCTGTCACCATATACACTAATCACACCCCGACCTACCTGTCACCACATACACCAATCACACCCCGACCTACCTGTCACCATATACACTAATCACACTCCGACCTACCTGTCACCATATACACTAATCACACCCCGACCTACCTGTCACCATATACACTAATCACACACCGACCTACCTGTCACCATATACACCAATCACACCCCGACCTACCTGTCACCATATACACTAATCACACCCCGACCTACCTGTCACCATATACACTAATCACACCCCGACCTACCTGTCACCATATACACTAATCACACCCCGACCTACCTGTCACCATATACACTAATCACACCCCGACCTACCTGTCACCATATACACTAATCACACACCGACCTACCTGTCACCATATACACTAATCATACACCCCGACCTACCTGTCACCATATACACCAATCACACCCCGACCTACCTGTCACCATATACACTAATCACACCCCAACCTACCTGTCACCATATACACTAATCACACCCCGACCTACCTGTCACCATATACACTAATCACACCCCGACCTACCTGTCACCATATACACTAATCACACCCCGACCTACCTGTCACCATATACACTAATCACACCCCGACCTACCTGTCACCATCTACACTAATCACACCCGACCTACCTGTCACCATATACACTAATCACACCCCGACCTACCTGTCACCATATACACTAATCATACACCCCAACCTACCTGTCACCATATACACTAATCACACCCCGACCTACCTGTCACCATATACACTAATCACACACCGACCTACCTGTCACCATATACACCAATCACACCCCGACCTACCTGTCACCATACACACTAATCACACACCGACCTACCTGTCACCATATACACTAATCACACACCGACCTACCTGTCACCATATACACTAATCATACACCGACCTACCTGTCACCATACACACTAATCACACACCGACCTACCTGTCACCATATACACTAATCACACCCCGACCTACCTGTCACCATATACACTAATCACACCCCGACCTACCTGTCACCATATACACCAATCACACACCGACCTACCTGTCACCATATACACCAATCACACCCCGACCTACCTGTCACCATATACACCAATCACACCCCGACCTACCTGTCACCATATACACTAATCACACCCCGACCTACCTGTCACCCTATACACTAATCACACACCCCGACCTACCTGTCACCATCTACACTAATCACACCCCGACCTACCTGTCACCATATACACCAATCACACCCCGACCTACCTGTCACCATCTACACTAATCACACCCCGACCTACCTGTCACCATATACACTAATCACACCCCGACCTACCTGTCACCATATACACCAATCACACCCCGACCTACCTGTCACCATATACACCAATCACACCCCGACCTACCTGTCACCATATACACTAATCACACCCGACCTACCTGTCACCATATACACTAATCACACCCCGACCTACCTGTCACCATATACACTAATCACACCCCGACCTACCTGTCACCATATACACTAATCACACCCCGACCTACCTGTCACCATATACACTAATCATACACCGACCTACCTGTCACCCTATACACTAATCACACCCCGACCTACCTGTCACCATATACACTAATCACACCCCGACCTACCTGTCACCATCTACACTAATCACACTCCGACCTACCTGTCACCATATACACTAATCACACCCCGACCTACCTGTCACCATATACACTAATCATACACCCCAACCTACCTGTCACCATATACACTAATCACACCCCGACCTACCTGTCACCATATACACTAATCACACCCCGACCTACCTGTCACCATATACACTAATCACACACCGACCTACCTGTCACCATACACACTAATCACACCCCGACCTACCTGTCACCATATACACTAATCATACCGACCTACCTGTCACCGTATACACTAATCACACACCGACCTACCTGTCACCATATACACTAATCACACACCGACCTACCTGTCACCATATACACCAATCACACCCCGACCTACCTGTCACCATATACACTAATCACACACCGACCTACCTGTCACCATATACACTAATCATACACCGACCTACCTGTCACCATACACACTAATCACACACCGACCTACCTGTCACCATATACACTAATCACCCCGACCTACCTGTCACCATATACACTAATCACACCCCGACCTACCTGTCACCATATACACCAATCACACACCGACCTACCTGTCACCATATACACCAATCACACCCCGACCTACCTGTCACCATATACACCAATCACACCCCGACCTACCTGTCACCATATACACTAATCACACCCCGACCTACCTGTCACCCTATACACTAATCACACACCCCGACCTACCTGTCACCATCTACACTAATCACACCCCGATCTACCTGTCACCATATACACTAATCACACCCCGACCTACCTGTCACCATATACACTAATCACACCCCGACCTACCTGTCACCATATACACCAATCACACCCCGACCTACCTGTCACCATATACACTAATCACACCCCGACCTACCTGTCACCATATACACTAATCACACCCCGACCTACCTGTCACCATCTACACTAATCACACCCCGACCTACCTGTCACCATATACACTAATCACACCCCGACCTACCTGTCACCATATACACCAATCACACCCCGACCTACCTGTCACCATCTACACTAATCACACCCCGACCTACCTGTCACCATATACACTAATCACACCCCGACCTACCTGTCACCATATACACTAATCACACCTCGACCTACCTGTCACCATATACACTAATCACACCCCGACCTACCTGTCACCATATACACCAATCACACCCCGACCTACCTGTCACCATATACACCAATCACACCCCGACCTACCTGTCACCATATACACTAATCACACCCCGACCTACCTGTCACCATATACACTAATCACACCCCGACCTACCTGTCACCATATACACTAATCACACCCCGACCTACCTGTCACCATATACACTAATCACACCCCGACCTACCTGTCACCATATACACCAATCACACCCCGACCTACCTGTCACCATATACACCAATCACACCCCGACCTACCTGTCACCATATACACCAATCACACCCCGACCTACCTGTCACCATATACACTAATCACACACCCCGACCTACCTGTCACCATATACACCAATCACACACCGACCTACCTGTCACCATATACACTAATCACACACCAACCTACCTGTCACCATCTACACTAATCACACCCCGACCTACCTGTCACCATATACACTAATCACACCCCGACCTACCTGTCACCATATACACTAATCACACCCCGACCTACCTGTCACCATATACACTAATCACACACCCCGACCTACCTGTCACCATATACACTAATCACACCCCGACCTACCTGTCACCATATACACTAATCACACCCCGACCTACCTGTCACCATATACACTAATCACACCCCGACCTACCTGTCACCATATACACTAATCACACCCCGACCTACCTGTCACCATATACACTAATCACACCCCGACCTACCTGTCACCATATACACTAATCACACCCCGACCTACCTGTCACCATATACACTAATCACACCCCGACCTACCTGTCACCATATACACTAATCACACCCCGACCTACCTGTCACCATATACACTAATCACACCCCGACCTACCTGTCACCATATACACCAATCACACCCCGACCTACCTGTCACCATATACACTAATCACACCCCGACCTACCTGTCACCATATACACTAATCACACCCCGACCTACCTGTCACCATATACACTAATCACACCCCGACCTACCTGTCACCATCTACACTAATCACACCCAGACCTACCTGTCACCATATACACTAATCACACCCCGACCTACCTGTCACCATATACACCAATCACACCCCGACCTACCTGTCACCATATACACTAATCACACCCCGACCTACCTGTCACCATCTACACTAATCACACCCCGACCTACCTGTCACCATATACACTAATCACACCCCGACCTACCTGTCACCATATACACTAATCACACCCCGACCTACCTGTCACCATATACACTAATCACACACCGACCTACCTGTCACCATATACACTAATCACACACCGACCTACCTGTCACCATATACACTAATCACACCCCGACCTACCTGTCACCATATACACTAATCACACCCCGACCTACCTGTCACCATATACACCAATCACACCCCGACCTACCTGTCACCATATACACTAATCACACCCCGACCTACCTGTCACCATATACACTAATCACACCCCGACCTACCTGTCACCATATACACTAATCACACCCCGACCTACCTGTCACCATATACACTAATCACACCCCGACCTACCTGTCACCATATACACTAATCACACCCGACCTACCTGTCACCATACACACTAATCACACCCCGACCTACCTGTCACCATATACACTAATCACACCCCGACCTACCTGTCACCATATACACTAATCACACCCCGACCTACCTGTCACCATATACACTAATCACCCCCCGACCTACCTGTCACCATATACACTAATCACACCCCGACCTACCTGTCACCATATACACTAATCACACCCCGACCTACCTGTCACCATATACACTAATCACACCCCGACCTACCTGTCACCATATACACTAATCACACCCCGACCTACCTGTCACCATATACACTAATCACACCCCGACCTACCTGTCACCATATACACTAATCACACCCCGACCTACCTGTCACCATATACACTAATCACACCCCGACCTACCTGTCACCATATACACTAATCACACCCCGACCTACCTGTCACCATATACACTAATCACACCCCGACCTACCTGTCACCATATACACTAATCACACCCCGACCTACCTGTCACCATATACACTAATCACACCCCGACCTACCTGTCACCATATACACCAATCACACCCCGACCTACCTGTCACCATATACACTAATCACACCCGACCTACCTGTCACCATATACACTAATCACACCCCGACCTACCTGTCACCATATACACTAATCACACCCCAACCTACCTGTCACCATATACACTAATCACACCCCGACCTACCTGTCACCATATACACTAATCACACACCCGACCTACCTGTCACCATATACACTAATCACACACCCCGACCTACCTGTCACCATATACACTAATCACACCCCGACCTACCTGTCACCATATACACTAATCACACCCCGACCTACCTGTCACCATATACACTAATCACACCCCGACCTACCTGTCACCATATACACTAATCACACCCCGACCTACCTGTCACCATATACACTAATCACACCCCGACCTACCTGTCACCATATACACCAATCACACCCCGACCTACCTGTCACCATATACACTAATCACACCCCGACCTACCTGTCACCCTATACACTAATCACACCCCAACCTACCTGTCACCATATACAGTAATCACACCCCGACCTACCTGTCACCATATACACTAATCACACCCCGACCTACCTGTCACCATATACACTAATCACACCCCGACCTACCTGTCACCATATACACTAATCACACCCCGACCTACCTGTCACCCTATACACTAATCACACCCCGACCTACCTGTCACCATACACACTAATCACACCCCGACCTACCTGTCACCATATACACTAATCACACCCCAACCTACCTGTCACCATATACACTAATCACACCCCGACCTACCTGTCACCATATACACTAATCACACCCCGACCTACCTGTCACCATATACACTAATCACACCCCGACCTACCTGTCACCATATACACTAATCACACACCCCGACCTACCTGTCACCATATACACTAATCTCACTCCGACCTACCTGTCACCATATACACTAATCACACCCCGACCTACCTGTCACCATATACACTAATCACACCCCGACCTACCTGTCACCATATACACTAATCACACACCCGACCTACCTGTCACCATACACACTAATCACACCCCGACCTACCTGTCACCATATACACTAATCACACCCCGACCTACCTGTCACCATATACACTAATCACACACCCCGACCTACCTGTCACCATATACACTAATCACACCCCGACCTACCTGTCACCATATACACTAATCACACCCCGACCTACCTGTCACCATATACACTAATCACACCCCGACCTACCTGTCACCATATACACTAATCACACCCCGACCTACCTGTCACCATATACACCAATCACACCCCGACCTACCTGTCACCATATACACTAATCACACCCCGACCTACCTGTCACCCTATACACTAATCACACCCCAACCTACCTGTCACCATATACACTAATCACACCCCGACCTACCTGTCACCATATACACTAATCACACCCCGACCTACCTGTCACCATATACACTAATCACACCCCGACCTACCTGTCACCATATACACTAATCACACCCCGACCTACCTGTCACCCTATACACTAATCACACCCCGACCTACCTGTCACCATATACACTAATCACACCCCGACCTACCTGTCACCATATACACTAATCACACCCCGACCTACCTGTCACCATATACACTAATCACACCCCGACCTACCTGTCACCATATACACTAATCACACCCCGACCTACCTGTCACCATATACACTAATCACACCCCGACCTACCTGTCACCATATACACTAATCACACCCCGACCTACCTGTCACCATATACACTAATCACACCCCGACCTACCTGTCACCATATACACTAATCACACCCGACCTACCTGTCACCATATACACTAATCACACCCCGACCTACCTGTCACCATATACACTAATCACACCCCGACCTACCTGTCACCATATACACTAATCACACACCCCGACCTACCTGTCACCATATACACTAATCACACCCCGACCTACCTGTCACCATATACACTAATCACACCCCGACCTACCTGTCACCATATACACTAATCACACCCCGACCTACCTGTCACCATATACACTAATCACACCCCGACCTACCTGTCACCATATACACTAATCACACCCCGACCTACCTGTCACCATATACACTAATCACACCCCGACCTACCTGTCACCATATACACTAATCACACCCGACCTACCTGTCACCATATACACTAATCACACCCCGACCTACCTGTCACCATATACACTAATCACACCCCGACCTACCTGTCACCATATACACTAATCACACCCCGACCTACCTGTCACCATATACACTAATCACACCCCGACCTACCTGTCACCATATACACTAATCACACCCCGACCTACCTGTCACCATATACACTAATCACACCCCGACCTACCTGTCACCATATACACTAATCACACCCGACCTACCTGTCACCATATACACTAATCACACCCGACCTACCTGTCACCATATACACTAATCACACCCCGACCTACCTGTCACCATATACACTAATCACACCCCGACCTACCTGTCACCATATACACCAATCACACCCCGACCTACCTGTCACCATATACACTAATCACACCCCGACCTACCTGTCACCATATACACTAATCACACCCCGACCTACCTGTCACCATATACACTAATCACACACCGACCTACCTGTCACCATACACACTAATCACACCCCGACCTACCTGTCACCATATACACTAATCATACCGACCTACCTGTCACCGTATACACTAATCACCCCCCGACCTACCTGTCACCCTATACACTACTCACCCCCCGACCTACCTGTCACCATATACACTAATCACACCCCGACCTACCTGTCACCATATACACTAATCACACCTCGACCTACCTGTCACCATATACACCAATCACACCCCGACCTACCTGTCACCATATACACTAATCACACACCCCGACCTACCTGTCACCATATACACTAATCACACCCGACCTACCTGTCACCATATACACCAATCACACCCCGACCTACCTGTCACCATATACACTAATGACACCCCGACCTACCTGTCACCCTATACACTAATCACACCCCGACCTACCTGTCACCATATACACTAATCACACCCGACCTACCTGTCACCATATACACTAATCACACCCCGACCTACCTGTCACCATATACACTAATCACACACCGACCTACCTGTCACCATATACACCAATCACACCCCGACCTACCTGTCACCATATACACTAATCACACCCCGACCTACCTGTCACCATATACACCAATCACACCCCGACCTACCTGTCACCATATACACTAATCACACCCCGACCTACCTGTCACCATATACACTAATCACACCCCGACCTACCTGTCACCATATACACTAATCACACCCCGACCTACCTGTCACCATATACACTAATCACACCCCGACCTACCTGTCACCATATACACTAATCACACCCCGACCTACCTGTCACCATATACACTAATCACACCCCGACCTACCTGTCACCATATACACTAATCACACCCCGACCTACCTGTCACCATATACACTAATCACACCCCGACCTACCTGTCACCATATACACTAATCACACCCCGACCTACCTGTCACCATATACACTAATCACACCCCGACCTACCTGTCACCATATACACTAATCACACCCCGACCTACCTGTCACCATATACACTAATCACACCCCGACCTACCTGTCACCATATACACTAATCACACCCCGACCTACCTGTCACCATATACACTAATCACACCCCGACCTACCTGTCACCATATACACTAATCACACCCCGACCTACCTGTCACCATATACACTAATCACACCCCGACCTACCTGTCACCATATACACTAATCACACCCGACCTACCTGTCACCATATACACTAATCACACCCCGACCTACCTGTCACCATATACACTATCACACCCCCTACCTGTACCCTATACACTACACCCCGACCTACCTGTCACCATATACACTAATCACACCCCGACCTACCTGTCACCATATACACTAATCACACCCCGACCTACCTGTCACCATATACACTAATCACACCCGACCTACCTGTCACCATATACACTAATCACACCCCGACCTACCTGTCACCATATACACCAATCACACACCGACCTACCTGTCACCATATACACTAATCACACCCCGACCTACCTGTCACCATATACACTAATCACACCCCGACCTACCTGTCACCATATACACTAATCACACCCCGACCTACCTGTCACCATATACACCAATCACACCCCGACCTACCTGTCACCATATACACTAATCACACCCCGACCTACCTGTCACCATATACACTAATCACACCCCGACCTACCTGTCACCATATACACTAATCACACTGACCTACCTGTCACCATATACACTAATCACACCCCGACCTACCTGTCACCATATACACTAATCACCCCCCCGACCTACCTGTCACCATATACACCAATCACACCCCGACCTACCTGTCACCATATACACTAATCACACACCCCGACCTACCTGTCACCATATACACTAATCACACCCCGACCTACCTGTCACCATATACACTAATCACACCCCGACCTACCTGTCACCATATACACTAATCACACCCCGACCTACCTGTCACCATATACACTAATCACACCCCGACCTACCTGTCACCATATACACTAATCACACCCCGACCTACCTGTCACCATATACACTAATCACACCCCGACCTACCTGTCACCATATACACTAATCACACCCCGACCTACCTGTCACCATATACACTAATCACACCCCGACCTACCTGTCACCATATACACTAATCACACCCCGACCTACCTGTCACCATATGCACTAATCACACCCCGACCTACCTGTCACCCTATACACTAATCACACCCCGACCTACCTGTCACCATATACACTAATCACACCCCGACCTACCTGTCACCATATACACTAATCACACCCGACCTACCTGTCACCATATACACTAATCACACCCCGACCTACCTGTCACCATATACACTAATCACACCCCGACCTACCTGTCACCATATACACTAATCACACCCGACCTACCTGTCACCATATACACTAATCACACCCCGACCTACCTGTCACCATCTACACTAATCACACCCCGACCTACCTGTCACCATCTACACTAATCACACCCCGACCTACCTGTCACCATATACACTAATCACACCCCGACCTACCTGTCACCATATACACTAATCACACCCCGACCTACCTGTCACCATATACACTAATCACACCCCGACCTACCTGTCACCATATACACTAATCACACCCCGACCTACCTGTCACCATATACACTAATCACACCCCGACCTACCTGTCACCATATACACCAATCACACACAGTGTAGTGCAGTACAAGGTGTCAGTAGTATGTGGGGGATATTTGGGGTTCCATATTACAGAATATGATCTATAGGGGGAGGGGATTGTAAGGAAAGATGGACGGAATTTCCCGATGTGTCATAAAGTTACTTTCGTTATTTCAAAGTTCTGTCCTTAGAAGGAGAAGGAGGAGCTCAGAGACGGAGTCATTCTTATTGCTGAATGTTCGCGGCCATTAGTTACATTTTGAGTGTCACCTGTGAGCCGTGTGATTGGTTGGATGAAGGGGCTGGGCTCTCTCACTCTAGGATTATATTACCAGACTTCCTCTGTTGTATTGACTCCACAGTGAACTCTTCCATATGAAGATCTCCCTCCAGGTCACTGTGAAGAATTGATTGGAAAGAAGGATTGGTTCATGAAGTGGACGTCCCTGTCAGACATTTATATTACTTTCTGCAGAGATCAGTCAGTGTGGAATATTTCATAGAAGATCAGTGTACAGCCTGAACTCCGAGCACATCACCGACCGACCGACCGACCGACATAGGTAGTATAGAGAAGGGTAGGTGTCCATAGTACAGTAGGTAGTATAGAGAAGGGTAGGTGTACATAGTACAGTAGGTAGTATAGAGAAGGGAAGGTGTACATAGTACAGTAGGTAGTATAGAGAAGGGTAGGTGTCCATAGTGCAGTAGGTAGTATAGAGAAGGGTAGGTGTCCATAGTGCAGTAGGTAGTATAGAGAAGGGTAGGTGTCCATAGTGCAGTAGGTATTATAGAGAAGGGTAGGTGTCCATAGTGCAGTAGGTAGTATAGAGAAGGGTAGGTGTCCATAGTAGAGTAGGTAGTATAGAGAAGGGTAGGTGTCCATAGTACAGTAGGTAGTATAGAGAAGGGTAGGTGTACAGTAGGTAGTATAGAGAAGGGTAGGTGTCCATAGTACAGTAGGTAGTATAGAGAAGGGTAGGTGTCCATAGTACAGTAGGTAGTATAGAGAAGGGTAGGTGTATATAGTACAGTAGGTAGTATAGAGAAGGGTAGGTGTGCATAGTACAGTAGGTAGTATAGAGAAGGGTAGGTGTATATAGTACAGTAGGTAGTGTAGAGAAGGGTAGGTGTCCATAGTACAGTAGGTAGTATAGAGAAGGGTAGGTGTCCATAGTACAGTAGGTAGTATAGAGAAGGGTAGGTGTCCATAGTACAGTAGGTAGTATAGAGAAGGGTAGGTGTCCATAGTACAGTAGGTAGTATAGAGAAGGGTAGGTGTACAGTAGGTAGTATAGAGAAGGGTAGGTGTGCATAGTACAGTAGGTAGTATAGAGAAGGGTAGGTGTATATAGTACAGTAGGTAGTGTAGAGAAGGGTAGGTGTCCATAGAACAGTAGGTAGTATAGAGAAGGGTAGGTATACATAGTACAGTAGGTAGTATAGAGAAGGGTAGGTGTCCATAGTACAGTAGGTAGTATAGAGAAGGGTAGGTGTACATAGTACAGTAGGTAGTATAGAGAAGGGTAGGTGTCCATAGTACAGTAGGTAGTATAGAGAAGGGTAGGTGTACAGTAGGTAGTATAGAGAAGGGTAGGTGTCCATAGTACAGTAGGTAGTATAGAGAAGGGTAGGTGTCCATAGTACAGTAGGTAGTATAGAGAAGGGTAGGTGTACATAGTACAGTAGGTAGTATAGAGAAGGGTAGGTGTCCATAGTACAGTAGGTAGTATAGAGAAGGGTAGGTGTACAGTAGGTAGTATAGAGAAGGGTAGGTGTACAGTAGGTAGTATAGAGAAGGGTAGGTGTCCATAGTACAGTAGGTAGTATAGAGAAGGGTAGGTGTCCATAGTACAGTAGGTAGTATAGAGAAGGGTAGGTGTATATAGTACAGTAGGTAGTATAGAGAAGGGTAGGTGTACAGTAGGTGGTATAGAGAAGGGTAGGTGTCCATAGTACAGTAGGTAGTATAGAGAAGGGTAGGTGTCCATAGTACAGTAGGTAGTATAGAGAAGGGTAGGTGTACATAGTACAGTATAGAGAAGGGTAGGTGTACAGTAGGTAGTATAGAGAAGGGTAGGTGTCCATAGTACAGTAGGTAGTATAGAGAAGGGAAGGTCTCCATAGTACAGTATAGAGAAGGGTAGGTGTACAGTAGGTAGTATAGAGAAGGGTAGGTGTCCATAGTACAGTAGGTAGTATAGAGAAGGATAGGTGTCCATAGTACAGTATAGAGAAGGGTAGGTGTACAGTAGGTAGTATAGAGAAGGGTAGGTGTCCATAGTACAGTAGGTAGTATAGAGAAGGGAAGGTCTCCATAGTACAGTATAGAGAAGGGTAGGTGTACAGTAGGTAGTATAGAGAAGGGTAGGTGTCCATAGTACAGTAGTATAGAGAAGGGTAGGTGTACATGGTACAGTAGGTAGTATAGAGAAGGGTAGGTGTATATAGTACAGTAGGTAGTATGGAGAAGGGTAGGTGTATATAGTACAGTAGGTAGTATAGAGAAGGGTAGGTGTACATAGTACAGTAGGTAGTATAGAGAAGGGAAGGTGTCCATAGTACAGTAGGTAGTATAGAGAAGGGTAGGTGTATATAGTACAGTAGGTAGTATAGAGAAGGGTAGGTGTACATAGTACAGTAGGTATTATAGAGAAGGGTAGGTGTACATAGTACAGTAGGTAGTATAGAGAAGGGTAGGTGTATATAGTACAGTAGGTAGTATAGAGAAGGGTAGGTGTCCATAGTACAGTAGGTAGTATAGAGAAGGGTAGGTGTATATAGTACAGTAGGTAGTATGGAGAAGGGTAGGTGTATATAGTACAGTAGGTAGTATAGAGAAGGGTAGGTGTACATAGTACAGTAGGTAGTATGGAGAAGGGTAGGTGTATATAGTACAGTAGGTAGTATAGAGAAGGGTAGGTGTACATGGTACAGTAGGTAGTATAGAGAAGGGTAGGTGTATATAGTACAGTAGGTAGTATGGAGAAGGGTAGGTGTACATAGTACAGTAGGTAGTATAGAGAAGGGTAGGTGTATATAGTACAGTAGGTAGTATAGAGAAGGGTAGGTGTATATAGTACAGTAGGTAGTATAGAGAAGGGTAGGTGTACATAGTACAGTAGGTAGTATAGAGAAGGGTAGGTGTCCATAGTACAGTAGGTAGTATAGAGAAGGGTAGGTGTACATAGTACAGTGGGTAGTATAGAGAAGGGTAGGTGTCTATAGTACAGTAGGTAGTATGGAGAAGGGTAGGTGTATATAGTACAGTAGGTAGTATAGAGAAGGGTAGGTGTACATGGTACAGTAGGTAGTATAGAGAAGGGTAGGTGTACATAGTACAGTAGGTAGTATAGAGAAGGGTAGGTGTCCATAGTACAGTAGGTAGTATAGAGAAGGGTAGGTGTACATAGTACAGTAGGTAGTATAGAGAAGGGTAGGTGTACATAGTACAGTGGGTAGTATAGAGAAGGGTAGGTGTCCATAGTACAGTAGGTAGTATAGAGAAGGGTAGGTGTACATAGTACAGTGGGTAGTATAGAGAAGGGTAGGTGTAGGTTCCCCACTCACCTGCAGGGGGCAGAGAAGAGCCCAGATATTCTCTCTTCTTCCTCGTTATTATCAGTCACAATATTATACAGAACAATGTAATATCTCCTCCCACCACTTCTGTATCTCGTCTCTGACGTTGAATGCGCTCGCTGAGTGCACAATACTCGTGCCTGAGAGCAGGAAATGCTGGCTTCTAAACTCTGGCAAAGCACATTCTTTTTCGGGGTGGGCGGAGACCAGGCTGAGATACATTGCAGTTATTAGGAGATCTGAGCTGATCACAGACCGAGACATGATCTGTCCCCCGACTTCTGTGTATATAGGTGAGTGCACATCCCCGGGGGGGGGGGGGGGGAGGTGCAATATAATTGATGAAATTATTGATCACTGGGGATTATTAATAGAAATTTCCCCCCCCTGAGATCTGTAGAATTTATATCCCCCCCCCCCATACACAATGTGACACTTCTCTATGGAGAGAATGAGAAATCCCACCAACCAATCACCTTCCAGCTTTCATTCTCAGAGTTTTCCTGAAGAAGCAGAAGATAGAAGCTGTGCATGGCAACCAATCAGCTTTTACAGATTCTCTCTTCTCTCCCCCAATAACAACCAATCAGATTTCTGGGGTCAGGTGCAGCAGATGGGAGGAGATTGTAAACCAGAAAACATCAGATAAATCCTAGAATACCTTCACCGATCCGACAACAGAGGAGAGAAGTCCGACCGATCACCGTCTGTACCGGCGTTTCTCTACTCCAGTCCTCAATCACGCACTCTGCAGTTCCCTCTTCCTCCATAGGGGGAGCACACAGCTCCAGGGACTGCAGTTCCCTCTTCCTCCATAGGGGCAGCACACAGCTCCAGGGACTGCAGTTCCCTCTTCCTCCATAGGGGGAGCACACAGCTCCAGGGACTGCAGTTCCCTCTTCCTCCATAGGGGGAGCACACACAGATCCAGAGACTGCAGTTCCCTCTTCCTCCATAGGGGGAGCACACACAGCTCCAGAGACTGCAGTTCCCTCTTCCTCCATAGGGGGAGCACACACAGCTCCAGAGACTGCAGTTCCCTCTTCCTCCATAGGGGGCAGCACACACAGCTCCAGGGACTGCAGTTCCATCTTCCTCCATAGGGGGAGCACACACAGCTCCAGAGACTGCAGTTCCCTCTTCCTCCATAGGGGGAGAGCACAGCTCCAGGGACTGCAGTTCCCTCTTCCTCCATAGGGGGAGCACACAGCTCCAGGGACTGCAGTTCCCTCTTCCTCCATAGGGGGCAGCAAATATACATTTCCAGGAAATGTCAGTCGGTTCCTCCGGTGTGTTTTCTCTCCGGTGTGAGATGAAATCTCCGGACACTCCCCTCTCTTCTCTCCCCACATCTCCGCTTCGCCGTATTAGATGAGATACAATAGTGTACAGGGAGGGGAGTTACATCACGTGATCCCACGTTCCTCTCATCACAGGATGGAACTGTGTGTAACCCCTTATCTACCGGGACAGTTTTATCATTTTCACACACAAGACTTTATTTTTTTATATAGAAATGACTGCAACAGCCCAAAGGTGTTTGTTTTATGAAAGGGGAGGCCCTGGATATATATATACACATTTAGTGGACATAAAGTCCTTTTTTAACCATTTCAGTACCGGGCATATAAACCCCCCTCCTGCCCAGGACATTTTTCAGCTTTCAGCGCTGTCACAATTTGAGTGACAACTGCGCGGTCGTGCTACACTGTACACAAATTATTATATTTTTTATATTCCCCCCACAAATAGAGCTTTCTTTTGGTGGTATTCGATCACCTCTGCGGATTTTATTTCTTGCGCTATAAACAAAAAAAGAGCGACGATTTTTAAAAAAACGCGATATTTTTTACTTTTATGCTATGATAAATATCCCACGTTTTTTCCCCCCTCAGTTTAGGCCGATACGTATTCTTCTACATATTTTTGGTAAAAAAAAATCGCAATAAGCGTTTATCGATTGGTTTGCGCAATAGTCATAGGGCTAGATTCACAGAGAGATACGACGGTGTATCTCCTGATACGACCGGCCTAAGTCAGAGATACGACGGCGTATCTATGTGACTGATTCATAGAATTAGTTACGCAGTGATATGCCTAAGATCCGACAGGTGTAACTGCGTTACACCGTCGGATCTTAACTGCAATTTAAAAATGGCGTTCTCGTTTATTTAAATTGAGAAATATGTAAATCAGCTAGATACGGCAATTCACGAACGTACGCGGGCCCGACGCAGTGTTGTTACGACGTTTCCGTAGCGTTTTTCCCGGCGTAAACTTACTCCTGCTTCTATGAGGCGCAGCCAATGTTAAGTATAGCCGTCGTTCCCGCGTCAATTTTTGTTTTTTTTACGTCGTTTGCATAAGTTGTTCTGGAATACGGATGGACGTCATTTATGTAAGCGTCGAAACCAATGACGTACTGGCGACGTCAGTGGGAGCAATGCACGCCGGGAAAATTCGCGGACGGCGCATGCGCATTTAAATCGGCGCGGGAACGCGCCTGATTTAAATAGTACACTCCCCCTAGCCGCGGAATTTGAATTCCGACAGGGGATTTACGATCCGCCGCCGCAAGTTTGGAGGTAAGTGGTTTGTGAATTAGCCACTTGCCTCTCAAACTTGCGCCAGCGGATCTTAAATCACATAGATCACGCGGATCTAAAGATCCGCTGATCTATGTGAATCTAGCCCATAGCGTCTACAAAATAGGGGATAGATTTATGGCATCATTATTTTTTTTACTAGTAATGGTGGCGATCTGTGTTTTTTTTTCTTTTATCGTGACTGCGATATTGCGATGGATGCATCAGACACTTTTGACACTATTTTGGGGCCATTTACATTTATACAGCAATTAGTGCTATAAATATGCACTGATTACTGTATATAAATGTGACTGTCAGGGAAGGGGTTAACACTAGGGGGCGATCAAGGGGTAAATATGTTCCCCAGAGAGTGATTCTAACTGTAGGGGAGAGGAGACCGATCTGTGTCCCTCTGTACAAGGAACGCACAATCGGTCTCCTCTCACCTGACAGGACACACCCAGATCCATGGTCCTGCTCTGTTATCGGGCAATCGCAGGTACTTGGCGGACATTGCAGCCGCCGGGCACGCGCATCAGCCCCCAAGTGACGTGGCGGGCGCACGCCCCCTAGAGGGCCAAGAAGCTGAGAATGTCATAGGACCAGGGCCGATCCGCCCTATAGACTCACTATGCAAGCCGCTTAGGGCCCCGCCGTAAGTAAGCTAGGCAAGTAATGATTCTCAATGTACTTGCCTGCTAAGTTACGACGGCGTAGCCTAAATCGGCGGGCGTAAGGGCGCCTAATTCAAATGTGTTGGGGGGGGCGTGTTTAATGATAATGAGGCTTGACCTCACGTTTTTTAAGTTTTTTTTTAAACTGCGCATGCGCCGGGTGCCTACATTTCCGAGTGTGCATTGCGGCTAAGTACGCCGCACGGGCCTATTGATTTCGACGTGGACGTAAACTACGTAAATCCCGATTCGCGGACAACTTACGCAAACGACGTAAAAATTTCGAATTTCTCGGCGGGAACGATGGCCTTTCTTAACATTACTATTCCACTAGGCCCTAGCTCTAACTTTACGCGGCCTATCTCTTACGCAAACGGCGTAAAAGTACTGCGTCGGCCGGGCGTACATTCGTGAATCGGCGTATCTCCTCATTTACATATTATAGGCCAACCGCAATGGAAGCGCCACCTAGCGGCCATCCAAAATATTGCAATCTAAGATAGGACGGCGCAAGCTGTCGTATCTTAGATAGGTTTAAGTGTATCTCTGTTTGAGCATACGCTTAAACATAAGTCGGCGTAGATTCTGAGTTAGGCCGGCTTATCTACTGATAAGCCGGCCTAACTCTTACTGAATCTACCTAGTAATCTGTAAAAAAAATTATAGCCAGATTCAGAGAGAGTTAGGCCGGCGTATCAGTAGATACGCCGACCTAACTCGGAATCTGCGCCGTCCTAAGTTTAAAGCTGGGGTTCACCCAAAAATCAACTTTCTGCCATTAGATCCAGCATACTGCTGACATCTGCAGTATGCTGTTTTTTTTTTGTCGTTTCATCAGCCGTTGTTATCCGTCTCCGAGCGGGGATTCCTTCCGGGTATAGGCGTTCCTAAGCCAAGCGGAGTTGATTGACAGGCTGCTAAAGCGCGTCACGCATTCCGAAAATACTCAAAGTGACACTCGAGTGTTTACGGCGCCTGCGCAGTCAGCTCTACACAGCAGGCGCAGGCGCCGTAAACACGGGTATTTTCGGAAGGCGTGACGTGCTTTGGCAGCCCGTCAATCAATTCCGCTTGGCTTAGGAACGCCTATTCCCCACAGAAATCCCTGCTTGGAGCCGGATAACAACGGCTGATAAAACGACAAAAGTACAAAAAAAAAGAAAAAAAAAACCCAGCATACTGCAGATGTCAGCAATATGCTGGATCTAATGGCAGAAAGTTGATTTTTGGGTGAACCTCCGCTTTAAGTGTATTCTCAAACTGAGATACACTTAAACCTAGCTAAGATACGACGGCCTGCGCCGTCGTATCTTAGGGTGCAATTTTTCCTTTGGCCGCTAGGTGGCGCTTCCGTTGAGTTCAGCGTAGAATATGTAAATGCCTAGATACGCAGATTCACGAACATACGTGCGCCCGTCGCAGTAAAGATACGCCATTTACGTAAGGCATTTTCCGGCTTAATTTTTTTCCATCAAATAGCTGGCCTAGTCAATGTTAAGTATGGCCGTCGTTCCCGCGTCGAAATTTGTAAATTTTACGTCGTTTGCGTAAGTCGTCCGTGAATGGAGCTGGACGTAATTTATGTTCACGTTGAAACCAATACGTCCTTGCGGCGTACTTTGGAGCAATGCACACTGGGATATGTACACGGACGGCGCATGCGCCATTCGTAAAAAACGTCAATCACGTTGGGTCACCCCCCTTTGACATAAAACACGCCCCCTCATCCTCATTTGTATTAGAATATGATTAAACCTTTTATTTTTTAAAAAGCATACAATATAATAGGGGGTGTACCATCGTCCTAGTTTTATGATATAAGTTGAGGAGTCTCAGGGATTCCCCATAAACCCGGAGTCTCCAATGAAAAAATGTGGGTAGGGAGGACTATACCGGTACTCTATGTAAAGGTTCAGAAACCTAAGTAACTCATTTAAAGTAAATTTAAGAAAATGTTTATTCACATATAGACATTAAGACAGAAATGAATAAAATTTACATCACATTAAAACCATTACATACAAAACAAACTTGACCACAATCAGGTCACCGATTGTGCAATCCCCATTTTGTTACAGACGGGGTAGAGTATCGGTGAAACAGTTGGGATCGTGAGACCAAAAGTCTCGAGTCTCGACTAGTTTCGCTTTCGCTTCGTCAGGAGACGGTCTGGAGGCACAAAGTTCCTAGGCCCCAGGGAGAGAGTCCCAGTTGAAACGTGAAGAGGTAGGTCACACGTGAACCAAGACCAGAGTCTAATCAAACAGACCTGCGTGCCCGGGCGGACATAGAATATTTAGAGGGTTTTTTGTATGTATGAGTCCCAGGACATAAAAGTCCTATGAACAGACTGTGTGGATGCTCTCAGTAATGGCACTATGGATGAGTGTCCAATACAGGAAACTGGTGAAAAATAGCAATCACCAAACCATGGGGGTAACCAGAGAGCAAACTTTATTGCGTGGTAATGCCTGTATGTCCTGGGACTTGGCTCCGGTGCCAAGTCCCAGGCCATTACTGAGAGCATCCACACAGTCTGTTCATAGGACTTTTATGTCCTGGGACTCATACATACAAAAAACCCTCTAAATATTCTATGTCCGCCCGGGCACGCAGGTCTGTTTGATTAGACTATGGTCTTGGTTCACGTGTGACCTACCTCTTCACGTTTCAACTGGGACTCTCTCCCTAGGGCCTAGGAACTTTGTGCCTCCAGACCGTCTCCTGACGAAGCGAAAGCGAAACTAGTCGAGACTCGAGACTTTTGGTCTCACGATCCCAACTGTTTCACCGATACTCTACCCCGTCTGTAACAAAATGGGGATTGCACAATCGGTGACCTGATTGTGGTCAAGTTTGTTTTGTATGTAATGGTTTTAATGTGATGTAAATTTTATTCATTTCTGTCTTAATGTCTATATGTGAATAAACATTTTCTTAAATTTACTTTAAATGAGTTACTTAGGTTTCTGAACCTTTACATAGAGGACCGGTATAGTCCTCCCTGCCCACATTTTTTCATTGGAGACTCCGGGTTTTTGGGGAATCCCTGAGACTCCTCAACTTATCTCATTTGTATTAGGCGCGCTTACGCCGGCCCCATTTACGCTACGCCGCCGTAAGTTAGGAGGCAAGTACTTTGTGAATACAGTACTTGCCTCTCTGACTTAAGGCGGCGTAGCGTAAATACGATACGCTACGCCGCCTTAAAAATGCGGCGCTCTCTCTGAATCCAGCTATTGGTGTCGCCTATTGAGATTTTTAACCACTTACAGACCGCCCGCCTCGTTTTACGTTGTCACTTTGAAGTGGAATATCGTTGTTATGGCAACAGCTAGCTGCCATAACCCCAGTATCCTCTTCTTCAGTGAGCGGTCCGGTTTCAGATTACAGTGGTCTCTGCGGTGGAATCACCCAGAGATTACTTTTATTGGTTCCGGTGCCGCTTACCAGAGCCGCCGGCATCAGGTCCCTCTGGTGGCTCGGTATGGAGACGAGTGAGGGGAAGATGGCCCCCACCCGGCTCCATATCATTGCAGGGCGGAGGCGACGTCAAAACATCACTTCCGCTTATAGCTCTTAGGCCGGGTACTCACGGACAAACATGTACGGTGAAAGCGGTCCGTCGGACCGTTTTCACCGTACATGTCTGCCAGAGGGCTTCTGTACGATGGTTGTACACACCATCGTACAGAAGTCCGCGCGTAAACAATACGCGGGGCGTGTCCGCGGTGTCGCCGCGCCGATGACGCGGTGTCGCCGCGACAATGACGCGGCGACGTGGGCGGCCTGCCTTTAAAATGCTTCCACGCATGCGTCGAAGTCATTCGACGCATGCGAGGGACGGCGGGCGCCTGGACATGTACGGTAGGTCTGTACTGACGACCGTACATGTCCGAGCGGGCAGGATTCCAGCGGACGGTTTTAAAACAAGTCCAGGAATATTTGTCCGCTGGGAAAAGGCCCGGCGGGCAAATGTTTGCTGGAATTCGGCCCGCTCGCGCCCACACACGACCAAACATGTCTGCTGAAACTGGCCCGCGGACCAGTTTCAGCATACATGTTTGGTCGTGTGTACGGGGCCTTAAAGAGACATTTTTTTTATTGCATTTTTATTGTAAATATGAGATCTGAGGTCTTTTTGACCCCAAGATCTCATATTTAAGAGGACCTGTCATGCTTTTGTTATATTACAAAGGGATGTTTACATTCCTTGTAATGGGAATTACATTTTTTTTAAAGAACAGTGTAAAATAAAAATAAAAGGTAAAATAAATAAGAAAAAAATATTTTTTAAACACGCCCTGTCCCGCCAACCTCGCATGCAGACGCAAACGCATATCAGAGTAGCGCCCGCATATGAAAACTGTATTCAAACCACACATGTGAGGTATCACCACAATCATTAGAGCGAGAGCAATAATTCTAGAACTAGACCTCCTTTCGCTAATTTTACTGTTGTCTATTTTTTATTCAAAAAAGTCTATTTTATCCCAAACAATTGTACTTTAAGTCCGCTGCGCAAATACGGTGCGACAGAAATTTTTGCAACGACCGTCGTTTTATTCTGGAGGGTGTTAGAAAAAAAAAAAAAAAAAAAAAAATATATATATATATATATATATATATATATATATATATATATATATATATATATATATATATATATATATATATATATATATATATATATATATATATATATATATATATATATATATATATATAGTCAAAGCCCTATGTCCGATACGGATATGAACAAGATAGACTTAACATAAGACTTACCACATGAAATGGACCTGAAGTGTGTCCTGATCTGATGGACTGTATGCCAAATAAGGGGGCAAAAACTTTCAGGTAGGGGTGTAGTTTTATTGGTTTTAGCTTTTTTCATTGAGCAAGTTTGGTGAACGCTTGAGCCATGTCCACCTGAGGATTGGGGATGTGCTGGGCGAAGCAGGCAGACTTCCACCTGTCAAGTCTCTTAATTGTCTTGATCTGGGATGTGGCTGAGGACGCTCCAATATGATAAGAGTGACTGGAGCACTGACTGGGGTTGAGGTGTAGGTAGCGTGGAAGAGTGAGTGAGTGTGAAGGTGACAGGACCCAAATTGACCTAACCGCCCCCTGTTGATCCAGAGGAAGGCGGAAAAACCCCAGCAGGGCAATTGCTACAGCAGGGGAGAAAATTCCTTCCTGATCCCCCCCCCCCCCCCCCCCCGAGAGGCGATCGGGTGAACCCTGGATCAATTTCCTATGGTTGGTTGTGCGCCGATGAATTCTCACGTGTTTGACGAACTGGCAGGCACTCAAGGGTTTGATCGAGAAAGGTAGTAGGGGACAAGAGTTTGACTGTTCAGGTAGGAGTGACAGAAGGCGATCAAGTATGGTTACTTCACACCAGACATTGTTTTATAGTTGGAGGTCTACCCCGGTGCCTGATTGCTTGGTTTTGGATAGTGCCAGGTGGAGGATGAAATGGTCATGGTAGCGAGCCAAGTGAGGTCCACGTAGAACCTGGCCGGCGGGGTAGCTGTGGGTGAACTCGCTAGGCCGCAAGAACCCGTGGTAGGCCGAGTAGATGGCTGCTTGAATGACCAGGCTGGGGAGAAGGCCAAATGGGGAACTAGCCAGGATAGTGGACATTAACTGTTGCTGTGGGGATAGTTGTATGGGCCTGCGTAGGAAGGATATAACTTGCACTTGCCTTTACTAATAATATCGGCCGTGGCCTGGTTGTCAGTGGTGAAGGCCACAGTTTGTCCTGTCCAGATATGACCCCAGAGCTGAGCGGCTGCCACGATTGGGTATTGTTTGAACAGGGAGGAAGTTTGGGTAAACCCTGGGATTAAGAGTGTCTCTGGAGGCCATGGTCCTGCAAACCGATAGTGGCCAAAAATTGCAGCGAAGCCTGTGGAGGCTGCGGCATCTGTCACTACTGTTGTGGAAATTTTATGAAGATGTATTTAATATGTAGTGTCACCCATTGTTGGTTCTCCCGCAGCCCCCTCTAAAGGGCTCACTGGGGACAACTGAGACTGGTTGAGATAAACTTCCTGATTTGGAAAAAGGTGTTTGCAGAGTGGGGATGTCGGCCGGCGAAAGGGCCCCTGTGTGATGCACAGAAATTCGCCTGTGGGCATGTGTCCGCTCTGCAAACGCATTGTCGGTTTAGCGGATATATGCTCTTGTCATCTCTCGGTGCCTGATCAACATTGTATTGTGACGTGAGCATACACCTGCAGATAAGCTCCCCTCATCAGGAACTGTGTTCATTGGTTATTGTATTATTATTGTATCGTGTTGTTGTTGTTGTATTATTTTGTATTCATGTATTGTATGTATTTAAATTTCCCTGTCGGAAGGGTTATCATATGTTGTCAAATCCATATATGGGCATTTGCTGTGTGGAGCCCCCATGCTGTGTCCTGACTTCCCATGGAGGAGGTCACATGTTGTGACATCACTTCCGATGGAGGAGGTTACAGAATGTGACCAATCAGCTTCTGTTTGTGAAAACTTTTGTTATAATAAAAGCACGCTGTGTGGGCTATGATGAGAACAGTTGGTGTTGAGGTCTTGTGACTTGGCAGATCGGATGAATGGTGAGTAAAACTTTTAGCTTAAAGATGGATTATTTCACTAAGATGAAGTGTGTGCTTATAGCACAAGGCAGAATGGCGGTGTGCGCTGCATACAACCAATTTTGCCACGTCATGTGGCGAGCCAGGTAGGAGTGGAGATTTTTGTGTAGAATTTCGTTTTTGGGTGAAAGACTCTGCTTTGCACTGAATTTTGATGGATTGTGGGACTGCCTTTGACTGCTTTTTTTTGTGCACAGTGTTTTTGTGTTTGAATGTTCGGGAGTTTCCCAGAGGGCAATTCATTGTTTTTGTAACTGGTATTGTGTAGTCTGCAAAAGGGGATGTTTGGGTCAGGGGGGATCAACTCCCATTTTGCAGTATGGGGGGGGGGGGGGGGGGATATTTTTCCCTTTTCTAAACTAAAGGTGTTTTGTTTTTTAACCGAAAAAACGCAGGAGATTCCGTTTTGGCTCTTTGTTTACTGCTGTGTAATATTTAGGTCTCAAAACTTGTGGTTTGACTTCCCAGAGGAAATTGTTGAAATATTTAATGTTTAGCCATGGATTTTTTTGATGTGTTGATAAGACAAGGCGATGAAGCTAGGCTTCCCCTTCCCTCTTCCTGTCGTTGATATGTAAATTAACTAGGGCTGCAACTAAAGATTATTTTCATAATCGATTAGTTGGCCGATTATTGTTTTGATTAATCGGATAATAGCCTTAAAAAAAAAAATTGCATTGTAAATTTTTTTGGGACAATTTGTTGTTGGGCAGATTACAAAACACAGATTGCCGCAAAAACGCATTACATGCTTTTCTGCAGCTTCTCCATTGAAGTATATTGAACAAAAAAAAAAATAGCACCGTTTTGCGTTAAAAAGTCCCGCCCCTTTCCAAATACGCAGCAGCTGAATAAAAATAAAGGATGTGAACGTGTCCCAATGGAAAACATGTAAATGAACTGTAGTGTTTCTGCAAAAAGCACCAAAAAACAGGTGTGCCCCCGGCCTGAGATGTTTAGTAACATAATGGGGTTAAAAAACAAAACAAAAATAAGTACAAAAAGAGTAAATAATTGCTACTGTATGGCCCCGTACACACGGTCGGACCGAACTGATGAGAATGGTCCGATGGACCGTTTTCATCGGTTCACCTCAGAAGTGCAAACTGAATAAATGATAAGCGCTCCAGGTATGTGATGAATCACAATACAGTGTATAAACAAATGAATGAAACACAATCAAATAAAAGGGGGTGAGTGACCAAACTCAAAATGTGCTGTGCGTGTCAATTTTGAGTTTGGTCACTCACCCCCTTTTATTTGATTGTGTTTCATTCATTTGTTTATACACTGTATTGTGATTCATCACATACCTGGAGCGCTTATCATTTATTCAGTTTGTATTTTCTCATTGTGTTATGTGAACACTTTTAGATATAGCTGCCTCAGGTATTATTTGCACACCACTTTTTCATTATTCTGTTTACTCACAGTAGCGCAGTGGAATTTATTATCTAATACTCACCTCAGAAGTGGCCTGATGGTCTGATGTGTGTACACACCATCAGTTCAAAATCCGATCGGGTTAGAACGCGGTGACGTAAAACACACGACGTGCTGAAAAAAACGAAGTTCAATGCTTCCAAGCATGAGTCGACTTGATTCTGAGCATGCGCGGGTTTTGAACCGATGCTTTTCTGTACTAACCATCGGTTCGGTCCGATCGGGCAGAGGTCCATCAGTTCGGTTTTGAAGCATGTTTTAAAATTTTTGACCAAAGGAAAACAGACCGATGACCTATACACACGGTCAGTTTGGTCCGATGAAAATGAACTTCGGTTCATTCTCATCGGTTCGGTCCGACCGTGTGTACGGGGCCTCAGGGGTTAATTTTTTTTACTGTGGGACAGTAAAAGTAATTACAGTAGCGATTTGCTTTTTTGTACTATAAAAGGGCTCATTTTAGTTTTTTTAACCCCATTATGTTACTGGCCGATTAATCGATTATGAAATTAATCGATTACAATTTTCATAATCGATTAGTTGTCGATTAATCGATTAGTTGTTTCGGCCCTAAAATTAACCAGTTTTGGGGTTTTGAGAGCTAAGCATACAACAGGAAGTTCTTTTCAGCATTTATGTATTAACAGGAAGTTGGTGGGAGGAGCTTGGTGTCTTCTGAAAGATGAGCAATGAGATTTGGGTTTTGAAAGGACAATGGAAAATATTTTGGCGTTTAAAAGAGTGTTTTAGGCCCCATGCACACGAGACGCTGCTAAACTCGAGTTCAGAGGCATTTGGGCATTTTTTTCAACTGCCCCTGAACACATTTAATGTTATCCTATGTGTCCATGCACACAATCACGTTTTTTGGCGTTTCAAAGCAGTTGGGTTTAGGGCCGTTTTTCCAAACCCAAAATTTTGGGTTCAGACGCTTTCAGCTTTTGCGTTTTAGACGCAAATCGCGGTACCGGCGTTTTGCCGCGATTTCGTTTATAGGCGTTTTTAAAGGTGACCTATTTTTTTACATTAGAAATCTCAAAAATGATGGCAAATGATGAAAAAACATAAAAAATGTAATTGCTTGCATTGCATTGTGGACAATCCACAACTTGTGGCAGGTGACGTGGCCAGTGGACAATCCACAACTTGTGGCAGGTGACATGGCCAGGTGACGTGGCAAGTGGACAACCCACAACTTGTTGTAGGTGACGTGGCCAGGTGATGTGGCAGGTGACGTGGCCAGGTCACGTGGCCAGTGGACAATCCACAACTTGTGGCAGGTAACATGGCCAGGTGACGTGGCAAGTGTACAATCCACAACTTGTGGTAGGTGACGTGGCAGGTGATGTGGCCAGGTGACGTGGCAGGTGACGTAGCCAGGTGACATGGCAAGTGGACAATCCACAACTTGTGGCCAGGTGACATGGCAGGTGACGTGGCTTGGTGACGTGGCCAGTGGACAATCCACAACTTGTGGCAGGTGACGTGGCCAGTAGACAATCCACAACTTGTGGCAGGTGACGTGGCCAGGTGATGTGGCAGGTGACGTGGCCAGGTGACATGGCAAGTGGACAATCCACAACTTGCGGCAGGTGACGTGGCCAGGTGACGTGGCCAGTGGACAATCCACAACTTGTGGAAGGTGGGGTGGCCAGGTGACATGGCAGATGACGTGGCAAGTGGACAATACACAACTTGAGGCAGGTGACGTGGCAAGTGGACAATCCACAACTTGTTGTAGGTGACGTGGCCAGGTGATGTGGCAGGTGACGTGGCCAGGTGCCGTGGACAATCCACAACTTGTGGCAGGTGGCATGGCCAGGTGACGTGGCAAGTGGACAATTCACAACTTGGCAGGTGACGTGGCCAGTTGATGTGGCAGGTGACGTGGCCAGTGGACAATCCACAACTTGTGGCAGGTGACGTGGCCAGGTGACGTGGCCAGGTGACGTGGCCAGGTGACGTGGCCAGGTGACATGGCAGGTGGACAATCCACAACTTGTGGCAGGTGACGTGGCCAGGTGACATGGCAGGTGGCGTGGCCAGTGGACAATCCACAACTTGTGGCAGGTGGCGTGGCCAGGTGACGTGGCAAGTGGACAATCCACAACTTGTGGCAGGTGACGTGGCCAGGTGACATGGCAGGTGACGTGGCAGGTGGCGTGGACAGTGGACAATCAACAACTTGTGGCAGGTGGCGTGGCCAGGTGACGTGGCAAGTGGACAATTCCCAACTTGGCAGGTGACGTGGCCAGTTGATGTGGCAGGTGACGTGGCCAGTGGACAATCCACAACTTGTGGCAGGTGACGTGGCCAGTTGACGTGGCAGGTGGCGTGGCCAGTGGACAATCCACAACTTGTGGCAGGTGGCGTGGCCAGGTGACGTGGCAAGTGGACAATCCACAACTTGTGGCAGGTGACGTGGCCAGGTGACGTGGCCAGGTGACGTGGCCAGTGGACAATCCACAACTTGTGGCAGGTGACGTGGCCAGGTGATGTGGCCAGGTGACATGGCAGGTGACGTGGCCAGTGGACAATCCACAACTTGTGGCAGGTGACGTGGCCAGTTGATGTGGCAGGTGACGTGGCCAGTGGACAATCCACAACTTGTGGCAGGTGACGTGGCCAGGTGATGTGGCAGGTGACATGGCAAGTGGGCAATCCACAACTTGCGGCAGGTGACGTGGCCAGGTGACGTGGCCAGTGGACAATCCACAACTTGTGGCAGGTGGGGTGGCCAGGTGACATGGCAGATGACGTGGCAAGTGGACAATACACAACTTGAGGCAGGTGACGTGGCCAGGTGATGTGGCAGGTGACGTGGCCAGGTGACGTGGCCAGTGGACAATCCACAACTTGTGGCAGGTGACGTGTGGCCAGGTGACGTGGCAGGTGACATAGCCAGGTGACATGGCCAGTGGACAATCCACAGCTTGTGGCAGGTGGCGTGGCCAGGTGACGTGGCAAGTGGACAATTCACAACTTGGCAGGTGACGTGGCCAGTTGATGTGGCAGGTGACGTGGCCAGTGGACAATCCACAACTTGTGGCCAGGTGATGTGGCCAGGTGATGTGGCCAGGTGACGTGGCCAGGTGACATGGCAAGTGGACAATCCACAACTTGTGGCAGGTGACGTGGCCAGGTGACATGGCAGGTGACGTGGCAGGTGGCGTGGCCAGTGGACAATCCACAACTTGTGGCAGGTGACGTGGCCAGGTGACGTGGCCAGGTGACGTGGCCAGGTGACGTGGCCAGGTGACGTGGCCAGGTGACGTGGCCAGGTGACGTGGCCAGGTGACGTGGCCAGTGGACAATCCACAACTTGTGGCAGGTGGCGTGGCCAGGTGATGTGGCAAGTGGACAATTCACAACTTGGCAGGTGACGTGGCCAGTTGATGTGGCAGGTGACGTGGCCAGTGGACAATCCACAACTTGTGGCAGGTGACGTGGCCAGGTGACGTGGCAAGTGACACGCTAAATACACGTACACTGCTGCTCTCTCAGCTGCTCTGGTCTCACAAAATAGCTGAAATGGTTAAATAATATTGTTTTTTGAGCTTAGGGAGGGTCTTATGATGTTTCTTAACCAAATGCTTATAAACGCAAACGCGGTAAAACACGGTAAAACGCAGAAATTCGCGGCAAAAACGGGCGTTTTAAACGCCGGTTTTTGCGTTTGAAAACTTGTGTTTAGATGAGTTTGCATTTGCTTCTCGTGTGCATGGGGCCTTAAAGTTTAATTTCAGTTGTTTTTGTGAAGTTTTATACTGTAAATACAGATTTGGGTAGAGAGTAGTACAGGAGGGCATCATCATTACTGTTGTAACATCTAGATGCAGGTAGAAAGAAGCCATAATAATGTTTTGAATAGTGGAGGATTTCATGGTGCGTTGTAGGTTGTCTGATAAAAACATTTAGAAGGCTTTATATCGTGAGACAGGTCGGGCCGTGTAGAATAATCGGAATTCCTGTGCGCGATTGTATTAGCATAAATGTGAGGAGTAGTACGCTAACAGCCCTGCTCAGGCCGTGTAAAATAACCGGGAAGCAGGGGTCGATTATGGTAATAAAGGCGCAAACCATAACCCATCCGGAAAAAAAAAGCGCAGGGTTCACCAAAAAAAAGCGATTTGAATCGTCATGGGCAAATGTGCGGTCCATGCAATGCACCAGTCAGACAGCTGCATGCACATGAGGTCTGGGTTTGGGGCTCCGGACATGAGACCCCTTAAAGATTGACATATATGGTCAGAGGGTACAGTAAGGTGTATTCCTTTGGAAGGTACTCTGGCTGGAGGTATGAGACCTCAGAATAAAGATACCTTGGATGTAGTTCAGCTGTGGCTTCAGAAATCTGTAATGAGTGTGTTGATGGAGGTGTACACATGCGATTTAGTTCGCATGTGTAGCGCTATATAAGTTTTTCACTCAGTACACACTTTGGTGATCCTCAGGGGAGGAACTATAGTTCAAATTCTCATGCCCGTTTGTTTGAACTTTGTATGGCTGGTCCATGCAAGGCTCTCGAGCTGCTCTCATGTTTTTCCCCATTGTATTTTCTTCTATTGCTAAAAGAATGAAGGTAGAATTCTGTCTGGTTTTTGTTTTTTTCATTTTTGTTTGTTTTGGAAACTATGAATATCTCCCCCACATTTGTATCTGAATGTTTGTATGTAGTAACGTGAATATGTTCGAACTTACCGCGGCGATCCTCCGATCTGTTGTATTTTTGTAGGAATGGGAAAAGTAAGGGTTACAGAGGGTTTTGTTTGAATCGGTTTTGAAGGAATGTCATTGAAAAATTACCAATGTACAGGAATGTCATTTTTGTTTGCCATTCTCTACAGGATAAATATGAAGGATGGAGTAATGATTTCTGCTTATAAGTATTTTTCAGTTCCAAGGAGTTTCTGGAAGTGTTTGTACATAGAGAGCAGGTGTATGTAGACGGCTGTACACATGGATATATACGAGTCTAAGGAGGTGAAAGTATCATAGGCTATTTCATTGTTTCTTCTTCCTCCAGTCTGTAATGAGGAAGAAAGGGGGGGATAAATAAATGTAAAAGTGACAGTTTTTCAAACTAATAACACTAATCTTTCTAATTCTAATCAAGTTTGTGCCAAGACTGTCTTTCTTTGATAGAATTTGAATCGGCGAGCAGCAGTCTGGTGAAGTAGGTTCCCATCTCAGTTGATAAGTACCTGTCAATGGTTCCAGGTATTACAGGTGATGGTAAGCGATTACAGGCGATGGTAAGCGATTACAGGAGATGGTAAGCGATTACAGGAGATGGTAAGCGATTACAGGAGATGGTAAGCGATTACAGGCGATGGTGAGCCACGCACAGGTTATGCAGTGACCACAGTCCCGAGGTCGGGGTTATTGTCATATGAGGTTTGTTTGAGGGTCAACCAAAACCAGGGTCGTACTTTCTTCATCAGCTGTCACTTTCATTCTCAGGTGGTGGGTTGGGTGCGATCACTGTAACATGAACTTCACAGGGTTCACGAGTCCCTCCTGGACCCCGACACGGTAATTGGTTTTCATTTTTCCCAACCAGGTGACTGGGTCGTTTGTAAAGAAGCTTGATGGATGAGACCACGCCAGCCACTGCAAGAAGCTGCTCAACCACATCAAAGAAATGAGTAGTATCTTTGTTTATTTTTATTTGCTTAGTAAATTTTAGCAAGGGTAACGATGAAATACATCCCAAGTTATTATTTAAAGTGGAAAGAAAAATAAGTACCTAATCCTGTACACCAAGTGTCAGTACAAATTCACAGCGCTGGTAGAATATGCTAATACTCTACTATAGGTGCAACCAGGGCTCAAAATTTCAAGTCCTGAGCCACTAGCCAGGCCTTAAGAGTTACTCGCCACCAATAAGGTCCCGCCCCCTAGACCGGCTAATGTGATAGGCAGAACAATGATTCAATCTACTATCACATTAGCCGACCTAGGGCAGTGGGACCTTCAGGGCAGCCATCAGAAATTTTGGGGCCCCTTACACAGCTTTAGGCCTGGGCCCCCCAGGCCTGACCCCCAACATTCCCCAGGACCCGCCCACTGGTCGTCCCACCGAATCAGCCCACTGGCCACCCCACCAAGTTTTTCGGTGCACCCACTTTTATTTTAACACTCTTACACCTTAATATATGAAAAGTGGGTTAAAAGACATCAATGCTTTCAATATATAACAGTAAGGGATTACAACCCTGCCTTATCCCTTATTTCCTCTGTGATACTTCCTTCCATGTATTCTCTATGGAGAATAGAGCCTGGAGGGATGGATGGTGCTCGGCCTGTGTGGGGATACAGGGTTTATGGAGCTGTAGGGATGGATGGTGCTCGGCCTGTGTGGGGATACATGATTTGTGGAGCTGTAGGGATGGATGGTGACCGGCGTGGGTGGGGATGTATGTGTTGGGGAGACTGGAGGGATGGATGGTGCTCGGCGTGGGTGGGGATGCATGCGCTGTGGAGACTGGAGCTGTAGGGATGGATGGTGCTCGGCCTGTGTGGGGATACATGCGCTGTGGAGACTGGAGCTGTAGGGATGGATGGTGCTCGGCCTGTGTGGGGATACATGGTTTGTGGAGCTGTAGGGATGGATGGTGCTCGGCCTGTGTGGGGATACATGGTTTGTGAAGCTGTAGGGATGGATGGTGCTCGGCCTGTGTGGGGATACATGGTTTGTGAAGCTGTAGGGATGGATGGTGCTCGGCCTGTTTGGGGATACATGGTTTGTGAAGCTGTAGGGATGGATGGTGCTCGGCCTGTGTGGGGATACATGGTTTGTGAAGCTGTAGGGATGGATGGTGCTCGGCCTGTGTGGGGATACATGGTTTGTGGAGCTGGAGGGATGGATGGTGCTCGGCCTGTGTGGGGATACATGGTTTGTGAAGCTGTAGGGATGGATGGTGCGCGGCCTGTGTGGGGATACATGGTTTGTGGAGCTGGAGGGATGGATGGTGCTCGGCCTGTGTGGGGATACATGGTTTGTGGAGCTGTAGGGATGGATGGTGCTCGGCCTGTGTGGGGATACATGGTTTGTGGAGCTGTAGGGATGGATGGTGCTCGGCCTGTGTGGGGATACATGGTTTGTGTGGATGTTCGGCTCCAGCGTTCACAAGTGGACACATGTCATGATGTCAAAGAGAAGGAGAGCGCTGCAGCCTCGGCTCAAAGTGGCGCCAGGGCAGTCCAGCCCTGCCGCTCTCTGTGTCCTTCGGCTGACAGTTTCCTGGCTGATCGCTTCAGGAAACTGTCAGCCCCTGGTTCACCCCAGATCCTCACTCTCCCTGGAACAAATTCCACTCGCAAAATGCGAGCAAAAGAGTGAAATTTTGAGGGCTGGGTGCAACAATGTGCAAAAATTACATAAACATGTATTGATCAGAATCTATAAGTGAATTTTAACTTATATGAATATATATCACAAACATGCGATTGGATAAATGAATAAACCCGTGATACAACTAAAAGACGTGAAATAGCAGAGAAAAGTTCATAAATGTGTAAACAGTAATCGATCCAATCTTCAAGGACTTCCACCACACCTCAGTGTTCAGTGCTCCAGTCACCCACCGCAACAATATGCCTTACACTCTCGTGCTTGGCTAACGAGCATATACCCCAAATATCTCCGATGTGTCACAAATTTGCATAATCCAGTGTTGAGGTCCACAGATTTTCCAAATGAATACAAAAAAAGGAAAGTGCACAATAGTGTAAAAACGTATAACCTGTTTAATTAAAACACTCAATACAAGCTCCAAAAGTTGCACTCATAAAACGAAATTCAAATGCAGGCAGTGTATAACCGTAGCAAATGTGTAAACTCCAAATCCTTAGCTGACAAACGGTGGTCACGGCGGACCCACGATCAACCAGACACTCTCACCGCAATCTTGGCACAGCACCCCACTCGAACGACACTTCCTTGCTCGGAAATCCAAGACAGCCCAAAAGTAATCACTACTTGTCCTTCCAGGAAGTGACGAAACATGTCGGGGCGTGGCCTAATCAGCGTTTGAAGTTTCGTTATACACTAAGGACAAGTAGTGGTTACTTTTGGGCTGTCTTGGATATTTGGGGTATATGCTCGTTAGCCAAGCACGAGAGTGTAAGGCATATTGTTGCGGTGAGTGGCCATTTTGATGGGTGACTGGAGCACTAAACACTGAGGTTTACACATTTATGAACTTTTCTGTGCTATTTCACGTCTTTTAGTTGTATCACGGGTTTATTCATTTATCCAATCGCATGTTTGTGATATATATTCAAGTTAAAATTCACTTATAGATTCTGATCAATACATGTTTATGTAATTTTTGCACATTGTTGCACCTATAGTAGAGTATTAGCATATTCTACCAGCGCTGTGAATTTGTACTGACACTTGGTGTACAGGATTAGGTACTTATTTTTCTTTCCATTTACTATTTATTTAAACAGCAGCTAGGTTCGCTCATTTATCCTTTCCAGACAGACGGAGGGGTGGGTTGTCAGCAGGGCGCATTTATTGATACCCCATTTTTTTCATTATTATTTAAAGTGTATTCTATGACTAATTAAGAAAACGAACAGGACCGATTGCGGGGTCTGTTCTGAGTCTCCACCAAGCTTTAGTCCCCAATGATGACAGCGGTACATGCTATTTATGATGTTATTGGTATGAGGATTATTGACAAACTAGTGAAGACTCCGAACAGACACTTGTCAATGGAATTTAATGATACATTTTTAGAGGGTAAAATTGGATATAGTTTTTATGGCTCTGCCGCTTGTCAGTTTGGGTATCGGGACAAATAGGTAGCCCACAAGTGTGTAACTTTAGTTGATGTTTATGCAGATCTACAGCTTATAAGGTAATTCCCCCAATGCAAGAGGTCCATGCGTGCTGGTGAAGCTGTCCCAGCATCCTATGTCGCGGCCGATCGCAAGGATCTGATGGCGCAAGAGAAATTAAGAATGGCAGGGACAGCTAGAAGGGAATTGTTCACCAACCCCGACCAGGTCTGGGCATGGTTTCCTGCATGTACAAGGGGTGGGGGGGCTTGAGCTTATGATACGATTGAATGATTCTCATCCATTGATCATGGGATGTTTTATGTAACTGTTGAAGCTACAAGGAAGTTTCCACAGTCCAAGGGGGGTTTCTGGGAATTCATAAGTAAAGATTGTTATACCTGGATCGGGGATACTGGGAATTGGAGTTCAGGCCCATATGGATAAGGTTTAGATCCCTGCAAGGCAGAGCCAGAGCTATAGCTAAGTGAAGGTTGAGAATCCTTTGAAGGGTCTGGGAATCTGAGGGGATTTAATTTTTATTTTACAGCGGATCGTGGTTAACGGAAATGGGAATATATATATATATATATATATATATATATATATATATATATATATATATACACTCATGTTGTTTTTATTTCTATTCTTTCTATGTCGTGATGAGTGCTCCTGTTGCCTGATTGGACGCGTGACCAGAGCCCGAGCAGATGACCACATCTTCCTTGATGAGACGCTCCAAAGCCGGACCCACGTACAAGACACAGAGGACCCCAGACAGATCTGCGATTACTACAGCTCACTATGTTGTGCCCTCCTTAGAAGTCATGTCTCCTGAAGAACAGAGTCTACATGTCAAGCCATGTTTTCCTTTTTATGGACTATAAGGACTGATTAGTTTCCAGGTGTAAGAAGACTATCAAGATTCGAAGGACAAGTGGGAGCAATATGGGAGGAGCTGTTGTGGAAATTTTATGAAGATGTATTTAATATGTATTGTCATAGTGTCAACCATTGTTGGTTCTATCGCAACCCGCTCTAAAGAGCTGACTGGGGTGGAACTGAGACTGGTTGAGATAAACTTCCTGATTTGGAGAAGGGTGTTTGTGGAGTGGGGGTGTCGGCCGGCGAAAGGGCCCCTGTGTCATGCACAGATATTCGCTTGTGGGATGCGTCCACTCTGCAAGCGCATTGTCGGTTTAGCGGATATATGCTCTTGTCATCTCTCGGTGCCTGATCAACACTGTATTGTGACGTGAGCATACACCTGCAGATAAGCTCCCCTCATCAGGAACTGTGTTCATTGGTTATTGTATTATTACTGTATTGTATTATTATTGTATTGTTATTGAATTATTACTGTATCGTTATTGTATCATGCTGTTGTTGTATTATATTGTATTTATGTATCTAAATATCCCCGAAGGGTTATCATATATTGTCCCATCCATATATGAGCATTTGCTGTGTGGAGCCCCATGCTGTGTCCTGGCTTCCCATGGAGGAGGTTACATGCTGTGACATCACTTCCTATGGTCACACGCTGTGACATCCTGCAATCAGCTGTGGTTTGTGAAGGCTATTGTTATAATAAAAGGACGCTGTATTGGCGTCGGCAGGGAAGTCTTGCTGTACCTACCTGACCTACATACACTGACATACATACACTGACCTATCCTGACCTACATTCACTGACCTATCTGACCTACATACACTGACCTACCTGACCATGACATCTTCATGTGTCCTGCAGCAGCTCAGCCCATCATCACAGCAGGCAGGCAGCCAGGAGGAGGAGGACCGAGCAGGGATGAGGCACTGCGGCCGCATTGTAATTCACGCCTTTTGGAGCCTGCAACACCTGTGATGGACATCACATGTCCTGCGGTCCCGGCATTGGACCAGTGGGACATCTATCATAGGTGCTGCAGGCTCCAGAAGGCGGGACCTGCTATGTTAATCAGCCACACTCTGCGGCGCTTGGGATCAGATCGGTCCCCGCGCTCGAAGCTAAAAATAGAATGCTGCATCTCTTCTGTCACCCGCTTAGACACTTGGGGCTATTGAGCCCACATTTGGGGCTCAAGCCCTTAATAGCCCCACCTTAACGATGCCTATGATGGTCAGTCAGGATAGAAAAAGGCTTGGGAGCCCCTTCCAGAAGATGTCGCCATTCAGACAATGCCAATTTGATGGCCTGTAGTTCACGATTCCCAACATCATAATTCATCTCCACTGGAGAACGCTTTCTAGAAAAAAACACCACTAGATGGATCCTACCAGACTTAGGCTGTCTCTGGGACAGCACGGCACCTTTGCTCCTACCTCAGAGGCATCAACCTCAACCTCGGGATTTGGATGCTGAAGAATTGGAACCTTGCTGAACATGTCTTTTAATTGCCAATATGTATTCTTTTACATATTTTTTGTTAAAATAAGCGTATATTGATTGGTTTGCGTAAAAGTTATAGCCTCTACAAAATAGGGGATAGTTTGATGGCCTTTTTTTTTTACTAGTAATGGTGGTAATCACTGATTTTTAGTGGTACTGCGATATTGTGGCGGACACATCGGACACTTTTGACACATTTTTGGGACCACTGACATTTATACAGCGATCATTGCTATAAAAATGCACCAATTTACTGTATAAATGTCACTGGCAGGGAAGGGGGTTAACACTAGGGGGCGATCAAGGGGTTAACCGTGTGTTCCCTAGTTTGCGTTTCTAACTGTGGGGGATGGAACAGACTAGAGCAGGAGACATATAGTTGTTCCTAGCTAGTAGGAGCAGACAATCTGTGTCTCCTCACAGAACAGGGATTTGTGTGTTTATACACACATGTCCCTGTTCTGGATCTCATGCCCGCCCGGTCATTGCGACTGCTGGCCATGCGCATCGGCTCCCCCGCCGTGCAGTGGGCACGCGCCTGCCTGCTATAGGCATTTAAAGAGCCGACATACAGCTATGACTGTTCATGGGATAGCGCCAACTTTATGCAGTATAATGACAGTGGCTGGTCGGCAAGTTGTTAAAATTGTGCACGCCCACGCAACGGCGAAAAACAATGTCAATTTTACGTCCATAGGCGACTCTTTAAAAGCCTTTACAGGTTACCACTTTACATTTATAAAGGAGGTTTAGTGCTAGAATTACTGCCCATTATCTGATGTTTAGAGCATTACCTCACATTTGTGGGACCATCGCTTTTTACGTGTGTGCGTGAGCATAAGCTTCCTTCTGTGATCTGGCGCCATCTTGTGGTGGCCATTGGCATTACAAGTAAAACAGCAATCCAGCAATTCTAATGTGTTTTTCACTGCCATCTCCTTCCTTCTAATTAGAGCCCCCACACTCACTAGCACAGGGGGGAAGGGGGCACTTTAAAAATTTTTTTTTTTTTTGTTAATTATTAATTTGTTTTTTTATTTTTACACTGTTGCTTTAAAAAAAAATGTAATTATAATTTTTTTAAAGCAAATGCATAAAAAAAAGCAATATTAATCACTTTTATTGCTGTCACAGGTCATGTAAAAATCCTTTGCAAAGGCAGTGGACCGGGATATATACACACCACAACCACGAAGCTTGGCTTCACGGTTATGGCACCAAATGATCCCTCTGTCACATTGGGCAGGTAGTGGCGCCCGCCAAATGCAACTAATTTACCTGAACGCTGCAGCCACCGGCTTGTGGAATGGTGGTGCAGATTTTTAGGGGTCAACACAGACAGGAAGTGACATAACGCTTCCACACCACTTGTCAAATGTCCTCTAAACAGCGATTCACCTTCCGAGGACAACGCTTGGGTAAATTGGCTGTAAGGCCCCTTTCACACGGACGGACCGTTCAGGTCCGCCTGTCAGTTTTGTTGGCGGATCTGAACGGCCGCTCCATGCATCTCTATGGAGTGTCGGATGTTAGCGGAGACATGTCTACTGACATCCGAACCCATGCTGTCCGTTTTCGTCCGATCTCTCCATAGGAGACAGCGGCGCTGGACAAGCCCCTCCCCGCTCAGTGAGCAGAGAGGGACCTGTCATCCGCCAGCTCAGGGGAGATGAACGGACTGATCTCCCACTAAGCTGGCAGACTCCGTAGCGACGCAGTCCACCTCATGTGGAAGGGGCCTACGTTTTTTTTTCTCTCCAGCCCCCTAAGTATTCATATTTCCTATCAGTGATTTGTAATCCTCAGCTGTCATTGATATAAATAATGATATATAAGGAGAAAAAACTGCGCTTGTCAAAACCGTTCTAAATATATATGCGTCAAGGCAGCAGAAGAAATGTGATAAACATATACAAGTCCAATATAAAAGTAAACTGCGCCAAGTAGGAAACCAGATATCAGGCTGATAATATTAATAAAAGCACTTTCAGTCCAGTTAGGAAATAAATAATGATCACATTTCTGATATGTCTTCTCCCCCCAGGTCTCCTGTGTATGATGATCATATCGGTGTCATCAGGAACGGTGTATATACAGAGCGGATCAGACATCACTGACTGTAATATGAAGTGTCCTCAGGATGATGTTACTGTGGAGCTGTTCAGAGAGTGTGGAGGGGTGGATAGGACATTGCTGGAAAATCACTGTTATTACAACTTCACTAAATCTCATGACTCCAGACTCCAACTGGACACAGGGAGCGGCTGCTGGAAGCTGACACATGCCAGGAAGGATGACACCTGTGTATATAAGGTCTGGTGTCACTGTGATCGGGGACGTCGAATGTCCTATACAGAGATCCGTGTTCTGGGTAAGAGTTCATATTCCATATAAAAGTTCTTCTCCCCCAGACAGGGGCTAATGCATTGGTCTGTTTGCATTGCTCTGCACTGTTGCTACCATTGCTGCCTCATGTGTGAAAAGTGCGGGAGAGGTGCGGGAGGTGGAGTGCAGGGGGTGGAGTGTGGGAGAGGTGCGGGAGGTGGAAGAGGCTAAGGGCCAAATCCACAGCCAGCAGCAGAAAATTAAGTTTTTCAAAACTTATGTCATTTAAGTTACGGCGCCCTAAGTTGGTCTCGTAAGTGCCGTATCCACAGCGCATTTGCGCACAAAATAGCGCTTACGTAACTTAAATTCCGAGGCGTAAGGCGGGGTTATTGCAAGTGGGCGTGCTTCATTGTAATGAGCCGTGACCCCATGCAAATGAAGGGCCGGCCGTACTGCGCATGCTCACTGGGCATGTGCAGAACTTGGCTTGGCGCAATCAGTGAGATAGGTAAAAGGCCAAGCATACTTAGTTTGAGGATCGCCCTGTGTATAAATAGCCCCAGTCAAATACACTTCCCTTGCAAAAGTATTTCCCTGTGTTCCCTTCCTAGAGCAAGTTGCTTCTGCTCTGAATGTTTGTCGGTGTTTGTTGGTGAGTTGTGTGTGATAGAGAAGTTTTGGAGGAGTATTAGATAGTAGTTGTTGTTTGTTTCTGATAAGTGTATTTTTTGTTTGATTGTTTCTGCTAAGTGTTTTTTTTTTTTTTCTGCTTGGATTTTGTGTTTGTTTTTTGTGTGTTTGTTTTTGACTTTGTAGTAGCTGTCTGCTTGTGTGTTTTGATTTTTGTTTGTTTTTTGTGTGTGTATTTTTGTTTGTTTGTTGTGTGTGTATTTTTGTTTGTTTGTCTTGTGAGTTTTCTTGTTGCTGAGTGGTGTCTGTGATGGCACCCAAGCGCAGGAAGCTTAATTTTACACATGTGGAGAAGCAAATCCTTGCCAGGTATATCATCCAATATGGGTGATATTTACATGGGCCTGAGAGCCGGAACACCTCCCCGGCCCAAAGGAAGAAGATATATAAAAAAATTACGGATCACATAAATGCGGCGGGGGGGAAGGGAAGATGTGCCAAGTGTGTGGATCCTCAAACCTGTGATTGTTTAGTGTCCTCCACAGATGACCAGGAGATTGCTGGCCCATCAGGCCAGGCTGCTGCACCACCCCAATGACAGGAGGCTGCTGAGGAGTCCCCAGGGGAGGGGAGTGGCCAAACCTCCCCTCATGAGGGGGAGGAGGATGAAGGGGAGGAAGAAGATCTGCAGCTTGGCAGGGAAATCCTTCTGGCCTCTGATCTAATGACATTTGAGGATACCCCTGAGGCTACCCCAGAGGCTGGCAGCAGTCAGGCCACCATCAGGGGTAGCCCCTCCCACTCCTCCCCCAACAGGCTGCAAACCACAAGGGTCACTCTCTCCCCTCCTCCTGAGCCACAAGCCTCAGGGGCAGGCAGGATGGCGACCCAGGAGACCAGGGAGGTGTTTGAGCGTCTGCCGGCAAGTCTGCAGAAGGACAATGCCCAGCAGACCCGCACTCTGGGTGAGATTTAAAAAACTCTTACCAAGATGGAGCACAGCCTGGGTGCAATGAGGGAGTCACTCGGTGATGTGGCCACAAACTCTTTGGGGGGTCATCACATGTTTGTGGGACCTGAAGACCGCCACAACAGGCGTGGCCCAGGAGGTGACTGCCCTGACCCAGGCTGTGCAGGACAATACCCAGGCTGTGCAGGACAGTAACCGGGCTGGCCAGGCCAATACGGCTGCCATCACTGGCTGTCTGAACAGGATAGCAGTGGCCTTGGAGGGCAGGCCAGCAGGAGGACAGACACCAGGGGAGGCTCCTTCTTCCCCTGCTCACCCCCCCCAGGAGGATCCTCCTTCCCCTGCTCACTCACCCCCCCATGAAGATACTCCCTCCCCTGCTAACACCCCCCCGTGAAGATCCTCCAGTTGGCCGTGCCCTTGGGCAGCCCAGATGGAGCACTCGCCGCCGGAATTAATTTCCAGGGGTACTTTTTATTTTTTTATTTTTTTATGATTTTGTTTATTATACTGTACTTATGATTTGGTTTATGTGTGTGAATGTGGGGGGGGGGGGGTGGCATTCCTGATAAAATAAGGGTGTCACCCTCAGTTTTGGTGGAGAAGGGATCCACAGGACCAGGGAGAAGTTATCCCAGGTTCCAGAATGGTGTATGAAAGCACAGTGACATAATTGGAGCCGTGGCGTGGCGTTACTGCTCCCAAGTACCAAAGGGGGGGGGGGGTACTTGGATCTAATCCAATTCGATGTGCATGTGATGTGTCTGTGCTAGGGACCACAGTGGTGTGCATTCATGCATTCTCATTGTGACATAATTAATGTGCGTTTACTATGAAAAAAAAACATTCTCATTGTGACATTATTCATGTGCGTTTACTGTGAAAAAATGCCTTCTGCGAGACGTCTCCTGGCTGCTGTGCCCTCAGCAGACCGGGTAGAGTGGGTTAGGGGGGGATTGCCTGGGTCGGGGCTCAGGTCAGCACGTATGTCAATCTCCAGTCCCCTTCTCATGGCAAAGTTGTGCAGAATACAACATGCACCGATGATCTGGCACACAAAGTCTGGGGAATACAACAATGTACCCCCAGACTTATCCAGGCATCTGAAGCGGGACTTCAGCAGCCCAAATGTGCGTTCCACAACTGCCCGGGTGCGTATGTGAGCCTCGTTGTAGCGGTGCTCTCCTGGGGTTTGGGGTTTCCTGAATGGGGTCATCATATGTGGTCCCAGGGCATATCCAGAGTCACCTGGAAGGGAAAAGACAGGAGGATGTTAGTCATGCATGTGCCCCTCGTGATGTCTGCATCATGGGGGGGACATACCTGACACCCATGTCACTCACCAATCAGCCAGCTGTCTCCATACAGGTTCAGTTCCAAATCTCTGGAGATTTTGGTCTGCCGGAATATATAGCTGTCATGGCAGGATCCAGGGAATTTTGCACAGACGTGCCAGATGAGGCCATGGGCATCTACAATCACCTGAACATTTATGGAATGCCAGTGCTTCCGATTCCGGAACAGGTGCTCTGTCTCATGGGGGGGCTGTAGTGCCACATGGTTACAATCAATGGCCCCGATGGTCCGTGGGAATCGGACAATGTGGTAAAAGTCCGTCATGGTTTGCAATCGCTGGTCCTCCTGGGTGGGTTTTTGAAATTGATTGCCCATGCGTCGCAGTATTGCAGGGACTACTTGATGGACACACCTGCTCATGGAGGATTGTGCCATCCCAGCCAGACCTCCACATGTGCGTTGGAAAGACCCAGTGGCAAGGAAATGGAGTGTTGCCATTACTTTGATGAGAGGTGGCAGGGCATGGGATCGTTGGGTTGGGGTGGTGAGATCATCCTGCAGGATTCTGGTTAATTCCAGGATGGCTTCCCGGTTAAAACGGAAGTTGCCATAGACCTCAGAAGCAGGCATGCCAAAGAGATCTCGGCGTGGGCGGTATACCCTCTCCTGTGCCCTCCTCCTCTGTGCCCTCCTCCTTCTTTGCGCCTCTAAAGTAGCGAGTGCCGTTAGGATCATGGATGGCCCGGGCATGTTGGCAGACAGATTCAAGTCCAGCAAATATGTGTGCTCAGCTCTTCCTCAATGCTGTTGCTTCAGCAGACCCTTACACAGCATGTGTAAAATTAGGGCTGCTTTTATAACGTGTAAATTTGCGCAGGGAAACTAACAGGTGCGCACAGGGCCGTAATCTACGGCGCACACACTTAATTATGTGGATCGCCCTATCTCCCTCATTTGCATCTTTGCCTATCAAAAACAGCGGCGTGACTAGCGTAATTTGCGTCCGAGGATGCGCCGGAGTAATTATTTTAGGTAGGACGGAAAATACGGATTTTAAGGCGTATCTCGTTTTGAGGATCGGGCGCAAAGATACGCGCGGAGTAAAATTAGAAATCTCGAGTTAAGTCGGCGCATCTGCTTTGTGGATTTGGCCCTAAAAGTCTGGAGGAAAAAAGCTCCCAGTTTTTGTGATGGAAATGATGATTCTTATGTGAAAGGACCAATCAGGTACAGTAAGTACTGAAAGTATTCCTGATATCTATTGATCGGGAGCAGGGGAAAGTTCAGAAGCACGAGAGCCCCAGATTCCTCTTATGGATATAAACGTGTAATGACCTCTATAATTAGTGAGGTTCTACTATCTGATGAGTATTCACCCCGATTTCCTGGTGGTGGTTGGTATTTATTACACACTCCTGATTCCTTCCAGTACCAATTTCCCCATCCACTGAATGGTGGATCTCCAAGATTTTAGAATTGGGTATTATTAGGATCTCTATTGAGGGGCTTCCTTTAAGTGCTGCAATTTACACGTAACTTCCAAAAGTCTGCTCTCCAACCCTCCTCACCTGGAATATCTGGGTCTGATTATGGGGTACAATGTACCCTGTTACCAATTCACATGGGGCGGGGTGGGATCTGGGGGTCCCCTTTGTTAAAGGGGGCTTCCAGATTCTGATAAGCCCCCCGCCCGCAGACCCAACAACCACCTGGCAAGGGATATGGGGATGAGGCCCTTATCCCCATCAACATGGGGACATCCTCTCCATGTTGAGGGCATGTGGCCTGGTACGGTTCAGGAGGAGGGCGCTCTCATCCCCCCTCTTTTCCTGCGGCCTGCCAGGTTGCATGCTCGGATAAGGGTCTGGTATGGATTTTTTGGGGGGAACCCCACGCCATTTTTTATTTTGGCGCGGAGTTCCCCTTAATATCCATACCAGACCTGACGGGCCTGGTAATGTAATTTAGGGGGACCCCCACGCATTTTATTTTTTATTTTTCAATGACTTTCAATGACTTTGATCTGTATTGCCGGGACCCGACAATTCATTATAGCCGCGAGTAGTTTTAAATTACTTTTTTTCCTTTAGAAATGTCATTTTGTGCAGGGACAGTTCTAAACACAGGAAACATGCGCTAGTTTACAGGCATACTATAAACACCCCCAGGTACGAAATTTAAAGGAATATTTCACTTTTATTGTTTCACTTTAAGCATTATTAAAATCACTGCTCCCGAATAGGGACGAGCTTCATGTTCGACTCGAACATCAATTCGAGTGGCGCGCCACGGCCCAAAATTGACTGCGGCATTGCAGTGCACTGCTGGCTAATGACTGGCCAAGCATGCACTATGACCCGCATGCTTGGCCAATCACAGCGCCATCTGTACAGAGAGCCGTAATTGGCCAAAGCCAGGGTGGCGTTGGCCAATTATGCCTCAGGGGATTTAGTACACGCCCCACACAATATAAGGCCGCCTGGAAGTTGGCCTTGTGTAGTGTGTTGCGGTGTTGGTGAAAGACATACAGAGAGAGGGAGAGACCGCGTCATTTCAATTGAGATAGATAGAGCAGGCAGGCGAGTCAGTTAGCTGCAGTTACAGTGTGTAGAGGACATATATGCATCCCAGGTGTTGTATATATATTTATACACTGTATTCAGTTTAGCTAGATCTGTTCCTGTATGCTCTTCCTAATATACTGACAGGCAGGCAGGTGATTGTGCTAGCTGCAGTATTTTCACTTAGTGTACTGTGTCCTTTGCACAGTGTGCACCTAAAGCTACCTGAATACAATTGCCAGTGTTCTCATACAAATACAGGCAGGGACCACCAGTATCCATGTTTAGTGTCCTTTGCACAGTGTGCACCTAAAGGTTACCTGAATACAATTGCTGGTGTTTGCATACAAATTCAGGCAGTAAGCTGCAGTATTTTGTTTTAGTGTCCTTTGCACAGTGTGCACCTAAAGCTACCTGACTACAATTGCTGGTGTTCTCATATTAATACCACAGGCAGGGATCTGCAAGTATTTTCACTTGGTGTACTGTGTCCTCTGCACAGTGTGCACCTAAAGCTACCTGACTAAAATTGCTGGTGTTCTCTTACTAATACCACAGACAGGGATCTGCAAGTATTGTCAGTATTTGTGCAGCTACATCTCCCTGCAGGCCATTAGTATGTCTGGAAGGACAACAAGGAGAGGCAGAGAGTCACGAGCCGATAAGAGTGAAAGCAGGCTCTGCGTCTAGAGGCAACAGTGCTGGTCGTGAACACGGTGCATCCTCATCAGCATGTGGCCGTGGGACACGCTCGTCCTTTTTTCCGGCAGCTGGCGGTGTTGAGCCACAACATGCTGAAGACTTGGTAGAGTGAATGACCAAGTTATCCTCAACCTCCTCATCCTCTCTCACCCAGGCTCAGGGTACTTTGTCTGGCAAAGCAGCTGCCAACGTGGCCTCTTCCCTCTGCTCAATGGCATCAGTCACTCCTTCCCTAGCCCCACCATGTCCTCCCGAGGAGTCCTCCGAACTGTTTGACCACAGTGTTGGGTACATGCTGCAGGAGGATGCGCAGCGTTTTGAAGGCTCCGATGATGGTACCCAGCTAGAGGAAGGCAGGAATGTGAGCCCAGAGAGAGGGGGTGCCCAAGAAGGACAGCAATCTGACAGTCATGTTCCCCCAGCTGCAGCATACTGCTAGGTTTGCTACAGTGATGAGGAGGAAGGGGATGATGAGATCACTGACTCCACATGGGTGCCTGATAGGATAGAGGAGGAGGAGGCACATCTTCAACGAGGCAGGATGTCCTCCAGGGACCAGCTTAAGGGCAGCACACCGACTGCATCACACTGCAGAGCGCCGCATGTGCAGGGCGCTGCTGTCTCTCAGCATTTTTCCAAAAGTTCTTTGGTGTGGGCTTTTTTGAGACAAGTGCATCAGATCGCACCGCTGCTATTTGCAACATATGTCACAAGCGTATCTCGCGTGGCCAAAACATCACCTGATTGGACACCACATGCTTGACCAGACATATGTCGACCTGCCATGCAGTTCGTTGGCAAACGTACCTAAAAGACCCACACCAAAGAACAAAGTGGGATCTCCAACCCCACTATGCCTTCAGTTCTCTCTGAAGCCTGCACTGATAAGAATGAAGGTGTAGAATTAGGTGTGTCACAGCCAAGTACTTGCGGGCAATCTGCTATTGGTACACCAACGTCAGATTGTACCAGGCAAATTTCCCTGCCCCAGCTGCTGCAGCTTCGAAAGAAGTTCGATCCCAGCCATCCACATGCCCAGCAGTTGAATGCTAGCATAGCTAAATTGCTGGCACGTCAACTGCTGCCTTTTCAGTTGGTAGACTCTGCCCCCTTCCGTGAGTTTGTGGAATGCGCGGTACCTCAGCGGCAGGTTCCCAAATGCCACTTTTTCTCACAGAAGGTGATTCCAGCTCTCTACCGGCATGTGGAAGGCAATGTCCATTCCTCGGAACCAGCGGTGCTCCGTAGGCGTTCAAGGGGCTACGCAGGTACGCAGGCAAAAATATGCCATGCAGTGCTTGAGCTGGTGTGCTTGGGGGACAGGAGCCACACTGGGGCAGAGGTTCTGTCAGTTCTGCAGGGGCAGGCTCAGAAGTGGTTGACGCCACGCTAGCTTTAGCCAGGAATGGTGGTTTGCAACTGTGACGGTAGTAGAAGGTATCCCCGTCCAAGTCTTCCCTTCTTCCCATAAAGAAAATCACCCAATATTCCACGAGGAGGAATATTCCTGGGATCGCCCAATAATCCACACATGAGCCAAGCTTACTGCTTGAACAAGACACTTTAATGGCAGCATTCAGCTAGTTATATACCGTTTTCACAAGCTAATCATCAAAGAACAATGAAATCTCCACCCCCTTTCCACACACTGGGGCTCCCATACAGATTATAGGTAGACACTCTGGCACCGAACCTGCCAGACACATTCCTTTAGATACTGACGATACAATACACATCTCTTAAGGGTAAACACAGGTCTTCTTCACACACACAATAGATCAATTACCCTTTAAAATAGAGAGCTGGCTGGGGACGGGACATTAACATCTCAACAGTCTGATATGCAGAGGAGTCACACATGAAATCACCTTTTACCTCTAACATACACAGCATTACTAGCAGGGAGAATTAAACTGAAGCATATAGGCAAAAAAGTCCTTCACAATGGCCCCCCTTTTTCTCCCTGCTCCGGCAACCCGGTTGGACCTTTCCTGGTCCAGTAGGGTTGACGGGTTCAGAGCTTTTAGTCCGAGGTTAACTCCGTTTGGCGTGACAATCCATCGGCATTCCCGTTTTGCTTGCCTGGGCGATAATGAATCGTAAAGTCATAGGGCTGTAAGGCCAAGCTCCAGCGTAGCAAATGGGCGTTGTCCCCTGAAACCCGGTTAAGCCACACCAAGGGGTTGTGATCGGTGATGAGAGTGAAAGCCCGGCCATAAAGGTAAGGTGTGAGCTTTTTGAGTGCCCATACCAAGGCCAAACACTCTTTTTCAATGGTGGCGTAACTGACCCCCCTTGGCAACAGCTTCCGACTCAGGTATGCCACCGGGTCGTCAGATCACACGCCGGTCAGTCCCCAAGTCTTTGTGCGATCTGCAGAGTCACCAGAAGTCAGTGTGAAGACGGCGGATGGGTCTGTGCGCCGCCGTCTAGGTGTCCCGCTATGGGAGGGGGCAGGTTATGGCTCTGAAGTGACAATCACAGGAGATTCATAAAAAGAAAAATTGATATTTGTTGAAATGCTGTAGCACTGGTGCTCAGAGTCCGGGGGGAGGGGGGTTGGATCAGTGCCCCATAGGGTCAGCCATCCCCTGCTCCCTCCGCAGCCGCCGGTTCTCCTCTTTGAGCTTCTCCAGCTCCATCTCCAGTTCATGGAGCCTGGGGGGGTCAGCCTGCTGTGACCTCAGGCGGTTGTTCTCCTCCTCCATGCGGCTTATGCACTCCTCCAGCTCCATGTACTCACGGATCAGCTCCTGCTTGCTCATGTCCTGCAGGCTCTCCATGTGGTACTTCATCATCAGGAACTGGGTGGTGGTGTAAGGGGCCACCGGTGGGCCCTTGGCGAACATCTCGGCCCGCATCTGGGGCGCCTGCTGCGACTCCCTCTCCTTCAGTCGCTTCTTCTCCTCCCAGGTCAGCTTGTTATACGGCTTCCAGGACCTCTTCTTCTTGGAGGGTAGCCAGTGGTGCCTCTTTCTGCCCAGCTCCCTCCAGGGCCCCTCTGGCTCATGGCTGTCGCCCACCCGGCTGTCTCTTAATCCCCGGGCAGTTTTTCCGTTACCCATGACCAGCTGACAATGGTGTTCCCTGTTGTCCGTAATAACAGATTGTACCATGAGGGCTTCGTAAGGGGTGCCCAATGGTTCTTCCTCACCCAGCTCCTGGGGATCCCAAGCCGAGTCTACACAATGGGCTGCTGCTGGTGGGCGGTACCCAGGTTGAGACCAATTTGACCTGGTGTTGTCGTTCATGGGGCAATTCTGCTTGAAGTGACCCAGCTGTTTGCACCGGAAGCAGCGTTGTTCGTTGCCCTCCTGGCGTGGATAGCGAGGGCTAGATGTCACCGGTCTGTTAGGAGGTTGGTATCTAGCGGCTGGTGGGTGTGAGGGCGCCGTTGGTCGTGGAGGTTGTACCTGTGGTGTGACCTGGTTCGTCTTGCGAGTATCCGCATATTCGTCCGCCAACTTAGCGGCCTCTGGTAGAGTCATGGGCCTGCGATCTCTCACCCAGTCTTTGACATCCGTCTGGATGTGATTGTAAAATTGCTCCAGGAGCATTAGTTGCAAAATGTCCTCTGCGGTGGTGGCCTGGCTGCTGTTAACCCAGTTAGAGGCCGACAGGGATAACTAGCATGCCCATTCCACGTAAGAGTCTTTCGTGGTTTTGCGTGAGTCCCTGAACTTCTGTCGGTGGGACTCTGGGGTTACTGCATAACGAGCCAGGAGCACTTCTTTAACCCTGGCGTAGCTATGGATCTCCTGATCTGGCACGGTCCGGAAACCATCAGAAGCTTTGCCTGACAGTTTGCCTGACAATATTGCAACCCACTCTCCTCTAGCTATTCGGTGCAGGTTACATTGTCGCTCAAAATCTGCCAGGTAGTTATCAATTTCACAGTCCTTTTCATCAAAAGCTTTAAAAGCGCTAAACGGAATCTTCCTTGTGTCTGCTGTGCTGTACTCACTGTTTGGAGAATGTGCGGCTGCTTGTTGGACTGCTGCCAGTTTTAACTGTAGCTCTGCGTCTCTTATTTGTTTAGCCTCCTCCGCTAACAGGTCCATCACTTTCAGCACCACATCCGCCGTTGGGTTCGGACCGAACCATGCTAGCTTCTCTCTCATTAGCTTGTTGGCTGGTGATTCCTCTTCCTGAATCACTGGTGTCTCCATCTCTTGTACTGCTGGCGTTGCTGCAACCAAGTTCTCCTGGTCTAGCTCCATTAATTCTGCTATGATGACCCGCTTGGTTTTGTTGCTAGCAATCCTTCCACGAACTTCCAGTAGTTCTTCCAGTGTCTCAACTTAATGCGAAAATAATATAAATAAATAAATACATAAATGAATAAATAAATAAAGTGCTAGTGCAAAAAATAGCAAAAAAAGGATGATGCCCAAACAGTTATGGAAAAAACCTTTCGGAGTAAATACAACAATCTGCTATTTGGGACCAAACGCTTAGAAAACTTTGTTAGTCCATTAGAATTGCATACTAATCAATTTTTAGGCAGTCCAAAATGAGGGGGGAAATCAACAGCAGAACCCCAAAACATATGAATGTCCAAATAGATGGGCAAAAAACAGTTGCAGAGTAATAAAATGATCCAAATATTGAACAGCCTCTGGTCTCTGGTCAGAAGAAACATATATTCCCACCGAGAGGTAAGTAAGGGTGTGCTCTTACCAGATCCACGATCATAAAAAGCGTGTCGATCCACTCAGGTCATGGAGAAAACTCGGTCACAGCTGACAGGCAGAATATCCTCTCCAATGTGTTTAACGGCTCCACGTCCATCCGGAGAACCAGGGGAAGAAATAGGCTCAGAATGTGAAGTACCGTCAAATATTTATTAAAAATTGTCAAAGGGCACGTGCCCTTTGACAACGCCATCTGTGGCGAAATCGATCAGGGCGGAGCCACGCACCGAACGTCATTGCGTTTTACGTGACCCCGGATGCACGGGCGCATGTTTTTTATTTGTATCTGTTTGCTTGTTTTAGCCGGCAATTTTAGTCTTTGCGTTTCAGGTCTCTCTTTGCGTTTCAGGTCTCTCTTTGCGTTTCAGGTCTCTCTTTCCGTTTCAGGTCTCTCTTTGCGTTTCAGGTCTCTCTCTGCGTTTCAGGTCTCTCTCTCTCATGTTTTCCCATGCAGTGACGTTTCCCATGCGATCTTCTCAGGCGATCACGTTTCCCATGCGATCTTCTCAGGCGATCACGTTTCCCATGCGATCTTCTCAGCCGATCACGTTTCTCATGCGATCACGTTTCCCATGCGATCTTCTCATGCGATCACGTTTCGCGTGGTAGTTCTCATGCGATTACGTTTCACATGGTGGTTCTCGTGCAATTGCGATCACGTTTCTTATGCGATCTTGGTTTCACGAGTCGTGTCCTTGTGTTTACGTTTCTCATGCGATTACGGTTCGCATGGTAGTTCTCATGCGGCTATATTTCGCATGGTAGTTCTCATGCGATCACGTTTCTCATGAGTCATGTCATGTGTTTACGTTTCTCAGGCGGTTACGGTCACATGGTAGTTCTCACGCGATTACGTTCTTATGCGATTACAGTTCACATGGTAATTTGCATGCGATTGTGTTCACAGGATAGTTTCTCATGCGATTATGTTTCTCATGTGTTACGTTCTCAAGCATTATGTTGTCTCATGCATTACGTTTTTCATGCTCATGTTTCCATGCGATTACGTTTTCATGCGATTGCGTTCTCATGCGACCACGTTTCTCATGTATTATGTTGTTCCATACATTACGTTTTTCATGCTCGTGTCCTCATGCGATTACGTGTCCTCATGCGATTACGTGTCATGCGATGATGTTTCTCATGCGAATTAGGTCCTCTTGGGTTGCGTTTCTCATGCGAGTCATGTTCTCATCAGCGTCTTCAGCGTTCAGGCGCAGCGTTTCTCCCTTAGCGTTCTGCCCCAGGGTTCTGTCATCGTATTTCCGCCTCAGCATTACAGGCTCAGGAGTTTAGACTCAGCATTCTCTCATATTTTTCTGCCCCAGGTTCCGGTCATGGCATTTCTGCCTCGACGTGTCAGGCTCAGCATTTTCTCTCATACCATTTCTGCCCACGATTTCTGGCATAGCGTTCTGCCCCCACGATTTCTGTTATAGCGTTTCTGGCCCACGATTTCTGTTATAGCATTTCTGGCCCACGTTTTCTGTTATAGCGTTTCTGGCCCACGATTTCTGTTATAGCGTTTCTGGCCCACGTTTTCTGTTATAGCGTTTCTGGCCCACGATTTCTGTTATAGCGTTTCTGGCCCACGTTTTCTGTTATAGCGTTTCTGGCCCACGATTTCTGTTATAGCGTTTCTGGCCCACGATTTCTGTTATAGCGTTTCTGGCCCACGTTTTCTGTTATAGCGTTCTGGCCCACGATTTCTGTTATAGCGTTTCTGGCCCACGTTTTCTGTTATAGCGTTTCTGGCCCACGATTTCTGTTATAGCGTTTCTGGCCCACGTTTTCTGTTATAGCGTTCTGGCCCACGATTTCTGTTATAGCGTTTCTGGCCCACGTTTTCTGTTATAGCGTTTCTGGCCCACGATTTCTGTTATAGCGTTTCTGGCCCACGATTTCTGTCATAGCGTTTCTGCTCCACGATTGCTGTCATAGTGTTTCTGCCCCATGATGTCTGTCAGTGTTGGTCTGTCATAGCGTTGTCTTCTTTGTGGTTACCATGTCTCATGGTACTTGTCCACGTTGCACCTGGGTTGGTTAGCTAGTGCTCACATCTCAGCATCTGTCACGGCTACAGATACGTATGGGCGGAGGTTTCGTTTCTTAAACACATTAGGGGGGGGGGGCTGTTAGCATGTGCATTCACGCACAGGGGTCTCAACGTTTTGGTTATATTCTCATACTTAGCATTTCTGGCTCTACGTTTCTGTCATTTCTGCCCCAGTCTCTGCGTTTCTGTCATTTCTGCCCCAGTCTCTGCGTTTCTGTCATTTCTGCCCCAGTCTCTGCGTTTGTCATTTCTGCCCCAGCGTGACAGTCATAGCGTTGTCTGTCATGGTGTGGTTGTTTCGTTGGTCATCATGTCATTGTACTTTGTCATGTTGCATCCTGGGTTAGTTAGCTAGTACTCGCATCTCGGGATCTGTCACGTCTACAGATCCATACGGGCTGAGGTTTCGTTTTTAATGATTGTTGGCCACAATCTTCTCGCCCGTATACCATACGTCATACGTTGCACGTTCATTCTTACACCTATACGACTACCCACCACGCTCCGTGGGTACACTAGCCCTGAGTGTTCAGTTAATTGCCTGTGTCTGCGCTGCAGGTTACTCGGGCTCATTTACCACTTACACAAGGGTGGGGGGGGGCTGTCTTCAGGTTCATTCACGCGCAGTGGTCTTGACGTGTCTGCTCATGTTCTCGTACTTAGGTAGGTGCAGAGGGGGTGGTTGTTGTTGCATGTCTGTTGTCTTGTTTGCTGGTTTATGTTCCTAAGTCTGGGAGTCTGGCTTGGTTCCCATGTGCCATGATGCTATTGCCTAGTGCATTGGCCTTGTATGCATTCTCCAGGTAGCTGACACTTACTCTCCTGTCAGTTGTTCTTTTTGGCTCTTACCCTCTCACTTCCCCATATCAGCATGGGTAGGCCAGGGGTTGGGGGATTTTCACAGAGCCACTTCACCGGTGCCCGGTTGAAGGATTTCAATCCGCTTGGCCCTTGCTCCATTTCCCCCATGCATCCTCTTGTCACAAGCAGTTAATTCTTGTGGTGGGGTTGTCTCGGGCATCAGGCTTGATCCATCTTCTTGGGTCATTTAGTTCTGAGCGGTTCGCAGGTTCTATAGGGGGTTTCCTTCTGTCACAAAGTCATGGGTCGGTGGGTTCTCCTGTCATAGTGGATACGTATACGGTTGCCTTCCAGGTACACGCTACGCCACTGGACGGTTTGTTCTCTACCCTTCTATACCTAAACATGTGTATTTTTGCCCTCTTCTCAGGCATACCGACCAGCTAGGCCAAGGCACACCTCAGGCCTTGGGTGTTAGGGTTATCACAGTTTCATACTCGAAGACTCTGACTACAAGTGTAAAGGCTGGCCGAAGGCTAGCCTGTGTTTGTGGGAGGAGTCTGCTGAGTACTTAGCCTCCTCCCACGCCGGGTCCTGTGTTGGCGCCATTTTCAGGTTCCCCACCCACCCGTTCCCGTTTCTGTTATAGCGTTTCTGGCCCACGATTTCTGTTATAGCGTTTCTGGCCCACGATTTCTGTTATAGCGTTTCTGGCCCACGATTTCTGTTATAGCGTTTCTGGCCCACGATTTCTGGTATAGCGTTTCTGGCCCACGATTTCTGTTATAGCGTTTCTGGCCCACGATTTCTGTTATAGCGTTTCTGGCCCACGATTTCTGTCATAGCGTTTCTGGCCCACGATTTCTGTCATAGTGTTTCTGGCCCACGATTTCTTTCATAGCGTTTCTGGCCCACGATTTCTTTCATAGCGTTTCTGGCCCACGATTTCTTTCATAGCGTTTCTGGCCCACGATTTCTGTCATAGCGTTTCTGCGCCACGATTTCTGTCATAGTGTTTCTGCCCCATGAGGTCTGTCAGTGTTGGTCTGTCATAGCGTTGTCTTCTTTGTGGTTACCATGTCTCATTGTACTTGTCCACGTTGCACCTGGGTTGGTTAGCTAGTGCTCACATCTCAGCATCTGTCACGTCTACAGATACGTACGGGCGGAGGTTTCGTTTCTTAAACACATTAGGGGGGGGGGGGGGGCCTGTTAGCATGTTCATTCACGTACAGTGGTCTCAACGTTTTGGTTATATTCTCATACTTAGCATTTCTGGCTCTGCGTTTCTGTCATTCCTGGCAGTCTCTGCGTTTCTGTCATTCCTGGCAGTCTCTGCGTTTCTGTCATTCCTGGCAGTCTCTGCGTTTCTGTCATTCCTGGCAGTCTCTGCGTTTCTGTCATATCTGCCCCAGTCTCTGCGTTTCTGTCATATCTGCCCCAGTCTCTGCGTTTCTGTCATATCTGCCCCAGTCTCTGCGTTTCTGTCATTTCTGCCCCAGTCTCTGCGTTTGTCATTTCTGCCCCAGTCTCTGTGTTTCTGTCGTTTCTGCCCCAGTATGACAGTCATAGCGTTGTCTGTCATGGTGTGGTTGTTTCGTTAGTCGTCATGTCATTGTACTCTGTCATGTTGCATCCTGGGTTAGTTAGTACTCGCATCTCAGGATCTGTCACGTCTACAGATCCATACGGGCTGAGGTTTCGTTTTTAATGATTGTTGGCCACAATCTTCTCGCCTGTATACCATACGTCATACGTGCACGTTCATTCTTACACCTATACGACTACCCACCACGCTCCGTGGGTACACTAGCCCTGAGTGTTCAGTTAATTGCCTGTGTCTGCGCTGCAGGTTACTCGGGCTCATTTACCACTCACACCAGGGTGGGGGGGGGCTGTCTTCAGGTTCATTCACGCGCAGTGGTCTTGACGTGTCTGCTCATGTTCTCGTACTTAGGTAGGTGCAGAGGGGGTGGTTGTTGTTGCATGTCTGTTGTCTTGTTTGCTGGTTTATGTTCCTAAGTCTGTGAGTTTGGCTTGGTTCCCATGTGCCATGATGCTATTGCCTAGGGCATTGGCCTTATATTGCGCCAACCTAATACATGCAATAAAGTCCTTATGTGTATCCACAAAAATTTATCAAATTATTTAAGGAAAAGATCGCACAAAATACGTGCAAAAATAAATGTAAATGAGTCCTTAATAGTGCACATATGCAACATAAAAGTCCAAAATAATGAAATCCAGAACAAACGACACCCAGTGTGTGATTAATGACATAAGTGTGATCCGCCACCACATGGACTGAGGCTTACCACAAGGCAACCAAATAACAGCGTTATTTATGGTTAACACCAGGATACTCCAGAGTATGAGGAACAGCTTGGATTGAACCCGGGATGTAAACAGACCACAATACACAGAAATCCTCGGCGGGATATACGAGATCTAATGTGCAGCACTCCTCCTCACACCGTCTCTCATTCACATGATAGTTAGAATCTTGTCAGTCTTTGAATTCAAAGACTGACAAGATTCTAACTATCATGTGAATGAGAGACGGTGTGAGGAGGAGTGCTGCACATTAGATCTCGTATATCCCGCCGAGGATTTCTGTGTATTGTGGTCTGTTTACATCCCGGGTTCAATCCAAGCTGTTCCTCATACTCTGGAGTATCCTGGTGTTAACCATAAATAACGCTGTTATTTGGTTGCCTTGTGGTAAGCCTCAGTCCATGTGGTGGCGGATCACACTTATGTCATTAATCACACACTGGGTGTCGTTTGTTCTGGATTTCATTATTTTGGACTTTTATGTTGCATATGTGCACTATTAAGGACTCATTTACATTTATTTTTGCACGTATTTTGTGCGATCTTTTCCTTAAATAATTTGATAAATTTTTGTGGATACACATAAGGACTTTATTGCATGTATTAGGTTGGCGCAATTTTTCTGCTTTTTTCTGTTATTTTGTGTTAGGTCACGCAATTGCTGCCTCCATATTTATTCACTTAATCGATTTATTATTTGTTAGCGCAATTTTTTCCCTTTTCCATTGGCCTTATATGCCTTCTCCAGGTAGCTGACACTTACTCTCCTGTCAGTCGTTCTTTTTGGCTCTTACCCTCTCACTTCCCCATATCAGCACGGGTAGGCCAGGGGTTGGGGGATTTTCACAGAGCCACTTCACCGGTGCCCGGTTGAACGATTTCAATCCGCTTGGCCTTGCTCCATTTCCCCCCATGCATCCTCTTGTCACAAGCAGTTAATTCTTGTGGTGGGGTTGTCTCGGGCATCAGGCTTGATCCATCTTCTTGGGTCATTGAGTTCTGAGCGGTTTCGCAGGTTCTATAGGGGGTTCCTTCTGTCACAAAGTCATGGGTCGGTGGGTTCTCCTGTCATAGTGGATACGTATACGGTTGCCTTCCAGGTACACGCTAAGCCACTGGACCATTTGTTCTCTACCCTTCTATACCTAAACATGTGTCTTTTTGCCCTCTTCTCAGGCATACCGACCAGCTAGGCCAAGGCACACCTCAGGCCTTGGGTGTTAGGGTCATCACAGTTCATACTCAAAGACTCTGACTACAAGTGTAAAGGCTGGCCGAAGGCTAGCCTGTATTTGTGGGAGGAGTCTGCTGAGTACTTAAGACTCCTCCCACGCCGGGTCCTGTGTTGGCGCCCATACGCCCTCCGCCCATACGTATCTGTAGACGTGACAGACGCTGAGATGTGAGCACTAGCTAACCAACCCAGGTGCAACGTGGACAAGTACAATGAGACATGGTAACCACAAAGAAGACAACGCTATGACAGACCAATACTGACAGACATCATGGGGCAGAACACTATGACAGCAATCGTGGAGCAGAAACGCTATGACAGAAATCGTGGGCCAGAAACGCTATGACAGAAATCGTGGGCCAGAAACGCTATAACAGAAATCGTGGGCCAGAAACGCTATAACAGAAATCGTGGGCCAGAAACGCTATAACAGAAATCGTGGGCCAGAAACGCTATAACAGAAATCATGGGCCAGAAACGCTATAACAGAAATCGTGGGCCAGAAACGCTATAACAGAAATCGTGGGCCAGAAACGCTATAACAGAAATCGTGGGCCAGAAACGCTATAACAGAAATCGTGGGCCAGAAACGCTATAACAGAAAACGTGGGCCAGAAACGCTATAACAGAAATCGTGGGCCAGAAACGCTATAACAGAAATCGTGGGCCAGAAACGCTATAACAGAAATCGTGGGCCAGAAACGCTATAACAGAAATCATGGGCCAGAAACGCTATAACAGAAAACGTGGGCCAGAAACGCTATAACAGAAATCGTGGGCCAGAAACGCTATAACAGAAAACGTGGGCCAGAAACGCTATAACAGAAATCGTGGGCCAGAAACGCTATAACAGAAATCGTGGGCCAGAAACGCTATAACAGAAATCGTGGGCCAGAAACGCTATAACAGAAAACGTGGGCCAGAAACGCTATAACAGAAATCGTGGGCCAGAAACGCTATAACAGAAAACGTGGGCCAGAAATGCTATAACAGAAATCGTGGGCCAGAAACGCTATAACAGAAATCGTGGGGGCAGAACGCTATGCCAGAAATCGTGGGCAGAAATGGTATGCCAGATAACGTGGGCAGAAATGGTATGAGAGAAAATGCTGAGCCTGACACGTCGAGGCAGAAATGCCATGACCGGAACCTGGGGCAGAAAAATATGAGAGAATGCTGAGTCTAAACTCCTGAGCCTGTAATGCTGAGGCGGAAATACGATGACAGAACCCTGGGGCAGAACGCTAAGGGAGAAACGCTGCGCCTGAACGCTGAAGACGCTGATGAGAACATGACTCGCATGAGAAACGCAACCCAAGAGGACCTAATTCGCATGAGAAACATCATCGCATGACACGTAATCGCATGAGGACACGTAATCGCATGAGGACACGAGCATGAAAAACGTAATGTATGGAACAACATAATACATGAGAAACGTGGTCGCATGAGAACTCAATCGCATGAAAACGTAATCGCATGGAAACATGAGCATGAAAAACGTAATGCATGAGACAACATAATGCTTGAGAACGTAACACATGAGAAACATAATCGCATGAGAAACTATCCTGTGAACACAATCGCATGCAAATTACCATGTGAACTGTAATCGCATAAGAACGTAATCGCGTGAGAACTACCATGTGACCGTAACCGCCTGAGAAACGTAAACACATGACATGACTCATGAGAAACGTGATCGCATGAGAACTACCATGCGAAATATAGCCGCATGAGAACTACCATGCGAACCGTAATCGCATGAGAAACGTAAACACAAGGACACGACTCGTGAAACCAAGATCGCATAAGAAACGTGATCGCAATTGCACGAGAACCACCATGTGAAACGTAATCGCATGAGAACTACCACGCGAAACGTGATCGCATGAGAAGATCGCATGGGAAACGTGATCGCATGAGAAACGTGATCGGCTGAGAAGATCGCATGGGAAACGTGATCGCCTGAGAAGATCGCATGGGAAACGTGATCGCCTGAGAAGATCGCATGGGAAACGTCACTGCATGGGAAAACATGAGAGAGAGAGACCTGAAACGCAGAGAGAGACCTGAAACGCAAAGAGAGACCTGAAACGGAAAGAGAGACCTGAAACGCAAAGAGAGACCTGAAACGCAAAGACTAAAACGCCCTGGGGCAGAATGCTGTGACGCAGAACACTAACGCTAAGACAGAAAATGCATCGGCTGGAAACGTGGCGCGACTGAAACGCAATGACAGGACGCTGTCACAACTTGCAGCAATGTAAGAAAACTGCCAGCGCAACCTGTGGGAGGACAACACAAAAAACCCCCCCCATGCTGCCAGCTTGATCCCTGAAGAAATGGGTGATAGGCTGCTGGCATGACCCCATGAATGAAGGGTGTACACCCCCCCCCCCATGACACCGGGTGGACGAGCGGGCAGCCCTGCACGTTCCAGCGCCAGCTTGACCCGTGGAGACCCCCCATACCTCTAACGTGCTTCTACAGAAATGGTGGACTGCCCCCCCCCCCCCATGCTGCCAGTATGACCTCTGAAAATGCAGGTTGACAGCAGCCCCCCCCCCCCAAACCTGCCAGAGGGACCCCCTGCAGCACTGGGATAACAATTCACCCCCCTGCCCTCAAGCTGGGAGCAGTGGATGGATGGATGTATGTATGTGGCACAGCGCCCCCCCCCGTGCTGGGAGACGTGGATGGATGGACAGACGCAGCACAGATGGATGCCCCCCCCCCCCCCCGCACGAGCAAGGAAGCCAGTGACCCTGGGTGAATGGTGGACAGCCCCCCATGCCGCTAGCATGACCCCGGAGATGCGGGTGAGCAGCCCCCCCCTATGTAGCCAGCGTAGGACCCCTGCAGACGTGAGGTGAACACCCCCCCCCCCTGCTGCCAGCGTAGCCCGGGAGGAGTGGATGGATCATTGTGCCCGGGAGGAGTGGGTGGACAGCAGCCGGCCCTGCAGATGCTGGAAGCGGGTGGGTGCCCCCCCCCCCCTGAAGCCCGGGGTGCGCCTGGAGAACGGGCGGGCGGGTGCGGGAGGAGGAGCCGGGTCAACTCCGGAGGAAACATGCGGATGGTGGCGGGGCCCCCCTTCCCCTCGTGCGGCAGCGCGCACCCGGGGAAGTGGGCGAGCCCCCCCCCCTGTGGGAAGACCGAGAAGGAAGGCGGGCTCACGCTCCCCCGATGATCGCACGTCCAGCTGGAGCCCTGGGGGTAGTGGAGGATGGATGCCCACCCGCCCCCCCCCCGCACGAACGCCGGGAGAAGCGGGCGGCCCAACGAGCAGGAATGAACACGGGGATGGCCGGGAGGACAGGCGAAGGCAACCCCCACAAGCTGGGTGGGACATGGAAACGAACGAGAGGCTCCACTCCAATGAAGCCCACGAGGCTTCTGCTTCTGCTTCTGCTGCCGCTGCTCTGCCCCTCCTCCCTCCAACCTGAAAATGGCGCCAACACAGGACCCGGCGTGGGAGGAGGCTAAGTACTCAGCAGACTCCTCCCACAAACACAGGCTAGCCTTCGGCCAGCCTTTACACGTACCGCTGTGTATATGTTGCACAATTTTTAATAAATATTTGACGGTACTTCACATTCTGAGCCTATTTCTTCCCCTGGTTCTCCGGATGGACGTGGAGCCGTTAACACATTGGAGAGGATATTCTGCCTGTCAGCTGTGACCGAGTTTTCTCCATGACCTAAGTGGATCGACACGCTTTTTATGATCGTGGATCTGGTAAGAGCACACCCTTACTTACCTCTCGGTGGGAATATATGTTTCTTCTGACCAGAGACCAGAGGCTGTTCAATATTTGGATCATTTTATTACTCTGCAACTGTTTTTTGCCCATCTATTTGGACATTCATATGTTTTGGGGTTCTGCTGTTGATTTCCCCTCTCATTTTGGACTGCCTAACAATTGATTAGTATGCAATTCTAATGGACTAACAAAGTTTTCTAAGCGTTTGGTCCCAAATAGCAGATTGTTGTATTTACTCCGAAAGGTTTTTTCCATAACTGTTTGGGCATCATCCTTTTTTTGCTATTTTTTGCACTAGCACTTTATTTATTTATTCATTTATGTATTTATTTATTTATATTATTTTCGCATTAAGTTGCAACTCCTAGCGCAACTCATCTTTTTTTCTTTTTACTTTTTGAGCGTATATCACATGTTTAGCGTTGCTGCTGGAATTACTCACTATTTATTTATTTATTTATTCATTTATCCATTTGAAATTCATTTATATTCATTCTCCAAGCGCGAGGAAAACCCCCCCTCTTTCCTTCTTCCAGTGTCTGCTTGGAATCCGGGTGTAAAGGAGAGTAGAAGGGAAAATCCCACTGCTGCCACCAGTTGTGACGGTAGTAGAAGGTATCCCCGTCCAAGTCTTCCCTTCTTCCCATAAAGAAAATCACCCAATATTCCACGAGGAGGAATATTCCTGGGATCGCCCAATAATCCACACATGAGCCAAGCTTACTGCTGGAACAAGACACTTTAATGGCAGCATTCAGCTAGTTATATACAGTTTACAAGCTAATCATCAATCAAAGAACAATGAAATCTCCACCCCCTTTCCACACACTGGGGCTCCCATACAGATTATAGGTAGACACTCTGGCACCGAACCTGCCAGACACATTCCTTTAGATACTGACGATACAATACACATCTCTTAAGGGTAAACACAGGTCTTCTTCACACACACAATAGATCAATTACCCTTTAAAATAGAGAGCTGGCTGGGGATGGGACATTAACATCTCAACAGTCTGATATGCAGAGGAGTCACACATGAAATCACCTTTTACCTCTAACACACACAGCATTACTAGCAGGGAGAATTAAACTGAAGCATATAGGCAAAAAAGTCCTTCACAGCAACAATGGCACCAACCTCCTTCCTCCCCTCCAACAGGGACAACTGACTCATGTGCCCTGTTTTGCTCAGGTCCTTAACTTGGTGGTGCAGCAGTTCTTGGGCAGATACCAGGGCTTACAGGATGTCCTGAAGCAGGCCAGTGAATTTCCAGCGGTCATGTAATCCCAGTGTTCGGCTGGCTGAGCTCCAAAAGGAATACAACCTGCCCAAGAACCGCCTAATCTGTGACATGCCCACAAAGTGGAACTCTATGTTGGCCATGCTGCAGTGGCTGTACACGCAGCAGAGGGCCAGTAATGAGTATCTGTGCCAATATGGCACAAGGACAGGGTCAGGGCAGCTTGTTGTTTTTCCCCATGCCAGTGGGTCATGATCAGGGATGCATGCACGGTCCTGTCACCATTTGGTGAGGCCACGAGGATGGTGAGCAGTGACAGTGCATGCATCAGTGACACTGTCCCTCTTATCCACCTGTTGGAGCACACGCTGCATGGAATAATGGACAGGGCACTTGAGGAGCACTTCCTTACCTCTCAAGGCCCCCTTTATCCAGACAGTGCTCCTGCTTGCCCTATCACACAGGAAGAGGAGGAGAAGGAGGATTGTGTCATCATGGAGGTGGAGCCTAGCACTCAGCATCAGCAGCAGTCTTCAAGGGATCACTTACAGTCCAAGAAACCCATGGTCTTGTACGTGGCTGGGAGGAGGTGGCTGCGGATCATGTTGTCCTCAGTGACCCAGAGGACTCCGCACCGAATGCCTCAGCAAACCTATGCTGCATGGCCTCCCTGTTCCTGCAAAGTCTGCGGAAGGATCCTTGTATTCGTGCTATCAAGGAGAGGAATCATTACTGTCTGGCAACCCTCCTTGATCCACGTTACAAAGGTAAGGTTGCGGACCTTATCTTGCCGGCGAAGAGGGAGCAGAGGATGAAACATCTTTGGGAGGCCTTGCAGAAAGGTCTGTGCAACACGTTCCCAGAGACTGGAAGGTTACAAAATCCTGATCCCGGATAACGTGTTTCTGAGGCTTTGGTCAGTCAAAGAAGGAGCGGTGGAGAAGGTGGCCGTCTGACCGATGCGTTCAGACAATTTTTTAGTCCGCAGCCCCAAGGTATGACCGGTTCCAGCAACCATTGCCAGCGTTTGTGTTACATGGTGCGGGAATACCTAGGGGCAAGGGTCTGAGAGTTAGTTGACTCAGACTGTTATGATCTTTACATATTTGGGTCTCTGTTCCAGCCATGGCTGTACTGTGTGTGACCACTATTGTTGTATGGGGTGACCACCCCAGGCCAAGGGTGGCAGCAGTCAGGTCAAGGTGATTTGGGTGTTCCCCCTGAGCAGCCAATCAATGGGGGTTGGTCGTCCCGATGTGCATGCCAGGGAGGAGTACTTAAGGGACAGACGCCATTGGACCGGAGTCGTTGATCGCTGGTCTGTCCTCCCACCACCAACCCCCGTGTGTGGCCCTCCTGGCTGGGGGTGCGTGTTCCTGACTCCAGGACCACGTTGGTCCGGGGTTGTGATCTACTAAAGTAGGCCCAGTAGTCAGACTGGGTCTACATTTGCAGAGTGGTCCTGTGCTGTCTGTCCTGGAGGGAGGAAGCCACTCGATGAAGAACCTGTCTTGGAGAGCACCGAGCACAAGGCTGGTATCTCAGGAGAAGCCTTGAACTTCATCGAAGGATGCACCATTACTGAGAGGCTGGATGATGATCGCCTGTCAGTTCTAAGTTCATTAGAAGTTAATCGAGAGAGAGATCTGGGTGCTGAATCCTGTGTTAAGAGGATTTTGGACCGAACATATCTACACATGTGGGAAGGTCTGTGGCAGAGACTGTACCATTTTCCTTGCGCCATCCTGGTTGCTAGGCTAGTGAGAGAAACCTATCCGGATGAGTAAAACCCACTCTGGCTAGAGTGGCGACGAGAACTGTGTTGCTGGAAGCAGGAGTGTTTCTGGATTTAACGTATGCACCTGAACCTACCACCTATTACCCTTCCACATCTTCAACTACTTCTTTTAGTGGTTAATGCAGACAAAACATTTGTTTTATTTTTATAGACTAATAATTTTAACAAATACAGAAAATATGTGTTGCTCCTTTTTTCGAACACATTTTCTTTTCAAAATCAAAAAGTTCGTTTTTTTGTGATCCGATGATGCCACCATTGATTTTCAAAATTTGCCGGACCAAACCTTCATGTTGCTACAGAATAGAATTTTCGTGGCCGGGAATATTCTTTTCTCTCCGTGAATTTTCTTTTCTTGCACATGCACATTTTTTTTTTTTATTACATTTCTCGCACGATTCTCCCATCATTGATTAGAAAATCATTAGTTTTTCAACAAATTTCCAACATGTTCGATTTCTTAAATTTGTTTGCCGCACGAAAATCGGCAGTTGCTGCAGCCCACTAACGGTTGCGAAATTCGTACGAAAATTCTTTGATACGATTTTCGATAAATGAACAAAAAAGAAAATAAAGAATGTATCAAAATTGTCTTTATAGAAATGGCTACACCCCAGAACCAAAACCATTTACTGTACCACACGGGAAATGAACTGATACAGTCATATAACACTGGGGACTGTATGTGGGGGGAAGAGGATTAGGGTCACATGAGTATAAAGCAGTGTATATAAGTATACAATAAGAGCTAGCACTCTATTCCATGTATCTCTGGGCTCTGTGTTGGTGACCTATGACTGATGGTGACTGTTCTTCTCCAGATCCGGTTCTCATCTCCAGTATAACCAGTACCGGGGGCCGGCTGGGTGAGGAGACGGCGGTGAGCATCCAGTTCTCTGGAGAAGAGAGCGCTGTGACCTGGGAGGTGGACGGGGAGCCTCTCCCTGAAAGATACCGGCTGATAGATGACAATAGGACTCTGATTATCCCCGGTGTGCAGAGAGACGACGCCGAGAGGAGATTCCGGGTCAGGATCACAAACCCGGTCAGTGAGGAGATCCGGGAATACCGTCAGGAGATCGAAGGTGAGAGGGGCAATTACTGGGGGAATAGAGGAGGTTGTCATTCTTTTTTTTTTTTTCACAAGAAAGAGGAGGTTGTCATTCTTCCCTGGGACTTGCACCATACATATATACAGTGGTCCGGATTCAGAAAAGAGATATGCCGGCGTATCTCCTGATATGCCGTCGTATCTCTGAGTCCGGCCGTCGTATCTATGCGCCTGATTCATAGAATCAGGTTACACATAGATATCCCTAAGATCCGACAGGTGTAAGTGACTTACACCATCGGATCTTAGGCTGCAATCTCACGCTGGCCGCTAGGTGGTGCTTCCGTTTGTATATGCGAGGAATATGCAAATTAGGAGTTACGCCGATTCAGAAACGAACGACCGCCTGGCGCTTTTTTTTTACGTCGTTTGCGTTCGGCTTTTTCCGGCGTATAGTTACCCCTGCTATATGAGGCGTAGCTAATGTTAAGTATGGCCGTCGTTCCCGCGCTGAGTTTTGAAATTTTACGTCGTTTGCGTAAGTCGTTCGCGAATACGGATGGACGTAATTTACATTCACGTCAAAACCAATGACGTCCTTGCGACGTCATTTAGAGCAATGCACTCGGATTTTTTTGGGACGGCGCATGCGCAGTTCGGTCGGCATGGGGGCGCGCTTCATTTAAATGATACACGCCCTAAAGAGTAAATTTGGGTTACCCCCTGGATGTTCTTTCGTTTCCTCCAGCTCCAGCATGCGGTCCGAGCACAGTTTCCAGTTCCCATTCAGGTGGAGCCCCACTCGGTGGAGCGGCTCCTCGCCTCACGTTTCATGGATTGGACACTCTCGTCTATATATTTTAGACTGACGTGCGCGGGGGGCCCCCGGGGCGTCGCGAGCATTTTCGGCCTGGCAACGTGATCTGCCGGCCCTCACGACGGAGGACTGGTCAGAGGGAATGCAACAATGCATCCCCCTCATGATCTCAGCGAGGGAACGCTTTATTCAGCTGAAATTCATTCACAGGGTCTACTATACACCACAGAGGCTGGCGGTGATTTACCGCACCTCTGAGGATAAATGTCCTAGATGTAGATCAGAAGTAGGAAATTTCATACATATGGTTTGGCTTTGCCCGCGGATTCAGGAGTTTTGGTAGCAGGTGGTGGCTGATATGGCCTCGATTGGTGGCATGGCTGTTGCGTTAGACCCCTTGGTACTGCTGCTGGGTATCACTGATAATTTCGCCACCACGACTCACAAAAAGCTGTTTATCTTCTACTTTGCTTTTTACGCCAGGTAAGCAATTCTGCTCCAGTGGAAGGCTTCAGAGCCTCCTGGGCTGTCCCTCTGGCGTAAGCTGATTAATGACACTTTACCCCTGTATAAGCTGACATACATGGGGCGTATTTGCCCTCAGAAGTTCGACAAGATCTGGGCAGCATGGGTGGCGGCCAGACGGCTAACAATTTAATGTGACCTGATATCAGTTTGTTCTGTTTCCCCTGAGATGTCTGCGAATCCTCTCTGTTCCCCCCCCCCCTCCCCCTGATTGACATTTTATTGTACTGAGCAAGTTATATGACTTCCCCCCTCCCCTCTCCCCCCCCCCTTACCCCTCCAATAGAATATTTAGGAATGTTGAGTCTATGCATAACTTGTATATATTAGTAAGTCTGTTCTTGATTGTCTCTGATTTGTACCACCTGTACTGTATAAGCCTGTAATCGCTTGATTGTATCAATAAATATTCCTTTTGTTAAAAAAAATTGAACAACTGTACCTAATAAAGTGGCGGTGAGTGTATATTGTAATGTAACAAAGCAGACTGTAGATTAGAAGGATACATTGTATATTGTGATCACACATGTAATCTCTCACACAGAGATCTCTTCTAATCATTGTATTTATTTTCTGACAGATCTTCCATCAGATTATACAAGATACCTAATTGTTCTCACTGCTGGAATCGGTGTGATTATTATTGGGATTATCTCGGTGTCTCTGGTGAGTAATGGTTACATCTTTCCTTTCTGTGATCGGATTATTCCTCTAGATCAGCAGCCGCCTCTAGAGAGACTCTGATTTAGGATCTGTAGTGAAAGGTGAAGTTATATTATCAGTTTCTGGAATGTATGAAGAGCAATGTAAGGTGGAAATACTTTCTGCTCCTGGAGAAAATGCTGCTTTGAACTCCTTACAGTATAGCCTGACTTTTTGGTCATGTGATTTCCTCTGCTCGGGAGTTGGATGCTCGGGTGTTGGATGCTCGGGTGTTGGATGCTCGGGTGTTGGATGCTCGGGTGTTGGATGCTCGGGTGTTGGATGCTCGGGAGTTGGTTGCTCGGGAGTTGGATGCTCAGGTGTTGGATCTTCGGGTGTTGGATGCTCGGGAGTTGGTTGCTCGGGTGTTGGATGCTCGGGAGTTGGATGCTCGGGAGTTGGTTGCTCGGGTGTTGGATCTTCGGGTGTTGGATGCTCGGGAGTTGGATGCTCGGGAGTTGGATGCTCGGGTGTTGGATGCTCGGGAGTTGGATGCTCGGGAGTTGGATGCTCGGGAGTTGGATGCTCGGGTGTTGGATGCTCGGGAGTTGGTTGCTCGGTAGTTGGATGCTCAGGTGTTGGATCTTCAGGTGTTGGATGCTCGGGAGTTGGTTGCTCTGGTGTTGGATGCTCGGGAGTTGGTTGCTCGGGAGTTGGATGCTCGGGTGTTGGATCTTCGGGTGTTGGATCTTCGGGTGTTGGATGCTCGGGAGTTGGATGCTCGGGAGTTGGATGCTCGGGAGTTGGATGCTCGGGTGTTGGATGCTCGGGTGTTGGATGCTCTGGAGTTGGTTGCTCGGTAGTTGGATGCTCAGGTGTTGGATCTTCGGGTGTTGGATGCTCGGGAGTTGGTTGCTCGGGTGTTGGATGCTCGGGAGTTGGATGCTCGGGAGTTGGATGCTCGGGTGTTGGATCTTCGGGTGTTGGATGCTCAGGAGTTGGATGCTCGGGAGTTGGATGCTCGGGTGTTGGATGCTCGGGAGTTGGATGCTCGGGAGTTGGATGCTCGGGAGTTGGATGCTCGGGTGTTGGATGCTCGGGAGTTGGTTGCTCGGTAGTTGGATGCTCAGGTGTTGGATCTTCAGGTGTTGGATGCTCGGGAGTTGGTTGCTCTGGTGTTGGATGCTCGGGAGTTGGTTGCTCGGGAGTTGGATGCTCAGGTGTTGGATCTTCGGGTGTTGGATGCTCGGGAGTTGGATGCTCGGGAGTTGGATGCTCGGGTGTTGGATGCTCGGGTGTTGGATGCTCTGGAGTTGGTTGCTCGGTAGTTGGATGCTCAGGTGTTGGATCTTCGGGTGTTGGATGCTCGGGAGTTGGTTGCTCGGGTGTTGGACGCTCGGGAGTTGGGTGCTCAGGAGTTGGGTGCTCGGGAATTGGGTGCTCGGGAGTTGGGTGCTCGGGAGTTGGGTGCTCAGGAGTTGGGTGCTCGGGAGTTGGATGCTCGGGAGTTGGTTGCTCGGTAGTTGGATGCTCAGGTGTTGGATCTTCGGGTGTTGGATGCTCGGGAGTTGATTGCTCGGGTGTTGGATGCTCGGGAGTTGGGTGCTCAGGAGTTGGGTGCTCGGGAATTGGGTGCTCAGGAGTTGGGTGCTCGGGAGTTGGGTGCTCGGGAGTTGGATGCTCGGGAGTTGGGTGCTCAGGAGTTGGGTGCTCGGGAATTGGGTGCTCGGGAGTTGGGTGCTCGGGAGTTGGGTGCTCAGGAGTTGGGTGCTCGGGAGTTGGATGCTCGGGAGTTGTTGCTCGGTAGTTGGATGCTCAGGTGTTGGATCTTCGGGTGTTGGATGCTCGGGAGTTGGTTGCTCGGGTGTTGGATGCTCGGGAGTTGGGTGCTCAGGAGTTGGGTGCTCGGGAATTGGGTGCTCAGGAGTTGGGTGCTCGGGAGTTGGGTGCTCGGGAGTTGGATGCTCGGGAGTTGGATGCTCGGGAGTTTAATACTCGGGTGTTGGATTCTTGGGTGTTGGATGCTCAGGAGTTGGGTGCTCAGGAGTTGGGTGCTCGGGAGTTGGGTGCTCGGGACTTGGCTGCTCGGGAGTTGGTTGCTCGGGAGTTGGTTGCTCGGGAGTTGGCTGCTCGGGAGTTGGTTGCTCGGGAGTTGGGTGCTCGGGAATTGGGTGCTCGGGAGTTGGGTGCTCGGGAGTTGGGTGCTCGGGAGTTGGGTGCTCGGGAGTTGGGTGCTCGGGAGTTGGGTGCTCGTGAGTTGGGTGCTCGGGAGTTGGATGCTCGGGAGTTGGATGCTCGGGAGTTGAATACTCGGGTGTTGGATGCTTGGGTGTTGGATACTCGGGAGTTGGGTGCTCGGGAGTTGGATGCTCGGGAGTTGGATGCTCGGGAGTTGGATGCTCGGGAGTTGAATACTCGGGTGTTGGATGCTTGGGTGTTGGATACTCGGGAGTTGGGTGCTCGGGAGTTGGGTGCTCGTGAGTTGGATGCTCGGGACTTGGCTGCTCGGGAGTTGGTTTCTCGGGAGTTGGTTGCTCAGGAGTTGGTTGGGTAAGTAATTAGCCCCATTGCAAGAGAAGGTTTTTAATTTTCCCGGAGTTGGGCTTTAAGTCAATGTCTGCTATAAAGAGCTCAGGGATCTTATTTTACTCACCATGGGAATGAAAGGGATACATGGGGGGGACACCTTGTGGATGAGATTTGTGTAGTGACATCCGGTACAGATAAAGGTTGGTGAGTGGGGGGGGGGGGGGGAATGGTTTTAAATAATATCAGTCCTTAGATGTGATGGCTGCCTTTGTCTTCTTTTTTCAGTCTAAAAATATCTTTAGCAAGAACAGATCGTAGCTTTTGATCCTGACAGATATTCAGTGTCCTCTTTCTTCCAAGTTTCTTCTATAAATTCCCCTCCCCCATGAAATGGAGATGAAGATCTGTTTGTAGTCCAGTTCAGGAGAGCAGCCTAGGGTGACAACTCCGATGATAATGGTGATGAGCGTTGTCACCCCAAGGACAGGAAGTGTGTTATTCATAGATATACCAGGCAGGTGAAAATAAAGATGAAACAACAGAAAATGAATGCAGCCACCACATCTAAGGACTGATGAGCTGCACTATATTATATATTTTTGGGGGGTTTATATACACTTTGATAGCACAGACAGCAGTTGGTAAAGTTGTGATGGATACATAATGGTGAGCAGAGTGCGGGGAATTCTGACCCAGGGAACCATATCACATGGGAGAATGGACTATTGGATGATGGGGGATGGGAATAAACTAGAGAAAGGACAACCCCAATGCTGTATGTTGGTGATAATCTGTGTGATTTATATTTCCAGACTCGGCGTAAAATGCAGAACAAATGCAGAAAAATAAATTGGAAGACATTTTTTGTCTGTGAAGATGTGCCACTGACAGAGTACAGATCTGTGCCACCCATCCATAATAGATCCATACCCACCAATGATGTCAATGAAGATGAGCCACTGACAGAGGTCAGATCTGTGCCACCCATACAGAATGGATCCATACCCACCAATGATGTCCCTCAAGATGTGCCACAGGCAGAGGACAGATCCATGCCACCCATCCAGAATGGATCCTTACCCACCAATGAAATTGGATGCCCACCTTCCACACATAATGGATTTTCATCCAATGAGAGAAATTAGGCCGTACGGCTTCACTGCCTGTTTGCTAATGGGCTTTGTGAATGGGCCGGCTGCTTTCTGGGATACACACAGTTCCCAGAATGCAGCGCGCCCCATTCACAAGAAGACGCCCAGTGTAGGAGGAGAAGAGAATCCACCGCGGAGGATGAAGAGGCAGATTCGGCACTTCCGCATAGCAACAGCTATTTAGGGTGTTTTTTTTTCTAGGTTTTTGGTGACATTTTTTTTTTTTTTGGTGGAACCTCCACTTTAAGGTGAAAAAACTACTGTGCATTCCCCCTTATACTTACCTGAGCCCAATCTCAATCCAGCTTTGTGCATGAGAACAGCGGCGCTCTCTCCCTCCTCACAAGTCAGATTGATAACAGTGGGAGCCAGTGACTTCTGCCGCTGTCAATCAAATCCTTTGCTGTGGGAGAAGTGAACAGGCTGCACTGTGTGTGTCTATAGATGCAGGCAGCATGGCTCGATAGGGACCCCACATGAGTGCTCTCATAGGAAGCTATTAGGTCACTCACAGAAGATGAGGAGCCAGGAGCCCCAACGGGGGACCCCAGAAGAGGAGGATCGGGGCTGCTCTGTGCAAAACTATTACCTAAAGCAGGCAGGTATAACATGTTTGTTATTTTAAATAAAAGACCCCCCCCCCACATCCACTCCATGCCTGCTGGTAACACACCCTTCCCCTCTTCTTCCAGGTCTGCCATCTTCTTACTTCTCCCATTGGGCAGACACTGATGATATCACTGTACATCTCAGCTCCGCTTGTTGAAGATGGGTTTAGAGTGGAGTTACCCCCCCTCCAAAAATTCTAAGTCAGCAGCTGCACATACTGTAGGTACTGAGATTTAATATTAGGACACTTACCTGTCCAGGAATCCAGCGATGTCGGCACCGCAGCCGATGTGATGTTTCTATCTGCTGTTGGGTGCTGCCATTGAGCTTTCTGAATGGCCCGGTGGTGGGGGAAGGAGGAGGGGGGCCGAACTTCTGATGGACTTTGCTTGCTGCTCCCCCCCCCCCCCCCCCCATGAAAGGTGCCAAATGAGACACCAGGAGGGGGAGAATAATCAGGTAAGCTGGTTATTGTCGGCATTTCCTCACTGGATGTTTTCTTTTAGAATGTATTTGGACATTGCGGGGTCATATTATACACAATATTGTTGGAGGAAACTTCTGTTGCCATTTATACCGAGCTGATCAGTCAAATAGCTAAATACTCGGGTAGAATTCACATCAGAGGATTTATAATTCTGTCCGGCCACTTTTGTGATTCACACATCAGAGCCGGACAGGTGATGTTTATAGCAATAGAATACAATTATGTCACTTCCTGCCCACAGCATGCTGATTGGAGGATGAAGGGTCAATACAGACCAATTCACCAACTCTGCCCTCTCCTCCTGTCAGCACATGTGCAGGAATTAGAGCCCTGATTGGCTCATAGTGTTGCCACTCCCTCTCCTCTCCTTAGTGCTGCTTTTCAGAGAATGGATTCAGATATGAGTTCTAGTTGTCTTTATACATCATTTAAAGACCAAATCCAGGCTTATTGATCCCCCAGCAGTATGTATGTTTTTTTTTTTTTAAACGTCAGTTATCTTACTCTGAGGTCTCCTGACCGGTCATTTGACACGCTGGGTTCCTGTTCTCTCTTGTCCTTTCCCATTGTGGACTGTCCTGGATGATGGAGAACATGGAGCTGATGTAGTAACATTAGTATTGCTCTCTGCAATATTACACAGTGAGTGGGGGGGGGGGGGGCTGTGCACAGGGGGAGGGATCATAGCGTTCTGCACTCACAGGCCCGGATTCAGAGAGCAGTTACGACGGCGTATCTCCGGATACGCCGTCGTAACTCTGAGTTGCGTTGTCGTATCTATGCGACTTATTCATAGAATCAGTTACGCATAGATTTCCCTAAGATCCGACCGGCGTAAGTGTCTTACACTGTCGTATCTTAGGCTGAATATTTATGCTGGCCGCTAGGTGGCGCTTCCGTATATTTACGCAAGGAATAAGCTAATTAGGTAGATACGCCGATTCCGAAACGTACGTACGGCCGGCGCATTTTTTTATGTCGTTTACGTTCGGCTTTTTCCGCGTAAAGTTACCCCTGGTATATGAGGCGTAGCCAATGTTAAGTATGGACGTCGTTCCCGCGTCGAGTTTTGAAAATTTTACGTCGTTTGCGTAAGTCGTTCGCGAATAGGGCTGTATGTAAGTTACGTTCACGTCTAAAGCATTGATGATTTGCGGCGTAATTTCGAGCATGCGCACTGGGATTTTTTCACGAACGGCGCATGCGCCGTTTGTAAAAAACGTCAAATACGTGGGGTCACAGTTAATATACATAAAACACGCCCACATCATCCACATTTGAATTAGGCGGGCTTACGCCGACACACATACGTTACGCCGCGGTAACTAAGGGCGCAAGTGGTTTCTGAATACGGAACTTGCGCCCAAATTTACGGCGGCGTACCGTATCTGAGATACGTTACGCCCACAGAAAGATAGGCTATTCTATCTGAATCCGGCCCACGGTCTTTCCTCAGTCTTCCAGCAGTTTTAGTCACACTGGATATCCCTCAACCTGGAAGACTGAGGACATCTTGTGGTGATGATGAGGTTCTGCAGGGGAGAATTCCAGAGGTGAATATTGTGTTGAGCACTGAGGCTGGACATGTACAGCAAATATGACAATAAAAATAATGTATTGTATAGGATGAAAAGAAACTCAGAGAAAACTTTTACTTTTTTATGTTGTAAATAGTATTATTTATATGATGTGTATGTACTGGTTCTTCTGATGGAATAATCTGTACTGTCTGTATATATTGCTAATCTTCGCTGTATGCATATACAGTATCATTTCTCCCAATTGTATAATCTGTACAATCAGTGAATACCGCTTCTCCCAATTCTCCCGTTATCATTGAATTATCTCAGGATAAAGCACTCAGCAAATAGAAAATGTGCAATAATGAGGCATGGAATGTGTAAAGTGTACCTGTCTATGTACAATGAGGATCTATTATCTGTCCAGAATGTGATCACATCTCTGAGCCTCCCTTCCTCTATGGAGGACAGGTCCTCTTCTCCTCTACATACAAGACACAAGATTCCTCTCAATGGAGGGGAAAGGAAATTGTATATTTTTTCCTCTTTTTAGCATTTGTATCATATTTATATCAGTCACTGTCACAATTCTGGGGCAGAAGTAAATTATATTTTTATGTATTATTTTATACGTAATGTACATATGTTATTATCTTAATAAAATTCAGAATTTGGTTGTTGGTTTCCCTTCTTTGCCGTCTTCCTGTACAAATAATTCACCAACAATCTCCAGTCTCGCCATTCTCAGCCAGGGTTCCTCCAGAGGTGATGGGGGTTCCTCGGGCTCCTCCTGGCTGAATGACCTTCCATTTGATGGAGTCGGAATAGTTCTGGAGCCAATGCAGAAATGAATGTATGAAAAAAACAGCCATTGCTTCAGAGTGTGTACTTCCCAATGATTTGCAAAATGTATTGATTTGACCAAATGAATGCCTTACGGAAAAAAAGAAACAATATACATCAAACGGTTAATACAAGTCCAAATACAGTGCAGTGTTCCTTAATTATGGAAAATGTATCTAATAGTGACCAAATGACAAATCAAATAGTTCATGAAAAAAAGTCCATAAAAGTGCAGAGCTCCTTTAACCGCTCTACTACCGGCCGCCGTCAATTGACGGCGGCACGATAGCTCTGTTGTTCTGAGAGGACGTCATATGACATCCTCGTCTTGCAGAGCCACTAGGGGGCGCTCGCACGCCGACAGCGCACCCACCGCATTACTGGGAACCCAATGCACGTGCCCGGCAGCCGCGATGGCCGCCAGGCACCCGCCATTGCCCAGTAACTGAGCAGGACCATGGATCTCTGTGTGTAATAATGGGGTAAACACAGAGATCCACATCCTGTCAGGGAGAGGAGACCGATGCTGTGTCCCTTGTACATAGGGACACCGATGCGTCGCCTCCCCCAGTCAGTCCCCTCCCCCCACAGTTAGAATCACTAGTAGGGAACACATTTAACCCCTTCCTTGCCCCCTAGTGTTAACTCCTTCCCTGCCAGTCACATTTATACAGTAATCAATGCATATTTATAGCACTGATCGCTATATAAATGACAATGGTCCCAAAAATGTGTCAAAAGTGTCCGCAATAATGTTGCAGTCCCTATAAAAATCACAGATCGCCGCCATTACTAGTAAAAAAATTAATAATAATTATGTCCCCTATTTTGTAGGTGCTATAACTTTTGCGCAAACCAGTCACTATACGCTTATTGTGATTTTTTTTTTTACCAAAAATATGTAGAAGAATACGTATCGGCCTAAACTGAGAAAATTTTTTTTTTTTTTTTAAATTGGGATATTTATTATATCAAAAAGTAAAAAGTATTTGCCTAGATTCAGGTACGTTGCCGCAACTTTGCGGCGGCGTAGCTTAAGGCATTTAAGCTACGCCGCCGTAAGTTAGTGAGGCAAGTACATGATTCACCATGTACTTGCCTGCTAAGTTACGGCGGCGTAGCCTAAAGCAGGCGGGCGTAAGGGCGCCTAATTCAAATCTGTGTAAGGGGGCGTGTTTTATGTTAATGGGGCTTGACCTTACGTTTTTGACGTTTCTTCTTTACTGCGCATGCGCCTACATTTCCCAGTGTGCATTGCGGCTAAGTACGCCGCACGGGCCTATTGATTTCGACGTAGACGTAAACGACGTAAATCCCGATTCACGGACGACTTGCGCAAACGACGTAAAAATTTCGAATTTCGACACGGGAACGACGGCCATACTTAACATTACTATTCCAACTAGGGCCTAGCTCTAACTTTAGGCGGCCTAACTCTAACGTAAACGGCGTAAAAGTACTGCGTCGGCCGGGCGTACGTTCGCGAATCGGCGTATCTACTAATTTACATATTCCACGCCGACCGCAATGGAAGCGCCACCTAGCGGCCATCCGAAATATTGCAACCTAAGATAGGACGGCGCAAGCCGTCGTATCTTAGATATGTTTAAGTGTATCTCTGATTGAGAATACGCTTAAACATAGGTCGGCTTAGATTCTGAGTTAGGTCGGCTTATCTACTGATAAGCCGGCCTAACTCTTTCTGAATCTACCTATTTGTGTTTTTTTCAAAATTGTCGCTCTTTTTTTTTGTTTATAGCACAAAAAAAAAAAAAAATTGCAGAGGTGATCAAATACCACCAAAAGAAAGCTCTATTTGTGGGGGGAAAAGGACGCCAATTTAGTTTGGGAGCCACGTCGCACGACCGTGCAATTGTCAGTTAAAGCGACGCAGGGCCGGAAGCTGAAATTTCGCCTGGGCAGGATGGGGGTATATGTGCCCAGAAAGCAAGTGGTTAAATGTGCAGGAATAGAAGAAATGGCCACTTAGACAGAGATGGTGTCCTTATCATGAGAACAGCACACACACTTTATTCAATACAGATGAGATCCTCCTATAGGTCCGTGTTCGGTGTCTAGAGATGTCACCTAATGCAGATCAAGGCATATTTAGCCATTTATAGTAGTCCAAGATATATTTTCTCAGTCACCCTGTGCCCAAAAGTGACTCCCGTTACAATGTATTATTTATTAAACATTCAGTGGAATAGAGAAGGAAATCTTCTTCTAATTTCAATCAGCAAAACTGTTTCTATATCATTACAGTGCCTACAATACATCAAGTACAAAACATTATGTGACAGTTCTTTAGAAAGGCCGGGAAACAAATGTTACTCACTTCAATCAGATTATCCCAGAGAGGAGCAGACACTCTCTGGGGTGGATTTACTAAAGGCAAACAGACTGTGCACTTTGCAAAGTGCAGTTGCTCCAGAGATTAGTAAACGAGCAGAAGCTCTGCTGACTTCCATCATCCAATCATGTGCAAGCAAAAATGCTTTTTTTTTTTTGTTTTTCTTGCATGTGATTGGGTACTCTTTGCAAAGTGAAACTTTACCTAATTTACTAAGCTCTGGAGCAATTGCACTTGCAGAGTGCACAGTCTATTTGCCTTTAGTAAATCCACCCCGGTGAGCCTACCAAAAATAAAGTACGACTATAGATGCAAAGTGATCAGGAGATGTTGGCGGGGGACCGATGTACTCCATCCAATTCTGAAGAAAGATAAGAGTTAGCAAGAGAGAAAGGCAGAGGGAAAGAAATAAATAAAAAGGGGGGGGGGGGGGTAAAATGATAATAAGGGTCTCCTCCCTGGACCCCCCAACTAGAGATGGAGTCATGGAGCTCCTTGTACTTGTCAGAGGAAATGAATTGGGTCCAGTAATACCGAGTCTTGTGAATTCCGGCCTCTTGTCTCCTCAAAGAGGCAGCAAGTTCCTCCATATAAACAATGGCCCGGATTCAAGAAGCAATTGCGTCTGCGTAACCATAGTTACGCAGCGCAATTGCTTACTTGCTCCGGCGTAGCGAATGCTCCTGATTCAGGAACATCGCTACGCCGACTGCAGCCTAAAATATGCGTGGCATAAGGCTCTTATGCCACGCATATCTTAGGCTGCATTCTTGCGATGACCGCTAGGGGGCGCTCCCATTGTGGTCAGCGTATAGTATGCAAATTGCATACTAACACCGATTCACAATGTTGCGCGAGCCCTGCGTACGCAATTTACGTTGTTTCCGTACGGCGTGTTTAGCGTAAGGCTGCCCCTTCTAATAGCAGGGGCAGCCAATGCTAAAGTATACCCATCGTTCCCGCGTCGCGACGTTCGAATTTTACGTAATTTGCGTAAGTGATTCGTGAATGGCGCTGGACGCCATTCACGTTCACTTTGAAGCAAATGACGTCCTTGCGACGTCATTTGCCGCAATGCACGTCGGGAAAGTTTCCCGACGGAGCATGCGCTCTACGCTCGGCGCGGGAGCGTGCCTAATTTAAATGATTCCCGCCCCCTACGGGATCATTTACATTAGGCGCCCTTACGCAGGGCATTTTTGTGCAGCGCACACGCAATTTACGGAGCTACTGCTCCGTGAATCGCGGGTAGCGCAGTAAATTTGCGGGGGCGCAGGGCAAAAACGCTGCCCTGCGCCTCCGTAACTAAGGGGCAAATCTACCTGAATCTGGGCCAATACCTTTAACCTAATGACTCCAATGACTCTCTGTAGGAGGTGAGGCAGATTTCCATAGAACTGATATGTGATCCCCGGCTGCACTGATGGGGAGTCTCATTAGAGATTGTGGTTCTTCCATTCGGATAGCTGAGATGTAATAGGTGGGCAGTTGGGTGATTTTCTAGTGCCAAACCAGTCGGATCCTGAATAAAAGCACAGACACTCTGCCAGAAGGGCCGGATCCAGGGACAGAACCAGGAAATAGGGATTATTGTACCCCCAGATGTCCTTCACCCCGAGCATGTGGGGTCTGTGTCTGGGAAGTGGAGGAGATAGTTAAAGCGGTAGTTCACCCTCTCATACTTGATGTTACCATCGAGACAGGCATTGTAGCGCGAGCTACAGTATGCCTGTCCCGATTTTTTTAACCCCGTACTCACCTTGTAGTCGTCCATCGTAGATTCCGGCTCCCGCGGGGAATGGGCGTGCCTATGGAGAGGGAGGATGATTGACGGCCGGCCCTGGCACGTCACTCTCCCCGAAGACAGCCGGAGTAGGTCTCGGCTCTTCACGGCGCGTGCGCACAGGCTATGCGCACGCGTCGTGAAGACCAAGCCTATTTCGGCTATTTCCGGAGAAGCGTGACGCGCCAGAGCCGGCCGTCAATCATCCTCCGTCTCCAGAGGCACGCCCATTCCCCGGTATCTTCGATGGACGACTACAAGGTGAGTATGGGGGGAAAAAATTCGGGACAGGCATACTGTAGCTCGCGCTACAATGCCTGATTTAAAGGTAAAAGAAAAAAAAAAAAATTTTTTCCCGTCGATAGGGTGAACCCCCGCTTTAAACATTGGAACACAGAGATACAGAACTCAGCATAGCTGTGCATAAAATGCTAAAATTACTACATAAAAAAGTTTTAAAACATTGAAAATTGTGAAGAAACCTAATAAAAGAATATAGGTGACTCATTACCAAATAACAAAAACATTAATAAATAAAAAATATACTATAAAAAACAATTAATTTGTGATTCCCTCTGTTTATATAAAAAGGGGCACTTTTATCATGGATACATAGCATCAGGGCAACAGAAGTTTTGGGTAATAAAGTGACAAGCATAAAGATTATATATATATTTATATGTTCCTGTATACAGTACAGACCAAAAGTTTGGACACACCTTCTCATTCAAAGAGCTTTCTTTATTTTCATGACTATGAAAATTGTAGATTCACACTGAAGGCATCAAAACTAAATATAAAACTAAATAAAATATATTTCATATTCTAGGTTCTTCAAAGTAGCCGCCTTTTGCTTTGATTACTGCTTGGCACACTCTTGGCATTCTCTTGATGAGCTTTAAGAGGTAGTCACCTGGCGCAGCACCCCATCACTCTCCTTCTTGGTCAAATAGCCCTTCCCCCGCCTGGAGGTGTGTTTGGGGTCATTGTCCTGGTGAAAAATAAATGATGGTCCAACTAAACGCAAACCGGATGGAATAGCATGCCGCTGCAAGATGCTGTGGTAGCCATGCTGGTTCAGTATGCCTTCAATTTTGAATAAACCCCCAACAGTGTCACCAGCAAAGCACCCCCCACACCATCACACCTCCACCTCCATGCTTCACAGTGGGAACCAGGCATGTAGAGTCCATCCGTTCACCTTTTCTGCGTCGCACAAAGACACGGGGGTTGGATCCAAAGATCTCAAGTTTGGACTCATCAGACCAAAGCACAGATTTCCACTGGTCTAATGTCCATCCCTTGTGTTCTTTATCCCAAACAAGTCTCTTCTGCTTGTTGCCTTTCTTTAGCAGTGGTTTCCTAGCAGATATTCTACCATGAAGGCCTGATTCACACAGTCTCCTCTCCTCTCCACAGTTCTAGAGATGTGTCTGCTGCAAAAGGTGGAAGAACCTAGAATATGAAATAGATTTTCAGTTGTTTCACACTTTTTTGTTATGTATAATTCCACATGTGTTACTTCATAGTTTTCATGCCTTCAGTGCGAATCTACAATTTTCATAGTGATGAAAATAAAGAAAACTCTTTGATTGAGAAGGTGTGTCCAAACTTTTGGTCTGTACTGTGTATAGATATATAAATAAAAAGAGAACATATAAATGATATTCTACATACTGACATCAGACATTGGAGTAGAGCAGGGTTCTCAGCCAGGGTTCTTATGGAAGTCTCGGGTTCCTCCAGAGGTTGCTGGGGGTTCCTTGAGCAATGTTTCCCTCTTAGATAAGTTCCCACTGACACCATTGATCTTTTTAGTTATCCATAAGAGAGGATTCTTCCCAATGACCACAAGTGTAAGGAGCATTCTTCCTACTGACCATCACACGAATGTATCATGAGTTGTAGTCATTATTAGAAGGGGTTCCCTGAGACCGGAAAGTTATTTCAAGGGTTCCTCTGTGTTGAGAAAGACTGGAGTAGAGGAAAGACTAGAATAAGAAGTGGCCAGTAGAGGGGGGTGTGGAGCTAAACTTTCACAAGCAAGGAAGATACTGGCCCAGATTCAGGTACATTTGCGCTTTATTTGCGGAGGTGCAGGGCAACGATTTTTCCCTGCGCCCCCGCAAATATTTTGCGCTGCCCTCGATTCACGGAGCAGTAGTTCCGTAAATTGCGAGGGCGCGCCGGCAAAATTGCCCGGCGTAAGCGCGCGCAATGTAAATGACCCCGCCGGGGGCGGGAATCATTTAAATTAGGCGCGCTCCCGCGCCGAGCATAGAGCGCATGCTCCGTCACGAAACTTTCCCGACGTGCATTGTGGCAAATGACATCGCAAGGACGTCTTTTGCTTCAAAGTGAACGTGAATGGCGTCCAGCGCCATTCACGATTCACTTACGCAGGACGTAGATTTTAAATATCGCGACGCGGGAACGTGGGTATCCTATAGCATTGGCTGCGCCTGCTATTAGGATGTGTAACCTTACACGAAACCTGACGTACGCAAACTACGTAATTTGCGTACGCAGGGCTCGCGCAACGTTGTGAATCGGTGTTAGCATGCAATTTGCATACTATACACAGATCACAATGGGAGCGCCCCCTAGAGGCCAACGCAAGAATGCAGCCTAAAATCTGCGTGGCATAAGAGCCTTATGCCACGCAGATTTTAGGCTGCAGTCGGCGTAGCGATGTTCCTGAATCAGGAGCATTCGCTACGCCGGAGCAAGTAAGCAATTGCGCTGTGTAACCTATGGTTACACAGGCGCAATTGCTTCTTGAATCTGGCCCACTGTTTACAAAAAAAGATACAGTTATGGAAATAAAGTATCATTTTGTAGCCAGAGAAAGATGATGTATACAGATACATATGTATTGCAAAAGAAATCACTTCAAATGGGTACCAGAGGAAAAAAAGGGAAGATCTATCCAATAAATCACACTGAAAAAAAAACAAAAAAAAAAAACAATAGATTGTATAATGTGGTGTTGACCTCAAGTTCTTAATTTAGATCTTTGGGTTATCTAATATCTAGTTTGTATGTAATAAAAAAGTTTATCTTTTGCTGAGTTTTTTAATTCTCTTCCCACCGACATATATGCACCTATAGCGCCCTGTTCCTGTTGAACAGGCGCTGCTGTAAATTTAGAGGGGGCCGAGTCGTTAATTGGCTCAGTCAAGTGTAATTGTGGGCAATTTAGCCTCTGTTCCAGCCATGGCTGTGCTGGGAGTAACCACCATTGTTTGCCTGGGGGTGTCGTTACCACCCCAGGCCAAGGGTGGCAGCAGCTGTGTCAAGGTATATTGGGTTTTCCCCCTCGGCAGCGAGACAGTGGTAATGTTTGTTCCGCTGTGCATGCTGGGGAGGGGTACGCAACGAACTGACGCCATTGTAGATGTGTGGTTGGAGTCGGGGCTAGTCCCGGGGTGTCTGCCCATCTCGCGCGCCTTGTGGCCCACCTGGCCTGGGGTGCGTGTCTTGAATCCTGACTGGAATTTTTCAGACTCTCCATTCACCCTAGACAGAAGATAGAGGTAACGTGCCACCCAAAAAATACTCAGCAGCTCCTGCGGGGGTAGTGCTACACACCATTTTGTAAACAGTTTTCTGGACAGAGAGCGTGCACTCCGACTAAACCCATCCCTATACCTATAGATACGTTGACATTGCTGACCCCGGATCTAATGATCCCGAAATGGCTGACTGGAGAACTGACACACACTCATGAACTACGCCCCCTAGTGACCAACTCATCATTTCTACAACTCCAGAAAACTCTCCAAGCCCCCACTTCTGACTACTTTACTTACTATAGGCTACAACATTGCCTCTCAGCCACTCCTTCTATGGAAGGATCTTTACCAGTAAGCATATGGCACTACCTTTTTGCAGAGACAAGCTCATCCAAAGGTACCTCTCTACTCTACTCGACCCTACAGGAAAAAAACTCCTTCATCAAGTCCAAACCCCTCACTGACTGGGAATCTGACTTACAGACCCACTTTTCAGATCAGCAATGGCAGTCAGCAATTAAATCTACTTACAAACACACCTCTTGTACGGCTTTATGGGAACTCGCTCAAAAACTGCTACTGAGATGGTACTTGACACCATCCAGAATAGCTAAATTCCATCCCCGCACCTCACATGACTGCTGGAGAGGATGCGGTAGCCCTGGCACCCTCATCCACGTATTCTGGACATGTCCTCAGTGTCATCTTAAGAACATTATAGGCCCCCGGGCAATACAGTGCACTGGGGCCCTGTCTACACAATCACGCACGAGAATTTACTGACAAAAATCATAACATTTACTGGCAGAACCACATTTTTTACTGCCACTGCAAAAAAAGTACCTAAAATTACAGTTTTCAGTGCCGAACAATGCAAATGTCAGTATTTAAACTATAAACATATAGCTAGTGCTATTAGAAATGTGTTTAAGTTAAACAAAAGTAAAAAAAAAAAAATGTCTTCATTGACATGAAGGTCAGGTTACTATAACCCAGCCAGCACAGAGTTTCCTCTTACATCAGAGTCTGCAGGATTCCCCCTTACAGTGAAAGGGAACTCTTATGTAAAGGGGAACGTTGCAGATCATGATCTAAGGGGGGAACTCCGATGTGGAGGGGGCTATGGTGACCAGAGACAACCTTATATCAGAGTCCACTGCTTTCTCTTTCCCACTTACATCAGGGTCCGCAGACCGAGTTCCCCCTTGCATTGTAAGGGGGAATCCTGCAGACTCTTATGTGGGGGGTACTCTGGTGACCAGAGACCACCTTCCTTAGATTAAATACACTAAGGTAAGGGGGGTCACTAATATAGGAGGGGGAACCTTTATATCAGTGCACCCTTACATTTTTGCATTCACTCCCCCCTTACATCAGCAACCCCCCGCACTCGTGGAGGACCGGATCTTCTCTGTGATTTCCGCGAACTGGGCATGGGCAGTTCTAACCCGTCACTCTCCATAATTTTTTACTGGGGTTGCTGGGCAGCCGGTGGGGCCCCCCAGGCAAGCGGGGCCCCCGGGCAACTGCCCAGCGTGCCCAATGGAAAAGATGGCCCTGCATGTCCTGACATAAGACTTATGTGGACTTCGGTAGAGTCGGTATTGGGGGAAGTGTTAGGTTTCCCTATATCGCTGACCCCCCAACTAGCTATCCTCAATCTGACCATTGACGACATACCACCTCCCTTGCAGCTAGTGACGTCTCACATCTTGTTGGCAACCAGACTTCTCATTGCCAGAAACTGGAAATCTAATGTCATCCCCACGGTATCGGACGTAGTGAAATTAACACACAACCACTACACGTATGAAACTATCCTTGCTCGCAGAAAATGTTCCTGCCCCACTCTAATGACATATTGGAATCCATGGCGCCTCTGGTATGATACTAAATGGAACCACTGATCCATCTTTGATTGTAATGATCTGTCCTGGATGCTCTCCAACCCCCCTCCCCACTCCCCCCCTCCCTTCTTGCTCAAGACCCCTTCCACCCAGTTCACCTTACTGGTATAACTCTAATGCCCCGTACACACCATCACTTTATGTGATGAAAAAAAAATGACGTTTTTAAAAACGTCACTTTAATTGACCGTGTGTGGGGGGAAACGTCGTTTTATGTCTTCTAAAAAACGACCAAAAAAAATTTAAGCATGCTTCAATTTTATGTGTCGTTTTTCAAAACGTCAACTTTTACTTCACAGAAATTGACCGTGTGTAGCAAAAAACGTCGTTTAAAACGACGTTTTTACACCCGCGCATGCCCAGAAGCTAGTTATGAAGCGAGCTTCAATGGAAAAACGTGGTGGAACGTAACCTCGCTTTGCTAGAACATTGTGAGAAAACGATGGTGTGTAGGCAACTTCCTCTTTGAAAATTGAAGTTTCAAAAACGTCATTTTTTACTTCATAGAAAATGTCGTTTTTTTTCATCACATAAAGTGATGGTGTGTACGCGGCATTAGGCCGGGTACACACGAGCAAACATGTACGATGAAAGCGGTCCGTCGGACCGTTTTCACCGTACATGCCTGCCAGAGGGCTTCTGTACGATGGTTGTACTAACCATCGTACAGAAGTCCGCGCGTAAACAATACGCGGGGCGTGTCCGCGTCGTCGCTGCGATGATGACGCGGCGATGACGCGGCGACGTGGGCGGGCCTGCTATTTAAAGGCTTCCACGCATGCGTCGAAAGTCATTCGACGCATGCGAGGGACGGCGGGCGCTCGGACATGTACGGTAGGTCTGTACTGACGACCGTACATGTCCGAGCGGGCAGGATTCCAGCGGACGGTTTTAAAACACGTCCAGGAATATTTGCCCGCTGGGAAAAGGCCCGGCGGGCAAATGTTTGCTGGAATTCGGCCCGCTCGCGCCCACACACGACCGAACATGTATGCTGAAACTGGCCCGCGGACCAGTTTCAGCATACATGTTTGGTCGTGTGTACGGGGCCTTATACTCATTTCTGGCAACCCCTACCGTTTGTATTTTCTATGAAGTACCAATTATCTTCCTACGTTATCTGTTTTGTCTTCATGCACTTCGAACTCTCTACTGTATTCTAAAGTGTTTATAACCTGTTGACTTTGGTGTTGCCACACTGATGTACTGCATACTTGAATACTCAATAATAAAAAATATTTGAAAGAAAGGAATACAGTCTCTTTTTATACATTTGAGAATACTGCAGTCACCACATGACCCGGGTCCACCCACAACATCACACAATGGTTACATAACGAGCCCCCAATACACATTAGGGCCCTTTCACACGTGCCGACCGTATGTCTGCATTTTCACCCATCCGTTGCGGATGAAAACGGGACATACATTGGTCCCTATGAGATTGCGGGTGTCAGCGGATGACCATCCGCTGACACCCGTAATCGTCCGCCTCCACAAAGATCCGGTTTTTCGGACGGAAGAAAATCCTATTTTTCTTCCATCTGCCGGATCGGATCGCATGAACACGGACATAAGGTTCATGTTCATCCGACCCCCCATAGGGGAGAGCGGAGGAAACACAGGGCGGTCCCTGCACAGTGTGTGGGGACCGCTCTGTCAGCTGCCAGCTCAGCGGGGATTTTACAGAGGATCCCCACTGAGCTTTTACGGACACACGGAGTGGATCATTACTGATCCGCTCTGTGTGAAAGGGCCCTTATTCTGAGTGTCAATACATCCCTTAGCAGACAACAGGTGAGTTCATTAGCGCACTTAATTATAGGTGAAGGGAAAGCTGCCTCAGGCAAGATTAAAACTATTTACTTATCCAAACAAAAGCATTGGGCTAGATTCAGGTACAATTGCGCTTTTTTTTACGGAGGCGCAGGCCACCGTTTTTGCCCTGCGCCCCCGCAAATTTACTGCGTTGCCCTTGATTCACGGAGCAGTAGCTCCGTAATTTGCGTGGGCGAGCCGGCAAAATGCCCGGCGTAAGCGCGCGCAATTTAAATGATCCCATAGGGGGCGGGAATCATTTAAATTAGGCACGTTCCCGCGCCGATCGTAGAGCGCATGCTCCGTCGGGAAACTTTCCCGACGTGCATTGCGGCAAATGACGTCGCAAGGACGTAATTTGCTTCAAAGTGAATGTGAATGGCGTCCAGCGCCATTCACGAATCACTTACGCAAACTACGTAAATTTGAAATTTCGCGACGCGGGAACAACGGGTATAGGTAACATTGGCTGCCCCTGCTAATAGCAGGGGCAGCCTTACGCGAAAAACGCCGTACGGAAACGACGTAAACTGCGTACGCAGGGCCCGCGTGACGTTGTGAATCGGCGTTAGTATGCAATTTGCATACTGTACGCTGAGCACAACGGGAACGCCACCTAGCGGCCATCGCAAGAATGCAGCCTAAGATATGCGGGCATAAGAGCCTTATGCCGCGCATATCTTAGGCTGCAGTCGGCGTAACGAGGTTCCTGAATCAGGAGCATTTGTTACGCCGGGGCAAGTAAGCAATTGCGCTGCGTAACTATGGTTACACAGGCGCAATTGCTTCTTGAATCCAGGCCAACGTCATTCGGCAATAGACAGTCGGTCTCTTACCTTGAACTTCATGGAATGCCCATATTAGGAGTTATACTTCCTGGTCATAGTCCTCACAGTGTACAAGGGATAAAATCTTCATATTTCTTGATATTGATAATGAATATTACTGTCCCATTTGAAGTAATCCAATCATATTCTCAGGGTTCATTATTTTCTTAGTTACCCTGCACCCAAAAGAGACTCCCATCACAATTTATATATGTCTTTGACATACCGTATTTATCGGGGTATAGCGCGCTCCCGCGTATAGCGCGCACCCCTAAAGTTGCCCCAATTCCTGTGGAAAAAAGATTTTTTGTACTTACAGTTTTGGTGTCTTGCGCGGCGTCCATCGGCGGCCTTGTCGGGTTCGGCGTCCGTCTGCGGCTTCGGGTGTCCTCTTCGTCGGGTCCGGCGTCCTCCCCGCTCCGAGTTTGAATACTGCGCCGACATATACCGAGCGCAGTACACTCGTGTATCGTCGGGCAGGCTCTGCTACTCTCGCGCTGACGTCCTGTACGTCCAGGACGTCAGAGCGAGAGGAGCCGAGCCTGCCCGACTATACACGAGTGTACTGCGCTCGGTATATGCCGGCGCAGTATTCAAACTCGGCGCGGAAAAGCGGGTATCGGCGTATACCGCGCACCCACGATTTTGCCTTGATTTTCAGGGCAAAAAAGTGCGCGGTATACGCCGATAAATACGGTACATCTACAATTTGGACTCCCTTATATATCCCTGCTTGTCTGCACAGGTAATTACCATTATCCTGAATAAGAGAGTGATTATCTCTCTGAATCATTGAATTTTTTGGATGTACTTGTAGCGCTACCCCCTCAGGAGCCGCTGGTTGTTTTGGGATCGGTGTATTAAGTTGCCTCTTATCGTTGTCTAGGGGTGATTGTAGTGAGTAGAGAAGTAAACGAATGTCCAATCAGCGAGTGAGGATTTCTGAATGCTTTATTTCTCGGCCCAACACGACCAACATCAACAAAAGGTAGATAGGAAAGGCTGATGAGGTAAAGAAACTTTGCAGTATCAGTCCTGGATAAGAGAAGAGCAGTCCTGCTCTCAGTAGTAGTAAATGCAGTTCGCCGCCACCCCAGCCAGAGTGGGTGAAGTGCCCCCGGACAGACCCCTGCCACAGGCCTGGCAACCAAAGTGCCACTTAAAGTTGCTGGGAGGAACAGGTCTCTGCCACAGGCCTGGCTCTAGGACCTCTGCCACAGGCCTGGCTCTAGGGACCTCTGCCACAGGCCTGGCTCTAGGGACCTCTGCCACAGACCTGGCTCTAGGACCTCTGCCACAGGCCTGGCTCTAGGGACCTCTGCCACAGGCCTGGCTCTAGGGACCTCTGCCACAAGCCTGGCTCTAGGGACCTCTGCCACAGGCCTGGCTCTAGGACCTCTGCCACAAGCCTGGCTCTAGGGACCTCTGCCACAAGCCTGGCTCTAGGGGCCTCTGCCACAGGCCTAGTATTTGAATGAGCTAAATGAATTGAGCGAATCCTCCCAGTAGATAAGGTTAGGGTCACCGGGTGACAGTTGAAGTGTACCTGTCAATGTCCCGGACACCAGATCCCCGATGGTTCGTTCAGCCCCTCAGACAACCTGCCTCCGGGTTCTCCTTGAGCCGATCCCCCACTGCACAGCACATAGCTCGGGATCTCTTCAATAGAGCCGGGGACCCAGCAAGTCACTGGGGCCCCTTTCAGCAGCATGGTATGCATGGTAGCATGCGACTCCAGCCTGGTCGGCCATATTGCCGGGGTCCGTTGGATGCGCTCACCCTGACGGTGGGTGCCGCACCTGGAACCCGCGAAGAACCAAGAAAGATGGCGTCTGCCACAGATATACTCTCCCCCAGCATGCCCCGCGAGGGAAAACTCCTCCAATTGGCTGCTGGGGAAAAGTTGCTCTGCCAGAACCCCTCTAGCGCCAACTGTCGCCCAGGGGTGGGATCGGCAGCCCTGGACACACAGACTGACTCACAGGACAGTTCAGGAATGACAGCAGCCCAAATTTCACAAATTATGAATGGGAGCAAAAATAACTCTCCCATTCCCCACCAACTTTAGCGTTGTGCCCATACTGAAAGTAAGGGGGCGCTACATACTCTATTAGTGGACTATTCTCACTAAAATTATCCATGTAGGATGCCATGATGCACTTTATTATTGGCCAACTCTTAATTTATTTATTTATCTTGAATGTTTATTTGGATATGATATGTTTTGAGAAAAATGCTGGTAGTTTTCACTAGCACTTTATTTTAGCTATTATATTTAGTTATTAGCGCTGCTTCACCATACACATATATTGATTACACACAGTGTATAGTGGAATATCCATGTCACTGTATACAATAATCACCCCTGACCTACCTGTCACCATATACAATAATCACCCCCGACCTACCTGTCACCATATACAATAATCACCCCTGACCTACCTGTCACCATATACAATAATCACCCCTGACCTACCTGTCACCATATACAATAATCACCCCCGACCTACCTGTCACCATATACAATAATCACCCCCGACCTACCTGTCACCACATACACTAATCACACACCCCGACCTACCCGTCACCATATACACTAATCACACCCCGACCTACCTGTCACCATATACACTAATCACACACCGACCTACCTGTCACCATATACACTAATCACACCCCGACCTACCTGTCACCACATACACTAATCACACACCCCGACCTACCCGTCACCATATACACTAATCACACACCGACCTACCTGTCACCATATACACTAATCACACCCCGACCTACCTGTCACCATATACACTAATCACACCCCGACCTACCTGTCACCATATACACTTATCACACCCCGACCTACCTGTCACCATATACACTAATCACACCCCGACCTACCTGTCACCACATACACTAATCACACACCGACCTACCTGTCACCATATACACTAATCACACACCGACCTACCTGTCACCATATACACTAATCACACCCCGACCTACCTGTCACCATATACACTAATCACACCCCGACCTACCTGTCACCATATACACTAATCACACCCCGACCTACCTGTCACCATATACACTAATCACACCCCGACCTACCTGTCACCATATACACTAATCACACCCCGACCTACCTGTCACCATATACACTTATCACACCCCGACCTACCTGTCACCATATACACTAATCACACCCCGACCTACCTGTCACCATATACACTAATCACACCCCGACCTACCTGTCACCATATACACTAATCACACCCCGACCTACCTGTCACCATATACACCAATCATACACCGACCTACCTGTCACCATATACACTAATCACACCCCGACCTACCTGTCACCATATACACTAATCACACACCGACCTACCTGTCATCATATACACTAATCACACACCCCGACCTACCTGTCACCATATACACTAATCACACCCCGACCTACCTGTCACCATATACACCAATCACACCCCGACCTACCTGTCACCATATACACTAATCACACCCCGACCTACCTGTCACCATATACACTAATCACACCCCGACCTACCTGTCACCATATACACTAATCACACCCCGACCTACCTGTCATCATATACACTAATCACACACCGACCTACCTGTCACCATATACACTAATCACACCGACCTACCTGTCACCATATACACTAATCACACACCGACCTACCTGTCACCATATACACTAATCACACCCCGACCTACCTGTCACCATATACACTAATCACACCGACCTACCTGTCACCATATACACTAATCACACCCGACCTACCTTTTACCATATACACTAATCACACCCCGACCTACCTGTCACCATATACACTAATCACACCCCGACCTACCTGTCACCATATACACTAATCACACCCCGACCTACCTGTCACCATATACACTAATCACACCCCGACCTACCTGTCACCATATACACTAATCACACACCCCGACCTACCTGTCACCATATACACTAATCACCCCCCGACCTACCTGTCACCATATACACTAATCACTCCCCGACCTACCTGTCACCATATACACTAATCACACCCGACCTACCTGTCACCATATACACTAATCACACCCCGACCTACCTGTCACCATATACACTAATCACACCCCGACCTACCTGTCACCATATACACTAATCACACCCTGACCTACCTGTCACCATATACACCAATCACACCCCGACCTACCTGTCACCATATACACTAATCACACCCCGACCTACCTGTCACCATATACACCAATCACACACCGACCTACCTGTCACCATATACACTAATCACACCCCGACCGACCTGTCACCATATACACCAATCACACACCGACCTACCTGTCACCATATACACCAATCACACACCGACCTACCTGTCACCATATACACCAATCACACACCGACCTACCTGTCACCATATACACTAATCACACCCCGACCTACCTGTCACCATATACACCAATCACACCCCGACCTACCTGTCACCATATACACTAATCACACCCCGACCTACCTGTCACCATATACACTAATCACACCCACACACAGTGTAGCGCAGTACAAGGTGTCAGTAGTATTTGGGGTTCCATATTACAGAATATGATCTATAGGGGGAGGGGATGGTAGAATAGAAGTGATTTGTATATTTTTAGATGTCATACATTGAATAGATTCCTACAACAAAATGGAGAGGAATGTTACCTGGAGAAGTGATGGGCGCGAAATTTATATTGTTTGCTTTTCTGGCAGAACTGGATTGTATGCAGAGACATGAATTGCTTTCAGTTCTGACTTCTCGTATTTGTACAGGGGGTGTGGGGCTCCTGAATGTAACAGATTTCTATATAAGTTGTGTGAAGGTCATGAACAGAGGAGCAAATCACCGACCGTAGACATGATCTGTTCACCGACCTCTACTGTATATGGAGGTAAGTGCACATCCCGGGGGGCAGAGTGTGATAGTGGGAAGGGAGGGTCAGTGATGTTGGTGAGGGGGGGGGGTCAGTGATGTTGGTGAGGGGGGGGGTCAGTGATGTTGGTGAGGGGGGGGGTCAGTGATGTTGGTGGGGGGGGGTCAGTGATGTTGGTGAGGGGGGGGGGTCAGTGATGTTGGTGAGGGGGGGGGTCAGTAATGTTGGTGAGGGGGGGGGGTCAGTGATGTTGGTGAGGGGGGGTCAGTGATGTTGGTGAGGGGGGGGGGGGGGTCAGGGATGTTGGTGAGGGGGGGTCAGTGATGTTGGTGAGGGGGGGGGGGGGTCAGTGATGTTGGTGAGGGGGGGTCAGTGATGTTGGTGAGGGGGGGGGGGGGTCAGGGATGTTGGTGAGGGGGGGTCAGTGATGTTGGTGAGGGGGGGTCAGTGATGTTGGTGAGGGGGGGTCAGTGATGTTGGTGTAGGGGGGGTAAGTGATGTTGGTGAGGGGGGTCAGTGATGTTGGTGAGGGGGGGGGGGGGGTCAGTGATGTTGGTGAGGGGGGGTCAGTGATGTTGGTGAGGGGGGGGGTCAGTGATGTTGGTGAGGGGGGGTCAGTGATGTTGGTGAGGGGGGGGGGGGGTAAGTGATGTTGGTGAGGGGGGGTCAGTGATGTTGGTGAGGGGGGGTCAGTGATGTTGGTGAGGGGGGGTCAGTGATGTTGGTGTAGGGGGGGTAAGTGATGTTGGTGAGGGGGGGTCAGTGATGTTGGTGAGGGGGGGGGGGGTAAGTGATGTTGGTGAGGGGGGGTAAGTGATGTTGGTGAGGGGGGGTCAGTGATGTTGGTGAGGGGGGGTCAGTGATGTTGGTGTAGGGGGGGTAAGTGATGTTGGTGAGGGGGGGTCAGTGATGTTGGTGAGGGGGGGTCAGTGATGTTGGTGAGGGGGGGTAAGTGATGTTGGTGAGGGGGGGTCAGTGATGTTGGTGTAGGGGGGGTAAGTGATGTTGGTGAGGGGGGGTCAGTGATGTTGGTGAGGGGGGTAAGTGATGTTGGTGAGGGGGGGTCAGTGATGTTGGTGAGGGGGGGTAAGTGATGTTGGTGAGGGGGGGTCAGTGATGTTGGTGAGGGGGGGTCAGTGATGTTGGTGAGGGGGGGTAAGTGATGTTGGTGAGGGGGGGTCAGTGATGTTGGTGTAGGGGGGGTAAGTGATGTTGGTGAGGGGGGGTCAGTGATGTTGGTGAGGGGGGGTAAGTGATGTTGGTGAGGGGGGGTCAGTGATGTTGGTGAGGGGGGGTCAGTGATGTTGGTGGGGGCTCAGTGTAATGTTGGTGACTATGGAGGCCATTGGAGTACAAGGACCTCATTGTCCAGTGGTGAGATGATTGGATCTTTGTGACATGGTGACATCCTGCTGGAAGGAGCCATCAGAAGATGGGGACACTGTTGTCATAATGGGATGGACATGGTCAGCAACAATACTCAGGTAGGTTGTGGTGATTAACCACTTAAGACCCGGACCAATATGCAGGTAAAGGACCTACCTGTCACCATATACACTAATCACACACCGACCTACCTGTCACCATATACACTAATCACACCCCGACCTACCTGTCACCATATACACTAATCACACACCGACCTACCTGTCACCATCTACACCAATCACACACCCCGACCTACCTGTCACCATATACACTAATCACACACCGACCTACCTGTCACCATATACACTAATCACACCCCGACCTACCCGTCACCATATACACTAATCACACCCCGACCTACCTTTCACCATATACACTAATCATACACCGACCTACCTGTCACCATCTACACCAATCACACACCCCGACCTACCTGTCACCATATACACTAATCACACACCGACCTACCTGTCACCATATACACTAATCACACCCCGACCTACCTGTCACCATATACACTAATCACCCCGACCTACCTGTCACCATATACACTAATCACACACCGACCTACCTGTCACCATATACACTAATCACACCCCGACCTACCTGTCACCATATACACTAATCACACACCGACCTACCTGTCACCATATACACTAATCACACCCCGACCTACCTGTCACCATATACACTAATCACACACCCCGACCTACCTGTCACCATCTACACTAATCACACACCGACCTACCTGTCACCATCTACACCAATCACACACCCCGACCTACCTGTCACCATATACACTAATCACACCCCGACCTACCTGTCACCATATACACTAATCACACCCCGACCTGCCTGTCACCATATACACTAATCATACACCGACCTACCTGTCACCATATACACTAATCACACCCCGACCTACCTGTCACCATATACACTAATCATACACCGACCTACCTGTCACCATATACACTAATCACACCCCGACCTACCTGTCACCATACACACTAATCACACCCCGACCTACCTGTCACCATATACACTAATCACACCCCGACCTACCTGTCACCATATACACTAATCACACACCCCGACCTACTTGTCACCATATACACTAATCACACCCCGACCTACCTGTCACCATATACACTAATCACACCCTGACCTACCTGTCACCATATACACTAATCATACACCCCGACCTACCTGTCACCATATACACTAATCACACCCCGACCTACCTGTCACCATATACACTAATCACACCCCAACCTACCTGTCACCATATACACTAATCACACCCCGACCTACCTGTCACCATATACACTAATCACACCCCGACCTACCTGTCACCATATACACTAATCACACCCCGACCTACCTGTCACCATATACACTAATCACACCCCGACCTACCTGTCACCATATACACTAATCACACCCCGACCTACCTGTCACCATATACACTAATCGCACCCGACCTACCTGTCACCATATACACTAATCACACCCCGACCTACCTGTCACCCTATACACTAATCACACACCGACCTACCTGTCACCATATACACTAATCACACCCCGACCTACCTGTCACCATATACACTAATCACCCCGACCTACCTGTCACCATATACACTAATCACACCCGACCTACCTGTCACCATATACACTAATCATACCCCGACCTACCTGTCACCATATACACTAATCACACCCCGACCTACCTGTCACCATATACACTAATCACACCCCGACCTACCTGTCACCATATACACTAATCATACACCCCGACCAGGCCCCTTTTGGCGATTCGGCACTGCGCCGCTTTAACTGACAATTGCACTGTCGTGCGACGTGGCTCCCAAACAAAATGACACTGGCAGTGAAGGGGTTAACCAAGAGGGGGCGCTGTAGGGGTTAAGCGTGTACTAAGGGAGTGTTCTTACTGTGGGGGGCGTGGCTGTGCGTGGGATGTCACTAATCGTCGTTCCCTAACACAGGGAACAGACGATCACTGACAGCCACACTAGGAAGAATGGGGAAGGTTTGTTTACACTTACCTCTCCCACGTTCCCTCTCTCTGTGACCCGATCGCAGGACACCAGCAGCGATCGGGTCCCGCGGGCACAGTCACGGAGGACAGGACCAGGAAATGAGCGTGCCGCTGGCGGCGCGCTCGCGACCCATGGCTGGGCATCTTAAAGGGGACATACCTGTACGTGCATGTGCCCAGCCGTGCCATTCTGCCGACGTAAATGTTGCAAAGTACGATTGATAGGTGCAGCGGAGTCAATTTAGATCAGACGTTGTGTAGTAACAGGAACTGGCTTCTTTTTTGGAACATAACCACACAGGCAAAGAAGAGCACGCCTTATTCAAATTGTCAAGGCAGTGGGCGTGTTGTATTCTAATGAAGCGTGACCCCATGTAGATGCATGGCCGAACGAACGGCGCAATGCGCGCGCATGCTCAGATTCACGTCAAATTTACTCCCTAAGATACGCCCGGCTCCATTCATACGACGTGAACGTAACCTACGCCCATCCCCATTCACGTAAGACTTACGCAAACGACGTAAAATACGATGCTGTTCCCGCGCCCATACCTTAACATGACTTACCCCTGCTTTACGCCAGACGTACGACTTACGTAAACAGCGTATCGGCCGCAAGTACGTTCGTGAATCAGCGTATCTAGGTTATTTGCATATTCAACGCGTAAATCTACGGAAGCGCCCCTAGCGGCCAGCGGAAATATGCACCCAAGATACGACGGCGTACTAAGACTTACGTCGGTCGGCTGAAGCCAGATTTCAGGCGTATCTAGGTTCCAGAATACCGCGCATAGATACGACGGCGCATCTTTTAACTTACGTGGCGTATCAATAGATACCCTGGCGTAAAACCTTTGTGAATCCGGGCCAGTGTATTTAGGTTTTGTGCTGCCTTAGGCCTGACTAAACTCATGCACCCCCTAATTTAAATATGACCCACCCCTTCCTGTCAAGGCCACACCCCTTTCTGTTTAGGGGTAATTTTCGAGTGGGGACACTGGTTCTTAGGGCCTGGGGGGGCAATGGATTCCCTTAATCTGCATAGATTTCCTCTCACTTCCTGTTTGGCTATGGGGCAGGAAGTGAGAGGAAATCTCTGCAATGGGACAGAGATGGCAAAAAATAAACTGACAGGGGCTATAACCCTCCCTTACTCTATCCCTTCCTAAAAAAAGATAACTTTTTATAAAAAAAATTGTGACCCCCCCAATAGTTTTCACTGGTTCATCCTGGGACCTGTAGTTCTTCACTAGTTGGGGGGGGGGGGTCACATCTTCAGCTCTGAGGGGTTCATGGTGGGACCTGTAGTCCTTCATGTTTGGGGGTCACATTCCCCCCAAAAGTGAAGGACTACAAGTCCCAGCATGAACTCCTAATATCTAAAGACGTGACCCCCCCCCCCCAATTTGAAGGACTACAACACCCAGCATGAACCCCCTGAGATCTAAGGGTGTGATCCCATAGATTTCACAGGTTTATGCTGGAACCTGTAGTTCTTCACTATTTGGAGGGCAGGGGGTCTCACATCTTCAGCTCTGAGGGGGGGGGGGGTCATGCTGGGACCTGTAGTCCTTAACTTTGGGGAGGTCACACCCCCCCCAAAGTAAAGGACTACCAATCCCAGCATGAACCGATGATATGTAAAGATGTGCCCCCCCCCCCCAATTTTGAAACTCCCAGCATGAACCTGTGAGATCTAAGGGTGTGACCCCATAGATTTCACAGATCTATGCTGGGACCTGTAGTTCTTCACTAGTTTGGGGGGGGTGTCACATCTTAAGCTCTGAGGGGTTCATGCTAAGACCTGTGTCAGTTTAATTCCGGGACACTGTATTGTCCCAGAGTGAAGGTGCCCGGGACAGACCTGCAGAATGCGGGACTGTCCCGGGCAATCCGGGACACGTGGTCACCCTACTTAGGCCAGGATACAGCGTTGCCTGTGATATAAGTGGAAGGGAGGTCGCTAACATTGGAAGTGGCTGGGGAGTGACCTGGTTGGTGGTGAGTGTGAAATGAATGATGTGTTTCAAGTTTCTTTCATATTTGCGGTTAGCTAACAGCCATTTTTTACATCGCTGAATAGTAGTTTTACATTGTTGGACTATGCCGCTACTGCGAGCGAGTTTGGCTTGCAGTTGCAGAGTGGCCCCATTGAAATCAATAGGTGAGTCTGACAGGCGGTGCTGCCTGACAAACTCTGCATGCTCCAAGCTGTCCATTGAGCTCAGTGCCTCTGACAAGAAGTGAGGAGAGGCACTGTGATCTCATCCTCTCAGTCTGCTACAAACAGAGAGTGTCAGCTTGTATTTAAACTGGACGCTCTGTATGTAGCTTCTTACAGGCTGCACAAAGAGACCCATATTTCCGGAACCATAAATGATAGGAGCTCCAAATTTTGACCAAATTCTGTGACCCCTGGTTGCCGAGCCATGACCTTCGAAGTCGATTGTTTTTTTTTGTTTTGTTTTGTTTTTTCTGTAAATGGGCCTATCTTAAGGTAAGGGGCCTGGAGCTGCAGCTCCAATAGCCCCTATGTTAATCGAGCCCTAGTCAGCTGGCATTGATATAAACTTTAATCACATTTCTGATCTGTCTTCTCCCCCCAGGTCTCCAGTATATGATGATCATATCGGTGTCATCAGGAACGGTGTATATACAGAGCGGATCAGACATCACTCGCTGTAATATGAAGTGTCCTGAGGATGAATATGCTATGCAATTGTACATAGTATGCAGAGGGGAGGATAGGACATTGCTGGAAAATCTTTGTTTTAATAATGACACCATATCTCATGACCCCAGACTCCAACTGGACACAGGGAGCGGCTGCTGGAAGCTGACACATGCCAGGAAGGATGATTCCTGTGTATATAAGGTCTGGTGTCGCTGTGCTCCGGGATATCTAATATCCTCTACAGAGATCCGTGTTCTGGGTAAGAGTCCATATTCTATATAAAAGTTCTTCTCCCCCAGAGGGGGGCTAATGCATTGGTCTGTTTGCGTTGCTCTGCATGGTTGCCACCATTGCTGCCTCGTGTGTGAAGAGTGCGGGAGAGGTGCGGGAGGTGGAGTGCGGGAGAGGTGCGGGAGGTGGAGTGCGGGAGAGGTGCGGGAGGTGGAGTGCGGGGGAGGTGCGGGAGGTGGAGTGCGGGAGAGGTGCGGGAGGTGGAGTGCGGGGGAGGTGCGGGAGGTGGAGTGCGGGAGAGGTGCGGGAGGTGGAGTGCGGGAGAGGTGCGGGAGGTGGAGTGCGGGAGAGGTGCGGGAGGTGGAGTGCGGGAGAGGTGCAGGAGGTGGAGTGTGGGAGAGGTGCGGGAGGTAGAGTGTGGGAGAGGTGCGGGAGGTGGAGTGCGTCTCTTTCCATCATTGGAAGAGGCTAAAAGTCTGGAGGAAAAAAGCTCCCAGTTTTTGTGATGGAAATGATGATTCTCATATGAAAGGACCAATCAGGTACAGTAAGTGCTGAAAGTATTCCTGATATCTATTGATCGGGAGCAGTGGAAAGTTCAGAAGCACAGGAGCCCAAGAATGTAATGACCTCTATAATTAGTGAGGTTCTACTCTCTGATGAGTATTCACCCCGATTTTTCTGGTGGTGGTTGATGTTTATTACACACTCCTGATTCATTCGAGTACCAATTTCCCCATCCACTGAATGGTGGATCTCCAGGACTTTAGAATTGGGTATTATTAGGATCTCTATTGAGGGGCGTCCTTTAAGTGCTGCAATTTACATGTAACTTCCAAAATATCTGGAATATCTCCGTCTGATTCTAGATACAGCCCAGACAAAAGTCTTCCTCCAAGAATACAAACGGCTCTCCCTCAGATCTCACACTTGGGTCTTGAGATAAAAGAATTGCCCCTCTGTGAGAGACTCCATGACAGGTCTGGACATCATGGTGGTTCATGTCCCATTCACCTAGTTGCAGACCATATGAATATACAGCCTGTGTCCTGAGTAGGGTTATAGGTGGATGCCCAGAAGGGGTGTGCCCTCATCAGCTTTGCCAGTTGAAGGTACAAGCCTATAACCCAGGGGTGATGAATGTTCATCCTTTGTCCTGGCCTGTACTCTGAGGCCCCGTACACACGAGGGGATCTCCACTGGAAACGGTCCGCCGGACCGTTTCCAGCGGAGATTCCTCCTCCGGATTTTGATCCGATGGCTTGTACACACCATCGGATCAAAATCCGTGCGGAATTCATCCGCGGTGACGTGTCGCGGCGACGTGCGCGACGCTGGAAGGTAAGTACTTCCACGCATGCGTTGAATCATTACGACGCATGCGAGGGAGGGGAGCGGACGGATTGATCCGGTGAGTCTGTACAGACGACCGGATCAATCCGCTGGACTGGATTCCAGCGGATAGATTTTGTAGCATGCTACAAAATTTTTATCCGCGGATAATCCGTCGGCTGGATTTTTATCTGCCGAGATTTGTCCGCTAGGCCGTACACACGACCGGATCTATCTGCTGGAACTGATCAGCGGATCAATCCCAGCGGATAGATCCGGTCGTGTGTACGGGGCCTGAGATATGGATTTATAGGTAAGTCAAAATTCCTTTTTCCCTTATCGTCTTTCGGAAAAGCACATGAGAGTGGCTCCACCCACCAACCCAGTTTGTGTTTCCTCCGGCAAGGGAATACCTAGTAGAAGTCAGGTCTCTTAAGGTGCTGTCCTGAGAGACCAGCCTACCCCACCATACCGTTTTTGTCCTTCAGAGAATCCGCTCCTCCCACACCGCGCCAAGGGTAGCTGGTAGCCATTCGCAGGGTTTTTTTTGTTCCGCATGTCGGCGTTACAGGCCGCCGCCATCTTGGTGGTAGCAGAGTAGAGACTCTGCCGGCCATAAGTGAGGTGTCCGGCAAGGGGTAGCACTGGGAACAGGCGCAGCATTATTTCCGGCGGACGCACAGGGGGAGAGGAGCGGTCCTGGTGCCTATAATTCAGTTCCGGTCCAGTGCAGCAGTGTCTATGGACTCCGGAACCATTGTTTGAAGCCACAGAACGAGCACTGCTCCACGATGGATTCTGTGAACGCAGCGAGTGGGACAGGCACCAGCAAGGCTCAGGTAAGGGGGTATGTGGGATCTACCCTGTATACTGTAGGTGCCTCTCTCTTTCCATGTTTTTCCCCTGGTGGCTGTCTGGGCACCGGGTGTTGGCTGTTAAACTACCTGAGCACCTGTGGTGAACCCGTTAGGAGGCAGGTTTGACTCCTCTAATTGGCTGCTGGGGAAAACTTGCTCTGCCAGAACCCCTCCGGCGCTAACTGCTGGCCAGGGATGGTACCGCATCCCTGGAGTACAGACTGACCCAGTGGACATTTTCTGGAGTGACAGAAGTCCAAATTTAGCAATTTGCGAATGGGAGCAAAGTAACTCTCCCATTCCCCACTAACTTTAGCGTAGTGCCCATACTGAAAGTAAGGGGGTGCTACACTTATATTTCTGATGCTCCTGCAGAATCAATAAGGATGTCAGCCAGATCTGGGGGCCTTAAAGCGGGGGTTCACCCCTAGAGGGCAATTTTTCCCCTTAGATTCCTGCTCGTTTTCTCTAGGGGAATCAGCTATTTGTTTTAAAATATGAGCAGTACTTACCCGTTTACGAGATGCATCTTCTCCGTCGCTTCCGGGTATGGGCTGCGGGAATGGGCGTTCCTTCTTGATTGACAGTCTTCCGAGAGGCTTCCGACGGTCGCATATATCGTGTCACGATTTTCCGAAAGAAGCCGAACGTCGGTGCGCAGGCGCAGTATAGAGCCGCACCGACGTTCGGCTTCTTTCGGCTACGAGTGACGCGATGGATGCGACCGTCGGAAGCCTCTCGGAAGACTGTCAATCAAGAAGGAACGCCCGCTCCCGAAGACCCATACCCGGAAGTGACGGAAGAAGATGCATCTCGAAAACGGTAAGTACAGATCATATTTTAATACAAATAGCCGATTCCCCTAGACAAAACGAGCAGGAATCTAAGGGGAGAAAAAAAAAAATGTAATACATGGGTGAACTCCCGCTTTAACAACTCAGCCAGGAGAGCTCTATGGCTGAACACATGGCCAGGGGACGCAGCTTCCAAAAACAAGTTATGTGGAATTCCTTTTTTGGGAGATCTTTTGTTCAGTCCTGATCTAGATTCTGTTTTACATAGGACAGCGGATAAAAATAAGTCCTTTCCTGAAAAAACAGCCAGTTAAGCGTTTTTCTCGACCTCAAAAAAATCAGGATCAGGGTAGCAAGGCCCCAAGGTAAGAGAAGGAATTGGTTGGCACAAAAAGGTAAAGGCAGAGGGAATGTCCTCTTCAATCCTCCTGCGCCAACCAATAAAACGCAATGACTTGTCATTGCCTGTGGGAGGAAGGCTTCAGAAATTCCTTCCTCTCTGGCAGTGGCGCAATAAGTGGGGGGCGAGCTGCACCAGGGTGCCACACACTTGGGGGTGTCAGGCCAGTGCCCCCCCCGTGACTGAAGTTGTGACAGCGCCGTGGAGTGACTTTAGGCAGCAGCAGTCAGCAAATAAGAGCTGCAGGGAGACTCGAGGCAGCTACTGTAATGATACCGCGATACGGGGGGGGGGGGTGCCACTACTGCACCATCCATCCCCTCCTCTCACGGTCGTGGGCTTTCTGAACGGTCCTGGTCATCGGTGTTCAGCACTTCTCATAGAACACCTGACGTTACACAGGCAAAGCCAAGTGAAGCCACCTCCCCCTCCTCTCTGTTTATGTGTACAGAGGGGAAGGGGACCTTCTGTGCTTGTGCCGCTGTCACGCTGATCTGCATCTGAGATACTGAATGGGGAGGGGGGTCTCTGCACTGGGAGGGTCTCTGCACTGCACTGAGGGGGTCTCTGCACTGAGGGGGTCTCTGCACTGAGGGGGTCTCTGCACTGAGGGGGGGTTTGCACTGAGGGGGGACTCTGCACTGAGGGGGGCTTGCACTGAAGGGGGCTTGCACTGAGGGGGGGTCTCTGCACTGGGGGGTTTGTCTGAGGGGGTCTCTGGACTGAGGGGGTCTCTGGACTGAGGGGGGTCTCTGGACTGAGGGGGGTTTGCACTGAGGGGGGTCGCTGCACTGGGGGGGTCTCTGCACTGGGGGGGTCTCTGCACTGAATATTTGTTCCAGCTTGGGCTGCAGGTACTCTACTACAACTGATGAGCTGTGGGGAGAAGCCTCCTTTAAAGGTGTGGTGGAGTTTGTATTTCCTGTTTCCTAGTGGGTGGAACCACTCTCATGTGCTGTCCTGAAAGACTCCTGGAAAACAAGTTACCGTTAAGTCTAACTTGGATTTTTTTATCCTTTGAACAAATCTATAACAAAACACTTTCAATGGTATACTGAATTTAAAGCGGAGTTCCACCCAAAAGTGGAACTTCCGCTTAATCCACTCCTCGCCCCCTTAAATGCCACATTTGGCATGTCATTTTTTTTAGGGGGCTTCAGGAGGAGTGGGACTTCCTGTCCCACTTCCTCCCTCCGCCCAAGGACCGCCTAGGCGAAACGTGCTGTAGGCGATCGCCTGGGACACGTGACAGGTCCCAGGCGATCGCCTGACCAATCACAGTGCGCAAGCGCCACTTGCGCATGCGCAGTGAGTGCCCGGCCGTGAAGCCGAAAGCTGTCAGGGCCGAGTGCCCACATTAAGGATAAAGACGCCGGCCAGAGAGGGGGGGAGAGGAGCGGAGCTCCGGCCGGTGCGTCGCTGGACCGTGGAGCAGGTGAGTGCATGTTTATTGAAAGCCAGCAGCTACACTTTTTGTAGCTGCTGACTTTTAATAAACATTAAAAAAGCCTGGAACTCCCCTTAACAGGCCAAAGGGGAGCAAATAAGAGACATTCACTGTTGGATTTTACATACATTTTATGGCATTATATCCATTTGAAGACTAGTGCCCAGATTCAGCATAGATTGCGCTTTATTTGCGCGGGCACAGGGCAACGATTTTGCCCAGTGGTAGTATGCAATTTGCATACTACACGCTGATACACAATGGGAGCGCCCCCTAGCGGCACACGCAAGAATGCAGCCTAAAATCTGCGAGGCATAAGAGCCTTATGCCGCGCAGATTTTAGGCTGCAGCCGGTGTAACGAGGTTCCTGAATCAGGAGCACTCGTTACACCGAAGCAAGTCAGCAATTGCGCCGTGTAACCTATGGTTACACGGGCGCAATTGCTTTCTGAATCTGGGTCAGTATTTTTTGCTTGCAAATTAGTTAGAACCTATGGCCCAGATTCTCGAAGGCGTTACGACGGCGCAACACCATTAGCGCCGTCGTAACTTCTCATCTGGCCCCGGGTATCTATGCGACTGATTCTTAGAATCAGTTGCGCATAGGTACCCATTAGATCTGACAAGCGTAAGGCTGTTACGCTGTCAGATCTTAAAAGTAATTTTTTTTCCCGCCGCTAGGTGTCGCATCGTCGCTTTTCCCCGTCGTCTATGCAAATGAGGTAAGTACGGCGATTCCCGAACATACGCGAGGTCGACGCAGCGAATTAACGTCGTTTGCGTAGCGTACCCGATGCGTAAGGTTGCCCCTGCTAATTAGCAGGCGCAACCAATGTTAACTATGGCCGTCGTTCCCGCGTCGAATTTAATAAAAATTACGTCGTTTGCGTAAGACGTCCGTGAATGGCGCTGGACGCCATTTACGTATACATCTAGGCAAATGACGTCGGGGCGACGTCATTTAGCGCAATGCATGTCAGGTAATTTACCCGACGGGAGCGCGCCTAATTTAAATGGTGCCCACCCCATTTGAATTGGGCGGGCTTGCGCCGAGCAATCTAACGATACACGGCCGCAAGTTTACAGGTAAGTGTTCTGAGAATCAGGATTTAAACCTGTAGACCTGCGGCGGTGAAACGTAGAGCACATACATTACGTTGCCCAGGAGCAGCGCTAATGTATGAGAATCTGGGCCTATATCTTTAAAGCCGAGGCCCTAGAGAATAAAATGATGGGTTTTGCAATTTTTTTTTTATGTAACACAGTATTTCAAATGCAAAATTTTTGGAAAAAATACACTTTTTTGAATTTTTTAATATATGACCCATTTTTTTGATAAAATATAAAAAAAGATGTTATGCCGAGTAAATTGATGCCAAACACGTCACTCTTTAAAATTGCGCACGTCTGTGCAACAGCCACAAACGACATACATTTTACTATCCATAAGCAATGCTTTGAGGCTGGGTTCACACCTATGCAAATTGGATGCTGCTTACACCGCATCCAATTCACATAACATTTTAAAATACATTTATTTTAATGAGGCTGGTTCACATATCTGCTGGGCATTCACACTGTGCATTGCCCAAAAAACGTTTGCGTTTTCTAGGCATTGCGGTGCGAATTGTCTGCACATTATCTTCTATGGCAGGGATATGCAATTAGCGGACCTCCAGCTGTTGCAGAACTACAAATCCCATGAGGAATAGCAAGACTGACAGCCACAAGCATGACACCCAGAGGCATGATGGGACTTGTAGTTTTGCAACAGCAGGAGGTCTGCTAATCGCAAATCCCTGTTCTATGGGAACGCATCTGATTCGCAGATGTGCTCCGTTCTGAACACAAATTCTCTCCCTGCTCACTACACCTCCCCCTTCCAGGTCAGCTGATTCCCAGCTACAATGGAGAGGAACCGCTGAACAGCTGTTTTTTCTCTTCGCAGAGAAAACAGAGCTGGAATTTGCACTGCACATGTGTGAACCCAGCCTAAAAGCATTTACAGGTTACCGTGCCAGACGTACACAGGTGGTCTAGTGCTAGACTTACTACCCATGATCTGATGTTCACGGATATACCTTACATGTGTAGGATGATCGATGTTTGCGTGTGTGCAGGACTGACACGTGCTTTCGCCTTTGTGTGTGTGTGTGGGGGGGGGGGGGGCAGGTTCACTTTAAAAAGAAAAAAAAAATATATATATATATATATATATATATATATATTTTTTTTTTACATTGTTGCTTTAATTTTTTAATGTCTTTTAGGCATGTGACAGGTACTCTTTATGTAGAGATCTGGGGTCTATAAAAGCATTCAATCACACCAAGATCTACGTTTTTGAATGCTTTTGATTTTTGAAAATGGTGCCATTGACATCCGAGTAAACCAGAGTGATGTCAGGTCATCGCTTCCAGTTTACCATAGCGGGGAGGCGATCAAAGCTGACCTGGGCTTTGTTTAACTCTTTGATCAGCCAGTGGAAGTGCCAGTTGGTCACGGTGGGATGGAAGAGTCCAAGAAAGTTATGGAAGGCAGCGGGAGGGGGGGGACATGGAAAAGCAATCCAGTAGCTAGTTAGCCGCTAGGTTTCCTTTTACAAGAGAGCTGACCACTGGCTCTAAAAAACAGTACTGGGGTGATGCCTGCAGTTGCATATCATCCCAGTATAACCACTTGAAGTCCAGAAACATGCGGGTACGTTGCTGGTCAGTTAGGGGATATCCAAAGGTTTCTGTAATAAAGAAAAAGTAATTGGCAGCGCATGCTGTGGGTGGTGGAACATTTTTATATGGCGACTGCAATGAACACAGCACCAGTGGCGGCTGGTGCTCAAAGTTTTTGGGGGGGCGCAAACGGAAAAAAAAAAGAAAAAAAATTGCAGCCTCACTGTGCCCATCAAATGCAGCCACTGTGCCATCAATTGTCACCACTGTGCCATGCCATCAAACGCAGCCACTGTTCCATCAATTGTCACCACTGTGCCATGCCATCAAACGCAGCCACTGTGCCATCAATTGTCATCACTGTGCCATGCCATCAAACGCAGCCACTGTGCCATCAATTGTCACCACTGTGCCATGCCATCAAATGCAGTCACTATGCCATCAATTCTCACCACTGTGCCATGCCATCAAACGCAGTCACTGTGCCATGCCATCAAACGCAGCCACTGTGCCATCAATTGTCACCACTGTGCCATGCCATCAAACGCAGCCACTGTGCCATCAATTGTCACCACTGTGCCATGCCATCAAACGCAGCCACTGTGCCATGCCATCAAACGCAGTCACTGTGCCATCATTTGTCAATGCGTATGAGTCCACGGGTGCCCAAGGTTTCTGTGATGAGAGCATGCTCACTGCACGCTCCTAGTACAGAGACCAAGCTGTCATAGATGTCACAGCCAATCACGGTGATTGTGTCACTTCTTCCCACCCATTGTAAAGACCATGTTAAAGGGACGCCAAAGCCAGGTGGGAAAGGGGTAAATTGGGATATTTGCGGAGGGAAGAAGGGCAGAGATAATCAGGTGCTGCAGAACAGCAGTTAGGAGCAATGTAAAGGATACTTGTATAGATAATAATTAGCTACAGCCAGGGGCCTAGACATAAAGAACTCACGGTGATCCTAGCAAGTCACCAGCGCCAGAGAATAGACAAGTATGGAGCCGTAGTAAAACGTAGGTGGAGTACAGCATGACAGGGTGTAGGTAACTGGCAGTGGGGAAGAGGTTAAAGGAGTGGGGGGTGGTTAGTAGAGTAGGAGTCTTAATGGATTGGAAGATGCAGCAAAGGGGAGGAGTTGGCTGGATTCGTGGGGGAGAGAGGAGGAGGGGTCAGCAGCAGTCGGTGAGAGGAAGCCTGAGGGGAAAGTCATCAAGCTCCCAGCTAATACAGCGGTACGTGCGGCCTGGTTAGTCAGTGAGGGAATATGAGTGAGGTAGCTAGTTTAATGGAGCAGCTGAGGGCGGTGGCGGAGACTCATGGAGCGGACTGGCTACAAAGCCAGATTACCGCGTCTCTGCGGGGGGTTCAGCAGGGTCCTCCCACCACGCGGCCTGCATCCACGCGCTCGAGGCGGTCTATTCCGCCGGAGCGCTTTAGCCCGGACAATACCCCCAGGTCACAGAGGAGGGTGAGGAGCCCCAGTCGGTCCCCGTCGGGCCCCCCCGCGAAGCAGGCCCAGGCATCCGGTTCACGTGCGGGGGGGGGAGGGCGCAGGGCGTACAGCGCGGCGAGTCCCGGGTTTCTAGGCCTCCTTCCCCTATGGTGGTGCGGGCGCAGATTCACTCGGCTGCCCCCACTGGCGATGCTCCGGTCGGGGGGGCGGCCCGACGCGGGAAGGATCCTCCAGCAGGCGCCGGCCTAGCGCGATCCACAGGCGGCGGCCTAGCACGTGGCGAGGCCTCCACTAGCGGTGGGGGGGGAGCGGCAACTACACATTCGCGCCAGTCGGGAGGTCCCGCCTCCAGGTCTCGGCAGGGGCCTGGGAGGGTTGACCGGAGGGAGGATGGTGCTCAGGCCGCGTCGGCGGTGCTGAGGGATGAGCTTATCGAGGAGTTCAGCAGCGATGGAGAGGAGAGCCCTCGGGGGGGGGTCGCCCCCGCCCCTCTCACTACGCCAGCTGTGTCCAGAGGTCGAAGTGGAGGAGGAGAGGAGCGTCTGCGGCCACACGGGCAGGCGGCGGTGCTATCCAGCAGCAGTGAGGAGGGGGAGCTGACGGAGGACCCCCTGGAGGACGGGAGAGCAGCAGGACTTTCGGCTGGAGGACCGTCACGGCCGCGCCGACCCGGTAAGACCAAATCTCAACGTCCTATGGGGGGAGGTGGGCCGGTGGGGTTACAGGAGATTAGTGGGGGGGTGGCGGTGCTTAATCACACGGGGGAAGGGGGGGTATGGGATGCTTTGCGGGAGCTACTGCGGAGGTTAGATGGGAGTTCCCCCCAAGTTCCTGCCCCGGTGAGTCCATGGGTCCCTTCCGTACAGGTGGGTCTCCCCACGGGGTCGGCACCCCTTTTGCAGGCAGCGCAGGTACCAGTGGTTACCCCCCCCACACAGACAGCACCCACGACAGGAGTTGCAGGGACGCAGACAGAGAAGGACAGCGAGGGATCTGAGGCGCCGAAGAAAGACAAGGACAAGGATAAAGACGGCGAGAAAATTCGGTTGGACGACGCGGCGAGGGGGGAAATTTACATATGTTTTGAAGGGCCACTAGGGGCCCACCTGAAGCCGGAGGTGAGGGAGAAAATTGGAAAAGACGAGTTTGTGGAAATATTTTCACTGCTCCCGCTGGAAAAATTTAATCTCGACCGGGTGAAACCGGACGAGAGTAAAAAAGATGAGGAGGAGAAGCGCAGATACAGGCTGATTCCCCGCACGTTTGCGAATTGGCTGCAAGCGTTTGCGATTTTTGCGAGCGTAATTGGGGAAAAGTCCCCCGAGAACTGCTCCGCACTGTTTTGTTACCTTGATGCCATTCATGAAGCGCATAGGGTTTATGGGGGGTTAGCGTGGCTGCGGTATGACGAACAATTTCGTCAGCGTAAGGCGGTGCGGCCGCACATTCGGTGGGATCATAAGGACATCAGTTTGTGGATGAGGTTGATGACAAGGCCGGCGAGCCAGTCTTTTCCAGGGGGGGCCGGCGGCACTTCCGCCGCGGGATCGCCGGCCCTTAAAAAGAAAGGGGTCTGTTGGCAGTTCAATGACGGAACCTGTAGGTTCGGCGGGTCCTGCCGATTCAAACATGAGTGTTCAGGATGTGGGGGGACACACGCCTTTAACAGATGCTTTAAACAAGGAAAAGGACGTTCCGGAGACGGCGCTGGAAAAGGGACTGACGCCGGTGAGACTGGGAAGGATGCTGCCTTTTCTAAGTAAGTATCCGGATAGGGCGGCGGCGGGTTTGTTGGAAGCGGGTTTCAGGGAGGGTTTCGTGATCCCTAGTACGATGCTGGAGGTCCCTCCGGTGTCGGGGAATTTGAGGTCGGCACTGCTCCACCAAGGAGTGGTGTCGGCAAAATTGGCCAAGGAGGTGGCGCTGGGCCGGATGGCCGGCCCATTTCCGGAGCCGCCGGTAGCGGGCTTGATAGTGTCCCCGCTAGGGGTGGTTCCTAAGAAGGAGGCGGGGCAGTTTCGGATGATTCATCATCTGTCTTACCCAAAGGGGAATTCGGTGAACGATGGTATTGACCCGCAGCAATGTGCGGTTACCTATACGTCGTTCGATGCGGCTGTTTCCTGGGTTCGGAAATACGGCAGGGGTGCCCTGATGGCTAAGACGGATGTCGAGTCGGCATTTTGGCTTTTGCCGGTGCATCCCGCCAGTTTGCGTTTGTTAGGGTGTCACTGGCAGGGTGAATATTTCGTTGATCGTTGCCTGCCGATGGGGTGCTCCATTTCCTGCGCCTTGTTTGAGGCTTTTAGTTCATTCTTTGAATGGACAGTCAGGGAGGTGGCGGGGGTGAATTCCGTCGTCCATTATTTGGATGACTTTCTGTGTGTGGGGCCCCCGGAGTCCCGCTGTTGCGGGGTGTTGCTAGGCACAGTGCAGTACTTGGCGGAGCGTTTTGGCATTCCCTTGGCGGCGGATAAGACGGAGGGCCCGACTTCAGAATTGGTTTTCTTAGGGATCACTATTGACTCCATGGCCATGGAGTGTAGGTTGCCGGAGGACAAAGTGGTGGTGCTGCGGAGTGAGGTAAGTGTAGCTCGGGTCAAGAGGAAGATTCGGCTGAAGGAGCTGCAATCTTTGTTAGGGAAGTTAAATTTTGCCTGTAGAATCATTCCTATGGGGCGCATCTTTAGCCGGCGGTTGTCGGCGGCCACGGCGGGGGTTCGAGTGCCGAACCACTTTGTGCGGCTGACCGCTGAATTGAGGGATGATCTGAGGGTGTGGGGGACCTTTTTGGATTCCTTCAATGGTCGCTCAATGTGGCAATCAGGACCGGTCAGCAACGCCGATTTGGTGTTGTTCACAGACGCGGCAGGGTCGGTGGGTTACGGAGCTTACTGTCAAGGCCGGTGGAGCGCTGAGCCCTGGCCGGAGGCATGGAAGGAAGCTGGTTTTCTCCGCAACTTGGTGTTACTGGAGTTATTTCCCATTGTGGTGGCAGTGGAATTGTGGGGGGAATCTCTCAGGAATAGGAAAGTGCGGTTCAATTGCGACAACATGGGGGTGGTGTGGGCCATTAACAATATCTCGGCATCTTCCCCCCCAGTGATCAGGCTACTGCGTTACCTGGTGCTTAAGTGTTTAAAGATAAATGCTCTGATTTATGCGGTGCACATTCCCGGAGTGGATAACAGATTAGCGGATGCTTTGTCTCGTTTCCAGTGGGAAGAGTTCCGGAAGTTGGCGCCGGAGGCCGAAGGGCTGGGAGAGCCTTGCCCGCAGAAGTTGTGGGCCATTGCACTGGAGTCGCCGCAGGACTGATACGGCAGTCGCTCAGCGAGGGAACATGGAGGGCATATTCCAAAGTGTGGCAGGAATGGGGCGCCCTGAGGGAGGAGGTAGGGGGGTCGGAGGACCCAGAGGAGGTGCAAGCGTTAGTTTTGTTTTTCATCTGCAGTAATTATGAACAAGGTAGTTCGAGAGCAGCCATAGGTAAGAAAATGTCGGCGTTGGCGTTTTTATTCCAAATGGCGGGCCTCAAGGATTTTACGAAATCCTTCGTGGTGCGCCGGGCGTTGAGGGGATACGGAAGGGGCGGTCCTGCCAGGGATTCCAGGCGCCCGGTATCATTTGCGGTTCTGGATACAGTATTGGGAAATCTGGGGAGGGTATGTTCGACACCTTACGAGCAGGTACTATTCCGGGCCGTTTTTGTGTTGGCCTTTTTTGGGGCATTCAGGGTGGGGGAAATAGTGTCTCCTTCCAAGACGGTGGTGGGTGGACTACAGTTTCGGGACATCCAGTGCTCCGAGGAGTCGGTAGCGATCTGGATTAGGCGGTCAAAGACGGATCAGCAGGGGAAGGGAGTTAGGGTGGAGTTATTTCGGGGGCATTGCCCGTTAACTTGCCCAGTGGTGACGGTAAGACAATTTTTGGGGGTTCGCCCGCAGGGAGATGGTCCCCTTTTTGTGCATCAGACGGGGGAGTGTCTGTCGAGGTTCCAATTTACAGCGGTTTTTAGGAAGTGTCTAAAGGAGGGAGGTTTGGTACCAGGGGAGTATTCGGCACACTCATTTCGCATTGGGGCAGCGACGGAGGCGTCAAGGTGGGGTTTGCCTGCAGATTCTGTAAAGCGGATTGGCAGATGGGAATCCAACAGATATAGACTGTATGTACGTCCTCACTTGTTATGAATATGTGGATTGATGTGGTTATGATAAGTCATGTTATGTGTTAGTTGGGGCTTTTTTTGCTAGGTATTTTTTCAATTTTGTCATTTCAGATCCCCAAGGATGCCTAGTCTGGATTTTGGGACATTCATTCGTTTTTTGGGGGGCAAGGCGGGTGGACGTCAAGCCCGGGGGTAGACAGCTGGGTATGCCCAGGGAGGAAGGAAGGGTCAGGTGGATTGGCATAAGGGGCTTGATGTGGCAGAAGGTAGTACCGGAGGTGCACAGGGGCGCAAGCTTAGACCGGGCACCAGACATTTTGGTAATACATGCGGGGGGGAATGACCTGGGCATTCGTCCTATGCGTCAGGTTATTAAGGACATCCAGTGGGATTTCCGGCGCCTTCGGGCCTCTTTTCCCGACTTAATCATAGTCTGGTCAGATATCGTAGCTCGTATGGCGTGGAGAGAGGCCCGGTCGCTGGAAAGATTAGATAAGGCCCGTATAAAAGTGAACAGGGAGGTGGGCAGATTTGTAGTCCAGCAGGGGGGGGTGGCAGTTCGCCATCCAGAACTCGAAGTCGAGACCTGGAGGTACTTGAGAGGGGATGGGGTGCATCTCAACCCGATCGGGATCGATCTGTGGGCCCTAGGATTGGAGGAGGGCATCAGGAGGGCTTTTTTCGTTTGGCGGCGGGCACAAGTGTGAGGTGTCTCACTTGTGCCGCAGTGGCGGTGTGTGCCCTGACGTTTTTCTAAAGAGAAGGATGTTTGGGTACAACGGTAGGGGCACGTTTCAGGGATTGAGTCCCCCTCGGTGGTCTGGTGTCAGTCTGGACCACCAGGGAGAAGTGGGTGGGTCTGTGGTCAGCTAGGGTCCTCGAGGCGGTGGTTGCGACTGGGGACATGTTGTTAGCTACGAGGGTACCACAGGCCCAAAAAGAGTGATCAGTGGGTTGTCAGGGGGCTGACAACCAAGGAATGGTAAAAATGTTTATTAAAATGTTGTTGTTTTATATTTTGGGATTGGGATATATATATATATATATATTTTTATATATATATACAATTATTTTGGTTATTTTGTTAAATAAAGGCCGAACAGGCCATTTTAATCCAGCAGGTGTCAGTGTGGTCATTTATAGAGAGTTAAGGGGTATATGTATTTGTGTTGGTTGGTGCAGTAAGTTATCCGGCTGCCCTAGTCATGTTTGCACACTGTAGCAGTCTAAAGAAGCGGTTTCTTCGAAGCTGTAAGGACAATGCTTGACTTAGTAATTGCTCCTTTCCCAAGTGACCCATGCAGGCTTTCGCCATCCAATTAAGGGCTGCATGTACAACATACACTTCTATTCCACTGATTAAACAGATAGGGCCAGATTCTCAGAAGAGTTACGACGGTGTATCTCAGGAAACTCCGTCGTATCTCTGTTTTTGGCCCCGGGTATCTATGCGAGTGATTCCTAGAATAATTTTCGCATAGATACGGTGTAGATCCGACAGGTGTAAGTCACTTACACCGTCGGATCTTAGATGTAATTCTACGCTGGCCGCTAGGTGGCGTTTACGTTGATTTCTCATTTGTTTATGCAAATGAGCCTGATATGCCGATTCCCGAACAATTTTGCACCGCCTCGTCGTCGTTTACGTCGTTTCCGTAAGCGTAAGGTTACCCCTGCTATATGGGGGGTAACCTTACGTCAGTCCGCCGTATGCCATGTTAAGTATGGCGTCGGGTCAGCGTTGTCTTTTTCCGTCGTTTACGTCGTTTTACTAAGTCGTTCGCGAATAGGACTTTACGTCAATGACGCTCACGTCGGTGTCATTGACGTTTTCCGTCGTGAGCTGGAGCATGCGCACTGGGCTATTTTTATGGCAGGCGCATGCGCAGTTCGATCGGCGCGGGGGCGCGCTTAATTTAAATACAAGCCGCCCCCTTTGAATTACGCGGCCATACGCCGGGCCATTTACACTACGCCGCAGCAAATTACGGAGCAAGTGCTTGGAGAATACGGCACTTGCGCCAGTAAGTTGTGGCGGCGTAGTGTAAATAGCTTACACTACGCCAACGCGGATTCTATGTGAATCTGCCCCAAAATATTTTTACACATTAAAAAATCCCGGCAAAGCTTGATGCCACTGTGCCCATTGTCACCGATGTGCCCTGTATAATGCCTCTCCCCGCCCGGCACTTACCTTTCTGGAAGTCAGCCATCCTCCTAGTCCTTCTACGTCCGTTGATGTCTTCTCCCGCCCTCGATGCCGCTTCAGCCTATCAGGTTACCGATAACCAGAACCGGTGAACCTGATTGGCTGAGATGCCTGTCAGTCTTATCCAAGGAACACACCCCCGTACGTTCCCTGGATAAGCATCCGGAAAGCTGAGGGCTGTACTCGGAAAGCCTATCAGCGCCGCTGGCTCTGATAGGCACTTCCGCACAGCCAACCAGCTGCCGTTATTCAGGTGGCCGGCACTCAAGGTCCGGCCATCTGAATAGACCAGCTGCAGCCAGCAACAATAACATACATTCATGCAATGCATGAATGTATGTTATTTCAGTGGCGGTGCGAGAGCCAGAGGGGGCGGCGCTCCATCGCCCTCTATAGACGGACCGCCACTGCAGAGCACTGCACCTCTGACCATGGAGAGATGAGAGGGTTTCAGCTACACTTTTTAGCAGTGGTGGAATGGGGGGGGGGGGGGGTCATTGATGGATGTAGGCACTTGCCTCCTAAGTTACAGCGGCGTAGCGTAAATTGGTCGGCGTAAGCACGCCTAATTCAAATGAGGATGAGGGGGCATGTTTTATGTATATTAACTGTGACCTGACGTGATTGATGTTTTTTACGAACGGCGCATGTGCCATCCGTGTACATATCCCAGTGTGCATTGCTCCAAAGTACGCTGCAAGGACGTATTGGTTTCGACGTGAACGTAAATTACGTCCAGCCCTATTCACGGACGACTTACGCAAACGACGTAAAATTTTCAAATTTCGACGTGGGAACGACGGCCATACTTAAAGCGGGGGTTCACCCTTAGAGGGCACTTTTCCCCCTTAGATTCCTGCTCGTTTTCTCTAGGGGAATCGGCAATTTGTTTTAAAATATGAGCCGTACTTACCCGTTTACGAGATGCATCCTCTCCGTCGCTTCCGGGTATGGGCTGCGGGAATGGGCGTTCCTTCTTGATTGACAGTCTTCCGAGAGGCTTCCGACGGTCGCATCCATCGCGTCACGATTTTCCGAAAGAAGCCGAACGTCGGTGCGCAGGCGCAGTATACAGCCGCACCGACGTTCGGCTTCTTTCGGCTACGAGTGACGCGATGGATGCGACCGTCGGAAGCCTGTCAATCAAGAAGGAACGCCCGCTCCCGAAGCCCATACCCGGAAGCGACGGAAGAAGATGCAGCTCGAAAACGGGTAAGTACTGCTCATATTTTAATACAAATAGCCGATTCCCCTAGACCGAACGAGCATCCATCTAAGGGGAAAAATTTTTTTTTTTTAGAAATGGGTGAACTCCCGCTTTAACATTGACTAGTCCAGCTATTTTTTTTTTTTTTTTTTTTTTTTTTTTTTTTATTGTTTTTATTGAAAATAATTAAGAATACAATATTGGACAAACAGCATAGTCCAAGGCATTTTTGGATACAAAAGAGAATAACCAATATAAGGCGACAAAATATAACACACATCCTTAAAGATTGGCTAAAGTCCTCCACCCCCTTCACCTCTCGCACCCCGCATGGGATCAGACTGTGCGAGAGGTAGCTTCTGAGTCATTTAGTACATTAATATAGCAGTGATGCAGTCATATAGAAAGGAACCTATAAATTGAAGCTCTGGACCTATAATAATAAGCGCTTATAAACCATTTGAACTGTAAGCCAAGGTGAGAAAAGAAAACCCCCTTAGCTCATCCAGGCTGAATTGTAGGATTAATAAAAAGAACCTTAGCCAAAACTTTGCAAAATGTTAGCCTGCAGAGGCTTAGGGAGGAGCAGAAAAGTGAAGCTGCAAGTCAGGGGGAAGAGAGGGCTGGTGAGAGAGATGAGAATGGGGAGGAACGAATTTCACGGGAAGCTGGAGGAAAGGAAGGCTTTGACGTGGCGTAAATTGGGCAAGTGCTGTGGGGCCTCAATTCCAAAGTCAAAGAGATACCCCGATATATGTAGCCCAAGGTTCCCAGGTGAGTTTGAATTTTTCAACCGTGTCAAGGATGGTGTTGGAAATTTTTTCCTGGGACATTATACAGGAGATTTTTTGTTTGGTCAGGCGGTATGAAACTGAAGGAGATTTCCATGCTTAGGCAAGAGTCATTTTGGCGCCTAGAAGATGGAAGTGAATTAGAGCCTGGGTTGGTTTGGAAATTTTTGGGCTCTAACGATTGAGGAGTGCGAACGTCGTCGGGTCTTGCTTAACCGCAATTCCAGTGGTTTTGCGGATTGAATTAAAAATGTTTCAGTAGCCTCTGATTCTAGGACACTCCGATAGAATGTGGGGGAGTGTGCCTAAGTGGCCGATACCTCTAAAGCAGAGGGGGGAAGATTGGGGGTAATATTTAGCAAGGAACTAGGTACCAGCGGGACATGACCTTCAGACTGGCCTCTATCAGGAAATTGTTAAGGATCCCCTTGAATGAACGGGTGAAATTAGAGTGCCATGTGTCAAGGTCCCAGTCCCATCCAGACTTCATGAGGGCAATTGTATCTACTGCTCTCCTTATCTGGTCCAGACCATGCCTCCCTGGGATAAATACCATCTGGTCCTTATGGACATATGATCCAATGAACGATGCTAGTCTGTTTGATAAAATGTTTGTCATTATCTTTAAATCATTATTGATTAAGGATATCAGTCTGTGATTGCTTACTTCACTTGGATCTTTGCCCATTTTGGGGATTACAGATATGTAGGCTGAGTTGGCAGTAGGATCTAGGGGGGGAGCCCTTGCTTAAGGAAATAAAGTAGCGGGCCAGATAAAGAGAGAGCACATCAGCGACTTGAATTCTTGAATTCTTTCTCTACGTTCGTAACCTCCGCTCCCCGTTTGTGCTTCAATCTGCAGGAAAGCTGGATAAGCTTTGTTCTCATTACCGCTTTATGTGAGCCCCCCAAAGGGAGCTTGGGGAGACTTCTCCAGTGTCGTTGGTGAGGAAATATTCCCAAAGTTCCTTTTCCAACATGATACAATGTACTGGATTGGACAGGATGGTTTAGTTTAGGCGCCATTGGTACGGTCCCGAGGAGGCTATGTCATCTGTACGTTTTAGAGTAACTAGTGAGTGGTCAGACCATGGGACATCATGAATTGAGGCTTGGGATGCTGTGTGAATTTCGGAAGTTTAGGAGTTTTTTTTAGGCAGGGATGCCTTGGGCCAATTTATCTAGGAGATGATCGAAAGTGATGTTGGAATTACCACCCATAATCACTCTGCCTTCAAAATGAGGAGAGAGGGATGTGAGCATTGAGGAGAAGGAGTGGGCTTGGCCTCGGTTAGGAGCATAATAGGAGATAATGGAGTACATAGTGGCAGCAATAAGACCCTTGCCTAGGATGTATCGACCTTCTTTGTCTTTGATCATTTGGGTTTTTGTGAACGAGGTTCGTTTGGAAAAGGGGATAGCTACTCCCCTTTTCTTAGTATCTGTGTTGCCAGATAAAAGGTGGGGTACCTGTGATAAAGGAAGGTGGGGGTGTAACTGTTAGGAAAGTGGGTTTCTTGGAGAAGTTACCTGCGGAGGGGTAGGGTCAGCCATGGATAGGAGGAAGGTGTTTGCGAGTATATGTAAAGGGTACCTACCTATATCACTGATGATCGAGGTTCAAACCACAAAGTTCTGAGCAGGTTCAACATCTGGGTTGTCTGATTGAGAGTAGCTTTCCGTGAAGGTTCCTGGGAAGTACAAAAAAGGAGAATAGATAAAGGGGGAGCAGGTATGGAAAAGATAAAGGGAAATAAGTAAATGTGTTAGAGGATCAAGAAGTCCTTGACAAGATAGTTTAGAACTATGAAGGTGAAGGACTAGCTGGCCAAGTCCTGTTCCGATAACCACGGAATAGATGGGTTCGGTGAAGTGGCAACCTCGATAGAGGTTGCTGTCCTGATGTCACCAGAGGAGAAAATCCCTCTAAGTCACAACAGATGGAGTGGCAAGCAGGGCCGCTACAGCCGCTAGGCCCCCAGTGAAACATAGAAGATTTTTGTATGGGACCTTGGAGTAAGGAAGCTAGGAAACAAAATCTAGACAGACGTATTCAACAATTATCAGAACAAAATAAACAGTAGTTTTCTGACTTGAAAGGTACTGTAAAAAGGGGGGGTGAGAAGTGGCACCATGTCTAGAGCAGTCAACCAAAGTAAACTATGTAGTTTGAGTTCAGTCATTGGTCGGTGGGGGGTTGGCTCTCCAGGGATAGGAACTTGAAAAGAAGGTTGCCCCTCGACATAATCAAGGGGTGGGTGTATGAAATCGTAGTAGATGACACTTTTAGTTCAGCAAGTTGAGCGAGTCAGGTGGGTGTAGTTTAAACCACTACACAGTAAGAGGGTAAAACCGCCGAAAAGGAGGATAACCTTCCCAGAAGGGATGAGTGGATTAGAGAATCATCTTGGAGGGAAGGAGTCTCGATGTTTCTTTGTTTGCTGTTTGTTCCACATCGGTGTCAGAGGACTTTTTGGAGGGGGTCTCTTGGAAGAGCTTGGTCGTGAGCTGTCTGCTGGGGAGGTAATTTTTGAGAGATTAATCCAAGTTGAAGAAGCAGTCGTTCGCTTTCCTGAAAGCTGGAGAATCCATATGATTTGTGCTTATACTGAAACTGAAGGCAATAAGGGAAGGACCATCGATATTTTATGGATTTCTGTGTTAATATATCAAGGAGAGGTTTGAGGGATTTCTGCTTCTGTATTGTGGTTGAGGAGATATCCGCAAAAATTGTAATTTTATTTCCTTGTATGGAGAGGTTATCAAAATTGCAGGATCTTCTCATGATGTCCTCTTTCACTCCATAGAAATAGGGCTTTACTACTACATCCCTCAGGGAGCTAATCCTGGCAGAGGGGTTTCACAACACTTTGGGCTCTGTCCAGCATAAGTCTATGACTTGGGATACCTGGAATAATGTCTTTTTTAAAAGGTTTAACAGTGCCCAGAATGTCCATGACCGATTCAGGGATACCTCTGCTTTTGTTCTTCAAATCATCTAGTTTGGTGAGTGCGATTTCAAGTTCGTCTCGCAGCGTTTGTATGCAAGTTGTGTTTTGGTTGGTGCATGCAGCTGTGTTCTACTGCCTGTTCAATGACATCCATGCAGGCCCCAAGGTTCTGCAGTGATTTGGGTAGCGTTTTGGGCTAGTCCTGCAGCTAGCATTTCTGAGAAGCTGTTCAAAAGGTTTAGGGGGATTTGTTTTTTTTTCTTTGTATTGTAGATTTTCTCTTTGGGTTTTCAGGGCCGTGTTAATGCTTTGGTTTTGTCCCTGTAATATTTCTTATGGAAGGAGTCTGCTAGTATTTTGAGATGTTTATTTTTATCTTCTGGGTCTGTTTGATTAGTTGTTTTGGCTTGGCTGTGTATGATGGCCCGTTTGGTTTGTTGGGGGTGGAAGCTGCAACTGTGGAGATATTTTTTTTTTCGTACAATAGTTTTTATTGAGAGGAATTTTCAGAGTACAAAAGTAGAAAACACTCACATGTATTCCCATGAAACATTCGGGAAAGTCAAACAATATGAACAACTCCAAAGATAAGCAGATTAATCAGAGTAGAGCATATGAGTATGGGTAAGACATTCACAGTGCAACATCAATTAACGCAGGATAGGGGTACATGGTACATGAGACCCCATCCTCGTATCATACTCAGAGAAGTACATGAAGGAGTACAGCGGGGGGGAGAACAGGTGGTGAGAAAGAGAGTCAGGGGGGGGGGGGAGGGGGGGGGGGGGAGGGGGGGGGGAAGGGAGTGAAGGAGGGAGGAGAGGGAAGGGGGGGGGGGGAGGGAGGAGGAGGATGGGGATAGGGAGAAGCAGGGGGGGGGGGGATGAGATGGACACTCGTGGGAACATTGTAATTATATTCTTTTTTAGGTAGTCGTTTAGAACATATCAAAATGGACATGGCATGAGGAAGACATTTCAAATTCACCCGTTCACTTCACTTTGAACCAGTCAGTCCAGGGCCTCCACTGGGTGTCAAATTTCGCCCTCCTGCCTTCTCTGTTTGCTAATAGGGATTCAAAAACGTAGTTGCTTCTGGTGGTTTCTAGGACCTCAGAAACATTTGGTACTGTGTGTGATTTCCAATTTCTAGTCAGTAGCAGTCTGGCCGCTAGCAGGATGTGTGTGACTATGATTCGAAAATCTGGGGGGAAACCCTCGATTCCCAAGTTCAGTATCGCCAGTTCAGGGTTGGGGGGTGTTAGTATACCTGTTATACGAGAGATGCATCTAAAGATACCTCTCCAGTAACTCGTGAGGTGTTTGCAGAGCCAGAAGACATGGAGAATGCTGCCTATCCCTCCGCAGTCTCTCCAACACAGCGGGGAGGCCGAGGGGTAGAATTGGGCTATACGATATGGGGTTAGGTACCACCGTAGGGCTATCTTTTGGGACAACTCCCAGTGATTAATGCATCTGGAGGCTTTGTATATATGCCTAAATGAGGACTTCCATTGGGTCGGGGAGAAAGTTTTGCCCAAGTCCGCCTCCCATTTACAAAACGGGGGGGTCATTTTAAAAAGGAGCTTGTCCTGGAACAGGTTGTAGAAAAGGGATACTCCCTTGGGAGGGAGAGTTGCTTTAGTGTAAAATTGCCATATGGCGTCAGGGATCAGTACATTGCGAGATTGTAATGAGTGGAGAAAATGGGATGCCTGCGAATGTCTGAAGCTGTCCACTTGTGACAAGCCATATTCCGCGGCTAGTACGTCAAAGGGTTTAAGTACATTCTGACAGTATAGGTCCTCAACCTGGGTAATGCCTTTGGCGGTCCAGCTGGAGAAGGAAGTATATGGTATTGCAGCTGACAAGGTTTCAATAGGAATTGGTACAAAGACAGAATTAGAGGACGTGCATGCCAGGGTGCGCAGCTCTCTCCAGGCCAACATGGTGGCCTGGAAAGTCAACGGTAGTTGACGCAATGGGAGAGGTCTCCAGGCGTCAAGTATCAGGGCACTGTAGAGGTCCTTGGTCGGGCTGAGGGCTTTCTCTATACTACACCAAAGGATGTCAGGAGTCGGGGATATCCAACGTCTGATCTGGGCAAGTATAGCTGCTCGGTGGTAGTCTTTGAGGTCAATCAGGCCCATGCCCCCCACTGACCTATGTGTAATTAACAGGGACTTAGCGCACCTAGGTCGCTTGGTGCCCCATATATAGCGATTGAGGGTGCTGTTGAGGGCTCTGAGGTGGCTGCATTTCAGTGGGGTGGGGAGTGTGCGGAAAATGTACAAAATTTGGGGGAGAAGCAACATTTTGAAAGAGGCCAGGCGTCCTGACCACGTCAATTCGACCCTGGCCAGACGAGCCGCCTCCTTAGAAATTTTTTCTATTAGAGGGATGTAGTTGGCGTCTGCTAGTTTCGCTGGGTCTGTTGTGATTTGTATCCCCAAGTATTGTATAGTGGATGCGGCCCAGGAGTATGGAAAAGAAGTTTGTAGGTGGGATTGGAGGGAAGGAGGGAGGTTGAGACCCAGAATAAAGGATTTAGTGTAGTTAATCTTATAGTAGGATATGCGGCTGAATTCTGCGAGGACTGTGTGTGCCTGAGGAAGGGAAGAGACTGGAGAGGTTAGGAAGAGTATAATGTCGTCCGCAAATAGGCTTATATTATGGGATCGGCCCGCTAACACAAACCCTGGGATATCTGCGTGAGCTCTAATTTTTTCTGCAAGGGGTTCTACGAGTAAGTTAAATATGGAGGGGGATAGGGGACACCCCTGTCTAGTGCCATTGGTTATGTTGAAAGTAGAGGAAAGCATACCTGAGGTATAGACCTGTGCACAAGGCGTGGAGTAGAGTGCCAGAATTGCCGACAGAATGGGACCTGAAAAGCCAAATTTCTCCAGTACCCGGGTCATGTATCCCCAGTGTACCCTGTCGAACGCCTTCTCCGCATCCAAGGAGAGGAGCAGAGAAGGCGTTCGAGAGGCCCCCGCGTGGTGAACCAGGTCTATCACCCTTCTAGTGGCATCTGAGGACTGTCTACCAGAGGTAAACCCTGTCTGATCCGGATTGACCAGAGAGGGTAGGATTGGGAGCAGTCTGGATGCTAGGATCTTAGCATAGAGTTTCACGTCTGTGTTGAGAAGGGAGATGGGGCGGAAATTTGCGGGCGTAGTAGGTGTCTTCCCCGGTTTTGGAATAGTCACAATAAAAGCATTAAGCATTTCACTTGGGAAGGAAGCAGAGAGCATCGCTTCAGAGAATATCTTACCTAAAGCAGGAGCTAAGAGGGAGTCAAAGGCCTTGTAGTAGCAATTGGGGAGTCCGTCCGGGCCCGGGGATTTCCCCGGGGGGAGGGTCTTGATTGCTCGCTTGATCTCGGATTCCGAGATCGGCGCATTAAGAGCTTCAAGTTGAGCGTGGGACAAGGTGGGCAGTGCCAGGTCAGCAAGGAAGGTAGAGATTGTCTCTTCTACAGGTTGGGGGGTAGAAGGATCGTCTTGGAGATTGTAGAGGGAGGAGTAGAACTCTGCAAATGAATTTGCTATATCCTGGGGGTTATATAGTTTGCTGCCGTCCGGCTGCTTAACTAGAAAAGGGATAGTGGTTTTCACTCTGCGATTTTTCAGTCGCTGAGCTAGGAATTTGCCCGCTCGATTGCCAGACGCATAGTGGGACAGTTTGAGAGATTGAACATGTTTATCATAGCGTTCAAGTAGCAATCTCCTGAGATCTGTGCGCACACCGTGTAACTTAGTAGCTATCGAGATATCAGGAGATTGTTTGTTCTGCGATTCTAGGGAGACAATTTCAGCGAGTATAGAGTCTAGTTTTTGTGCTCTCTGCTTCCTAACCCGCGCACTAAGTTGTATCATCATACCTCTAATGTAGGCCTTATGGGCACACCAAATAGAAAATGGATTGGTTACAGAACCAACATTGACATTGAAAAATTCCTCCAATCGAGAGGACAGATAGGCCGCGTGAGCAGGCTGTTGAAGTAAATAGGAGTCCGCCCTCCAAATGAAGGGCGAAGAGACCGGGGCTCCCCCGTCCACCACCACCGACACCGGAGCGTGGTCTGACCACGTGATGTCGTGGATGGCGGACGAGGACACCCTCTGCAACAAAAACTTATCTACCAATATCATGTCTATTCGTGAGTAAGAGTTATGTCTGGAGGAATGAAAGGAGTAGTCTCTTTCGCTTGCGTGTTGACATCTCCAGACATCAAACACACCCTCAGCGTGTAGTAGTGCGCGTAAGGCAGGGTGGTGGCGTTTGGAGCGGGAGGTTGAGTCCAACTCAAAATCTACCGTTAGATTGTAGTCTCCGCACATGATCAAAGCCCCTTTTCTTATCTTATTAATTTTGCAGAAGAGTTTCCTCAGGAAGCGGAGTTGGTGGGTGTTGGGTGCGTACAAGTTGACCAATGTGTACTGTTTGTTGTTAAAGGTACCAACCAGGACCAAAAACCTGCCATCGGGGTCGATCAGAGAGTCCTGTAGAGAAAAGTTTACAGAGTCCTTGATGGCAATGGCGACTCCTTTTTGTTTTTTCGAGGCGGATGCCAGAAAGACATGAGGGAACCTAATGTGTTGGAAGGTAGGTGCGCCCGACGCCGTCAGGTGGGTTTCCTGCAAGCATAGGACATCTGAGCGTAATTTCAGGGCCTCTCTCCATACGGAAGCTCTCTTGACTGGGTGGTTCAGACCTCGGACATTAAGAGAGGTTACCGTCAGGGCCATAATCGAGCATGAAAAGGGAGTGATAACAGTACCTTATGGCTTCGCATCTGGGTTTCCAAACCAGCCGGTTCCAGGCAGTGAGTGTGTGCGGGTTGCAGGATGTCTTCTTTGATGAGAATTCGGTGTCCATCTCAGGGGGAAGAGAGAAAGAAAGGGAGATCTTGAGAGTCAAAAATAGGGGGGTTATAACACAGAAAAACAGTAGCACGGATAAAAAGGAAGATCCCATCCGGGATCTGGATGCAGAGTAGCTGCACATATTGCAGGGGGGGAAGTTCGTGGAAAAACAGAACTCCAGTAGGGTCAGGGAATCAAATGAACAACTTTAATAGAACAGGATCCCCGAGGCAAGGGGGTTTTACGATTTCTTTTTGTTGTTTCTTTTGCGTGTCACTAGTGACCATTCGTCTTGAGACTGGGCTCTAGGTGCAGATGCAGATGCTGCGTCCCCAGGGGGGTGTTCGGGCAAAATGTCCCACTTGCGTAGGAGGGCAAGTCCCTCATCCAGGGACATGATTACACTGGAGGTGCCATCTTTGGTTACGATGAGTTTGGTCGGCTGGCCCCACTTGTAGATAATGTTGTGGTTGCGCAGTGCTTTCGTGACAGGTATAAGGGATCTGCGTCTCTGCATCGTGTGCTGGGAGAGGTCCGCGTATACTTGTAGGTTAGGATAACGGTCAGATGACTGGGGACTCTTGCGGAAAGCCAGCATAAATTGGTCCTTGACATGGTAGAAATGCACCCGCATCAGTACGTCTCTGGGTATGTTGTCAGGGAGGTGTGCAGGTTTAGGCAGGCGGTGTATGCGATCCACCACCAGTTCTGATTCAGGAGTGGAGGGTAAGAGCAGTCCCATTAGCTCACGAGCATATTGTTGTAGTTGGGCAGGCATAACAGTCTCAGGGACACCCCTCAGCTTGACGTTATTCCTGCGAGACCTGTCTTCGAGGTCTGCGACCTTTGCCCTGAGCCATGCAACCTCATCTCCTTGGTCATTGTGAGAGTCTACTAGGGAGTTGTATGAGGAAGCATATTCTCCCATTTTCTGCTCCACATGATCTACCCTGCCGCCCAGCTCCCCCATTTCTGTTTTAAATCCTCTCATGCATTCCATCATGTCAGCATGGAGGGAGCTGCGCAGGGAGACTAACATATCTTTTAGGGTAGTGTCTGACACAGGTGTATTGGAGGTAGGAAACGTGTTAATGGGGGCAGAGAGCTCACGTGTGTCCTCCATGGATCCCTGCAAAGCACTGACCTGAGAGTCACTCGGTGCGGCCGACAGCCGTGGTTTTGACTTCACCGGGCTGCAGGAGAGGGGGGTGGAAGCCCCTGGAGAGCGACGCTGAGTCCCATCCCTAGATCCCGGGCTCGGTGTGGAGAGAGATGATCCGCCGGCGGAGGCCGGAGAGACGCGGCCGGCGCCATCTTGGGACACGCTGCTAGGCCTGGGAGAGAAGAAATCCTCCAGTTTTGCCGGCTGCGCGGCGTTTTTCCGCTTTTTTGTCATCCCCGGGAGACGTGCGGGCTAATGGGTGCTGTTGTGGGTGTTTTTATATACCCCACGATGCCTCGGTGTGCTGGTTTCCCCGACGCTGAAGCGGAGCTCCTGGTTCAGGCGTCCATTCCACTGCGCGGTAGCCACGCCCCCTCACTAGTCCAGCTATTTGATGGAATAACTTTACGCCTGAAAATGCCTTACGTAAACGGCGTATCTTTACTGCAACGGGCGCACGTACGTTCGTGAATAGGCTTATCTAGTCATTTACATATTCTACGCCGAACTCAATGGAAGCGCCACCTAGCAGCCAGCCTAAATATTGCACCGTAAGATACGACGGCGCAGGCTGTCGTATCTTAGCTAGGTTTAAGTGTATCTCAGTTTACGAATAACCTTAAACTTAGGACGGCGCAGATTCTGAGTTACGTTGCCGTATCTGCTGATACGCCGGCCTAACTCTCTCTGAATCTAGCTAATAGACACCCTTGTCTTCCTTCTGTACACTACTACACCCATCATCCCCCATGTAATGGAGGGTTACAAAGGCAGACATGTTTAACCACTTGCTTACTATGCACATATACCCCCTTCGTGCCCAGGCAAAATTTCAGCATCCGGCACTGCGTCGCTTTAACTGACAATTGCGTGGTCGTGCGACGTGGCTCCCAAACAAAATTGGCATCCTTTTTTCCCCACAAACAGAGCTTTCTTTTGGTGGTATTTGATCACCTCTGCAGTTTTTATTTTTTGTGCTATAAACAAAAAATAGAGTGACAATTTTGAAAAAAACACATTGGCCTGGATTCACAAACAGCGGCGCATATTTATACGGCCGTAGCGTATCTTCTTTACGCTACGCCAACGCAGTGCATAGAGGCAAGCACTGGATTCACAAAGCCAGTGCTGCCAAATCTGCGCTGGGTTTCCAAGTCGTACGTCGGCGTAAGTGGAAGTGGGCGTGAGCCATGCTAATGAGGCGCGACCCCATGCAAATGATGGGCTGACAGACAGATACGAATTGGCAACTGCGCATGCGCCGGGACATCCTTCTGCGCATGCTCAGAATCACGTCGGAACAACTGCCTAAGATACGACGGATCACTGCCTGCGGCGTGAACGTAACCTACGCCCAGCCATATTCATGTCCAACGTAAACAGCGTAAAATACGACGGCTTGTGTTCCCTGGTCCATACCTTTTGCATGGGTTGCGCCTCATATATGGGGAATAACTTTACGCCGGACGTACGACTTATGCAAACCGCGTATATTATGCGCTGGGCGCAAGTACGTTTGTGAATTGGCGTATCTTCCTCATTTGCATATGTGCATAGAAAATCAATGGGAGCAGCCAATGCGCCCATCATAAATATGCGCCCACAATACGACGGCGTAGGCAAGTTACGTCGGTCGTAGGAAGCCTATTTTTAGGCGTATCTTGGTATGTGGGTCGGCGCATACATATGACAGCGCACATCTCTACTTACGTCGGTGTATCTTGAGATACGTCGGCGCAAGTGCTTTGTGAATCCGGGCCAATATTTTTTTGCTTTTATGCTATAATAAATATCCCATTTTTTTTAATACTTTTTTATTTCTCAGTTTAGGCCGATACATGTTCTTCTACAAAAAAAAAAAAAAAAAAATCGCAATAAGCTTATAGTGACTGGTTTGCGCAAAAGTTATAAAAAAAATAAAAGTACCTGGACTCCAGAAGAATAATAAATACAGCAATACAGAGAGATCTTCAGGTGTCCTCCAAAATCATTAGATAAATTAACAAAAAAGAAAATAAAGAATGTATCAAAATTGTCTTTATAGAAATGGCTGCACCCCAGAACCCCAAAATCAAAACCATTTACTGTACTACACGGGAAATGAACTGATATAGTCATATAACACTGGGGACTGTATGTGGGGGAAGAGGATTCGGGTCACATGAGTATAAAGCAGTGTATATAAGTATACAATAAGAGCTAGCACTCTATTCCGTGTATCTGGGCTCTGTGTTGCACTAATGGTTTCTGTCCTTCTCCAGATCCGGTTCTCATCGCCAGTATAACCAATAACTTCAGTCGGCTGGGTAAGAAGACGGCGGTGAGCGTCCAGTTCTCTGGAGAAGAGAGCGCTGTGACCTGGGAGGTGGACGGGGAGCCTCTCCCTGAAAGATACCGGCTGATAGATGACAATAGGACTCTGATTATCTCCGGTGTGCAGAGAGACGACGCCGAGAGGAGATTCCGGGTCAGGATCACAAACCCGGTCAGTGAGGAGATCCGGGAATACCGGCTGGAGGTCAGAGGTGAGAGGGGCAATTACTGGGGGAATAGAGGAGGTTGTCATTCTTCCCTGGGACTTGCACCATACATATAAGTTAGTGGCCCAGATTCTCGTAGGAGTTACGTCGGCGTATCTCCAGATACGCCATCGTAACTCTGAGTTTGAGGCGTCGTATCTATGCGCCTGATTCTTAGAATCAGTTACGCATAGATTTGTCTCAGATCCGACCGGAGTAAGTCTCTTACGCCGTCGTATCTAAGTTGCATATTTACGCTGGCCGCTAGGTGGCGCTTCCGTCGATTTACGCGTTGAATATGGTAATGAGCTAGATACGCCGATTCTCAAATGTACGTGCCATTTTTTTACGTCGTTTACGTAAGGCTTTTTTGGGCGTAAAGTTACCCCTGCTCTATGAGGCCTACCAATGTTAGGTATGGACGTTGGAACAGCGTCGAATTTTTCACGTTTTACGTTGTTTGCGTAAGTCGTCCGTGAATGAGGCTGGACGTAAGTTACGTTCACGTCGACTAGGCATTGAGCGGGCGTAATTTAATTTGAAAATTCAACGTGATACTGAGCATGCGCCGTTCGATAAAAGCGTCATTTACGTGGGGTCACATAACATTTACATACAACACGCCCCCTACCAGCCTAGTTTGAATTAGGCGGGCTTACGCCGTATCAGATACACTATGCCGCCGTAACTTAGAGCGGAAGATGTTTCTGAATACGGAACCTGCAGCTCTAAGTTACGGCGGCGTAGTGTATCTGAGATACGCTACGCCCGCCTAAAGATAGGCGTTTTTTAGAGAATCTGGGTCAGTGTGTGCATCTATACAGTGCCTTGAAAAAGTATTCATACCCCTTGAAATTTTCCACATGTTGTCATGTTACAACCAAAACGTAAATGTATTTTATTGGGATTTTATGTGATACACCAACACAAAGTGGCACATAATTGTGAAGTGGAAGGAAAATGATATCAATATGATAACAAATATGTGAAAAGTGTGTGTGTGTCATTTGTATTCAGCCCCCTTTATCCTGATACCCCTAACTAAAATCTAGTGGAACCAATTGCCTTCAGAAGTCACCTAATTAGTAAATAGAGTCCACCTGTGTGTCATTTGATCTCAGTATAAATACAGCTGTTCGGTGAAGACCTCTGAGGTTTGTTAGAAAACCTTAGTGAACAAACAGCATCATGAAGGCCAAGGAACACACCAGACAGGTTGGGGATAAAGTTGTGGAGAAGTATAAAGCAGGGTTAGGTTATAAAAAAATCTCCCAAGCTTTGACCATCTCACGGAGCTTCTGTTCAATCCATCATCTGAAAATAGAAAGAGTATGATACAACTGCAAACCTACCAAGACATGGCCGTCCACCTAAACTGACCGGGCCGGGCAAGGAGTACATTCATCAGAGAAGCAGCCAAGAGGTCCATGCTAACTCTGGAGGAGCTGCAGAGATCCACAGCTCAGGGGGGAGAATCTGTCCACAGGACAACTATTAGTGGTCTCTCCACACATCTGCACTTTATGGAAGAGTGACAAGAAGAAAGACATTGGAGAAAGAAAGACATAAGAAGTCCTGTCTGCCGTTTGTGAGAAGCCATGTGGGGGAGGGGACACAGCAAACATGTGGAAGAAGGTGCTCTGGTCACCAAAATTTATTTTTTTTGCCTAAAAGCAAAACTCTATGTGTAGGGAAAACTAACACTGCACACCACCCTGAACACACCATCCCCACCGTGAAACATGGTGGTGGCAGCATCATGTGGTGGGGATGCTTTTCTTCAGCAGGGAAGCTGGTCAGAGTTGATGGGAAGATGGATGGAGACAAATACAGGACAATCTTAGAAGAAAACCTGATATGCCCTGTACACATGATCAGGATTTCCGATGAAAAAAGTTTGATGGAATTTTTTCATCAGATATTCCGACCGTGTGTGGGCCCCATCTGACTTTTTTTGTCGAAAATTAGAAATAGAACATGTTATATTTTTTTCCTATAGGAATTTTTTCAATCGTCTGTTTGGAACTCGACGGAGAAAAAACCCACGCATGCACAGAATCAAGTCAACGCATGCTCGGAAGCATTGAACTTAATTTTTCTCGGCTCGTCATAGTGTTTTACATCACTGCATTTTGGACGGTCTGACAGTGTGTATGCAAGACAGCTTGAACGGAATTCAGACGAAAAATTCCATCAGATTTTAGGCCATTGGAAATTCCGATTGTGTGTACAGGGCATTAGAGTCTGCAAAAGACTTGAGACTGGGGGGAGGTTCACCTTCCAGCAGGACAACGACCCTAAAGTACAGCCAGAGCTACAATGGAATGGTTTAGATCAAAGCCTATTCATCTGTTAGAATGGCCCAGTCACAGTCCAGACCTAAATCCCATTGAGAATCTGTGGCAAGACTTGAAAATTGCTGATCACAGACGCTCTCCATCCAATCTGACAGAGCTTGAGATATTTTGCAAAGAAGAAGAATGGGCAGAAATGTCCCTCTCTAGATGTGCAAAGCTGGTAGAGACACCCCCAAAAAGACTTGTAGAGAAAGGGGGTTCTACAAAGTATTGACTCCGGGGGGCGCCATACAAATGTTCCCCACACACTTTTTACATATTTATTTGTACAAAATGTATAATTGTCCTTCCACTTCACAATTGTGTGCCACTTTGTGTATATGTATGTGTTTGTGTGTGTATATGTGTATGTGTATATGTATGTGTGTATATATATATATATATATATATATATATTCTCACAAAAGTAAGTACACCCCTCACATTTTTGTAAATATTTTCTTCTATCTTTTCATGTGACAACACTGAAGAAATGACACTTTGTATCTACAATGTAAAGTAGTGAGTGTACAGCTTGTAAAACAGTGTACATTTCCTGTCCCCTCAAAATAACTCAACACACAGCCATTAATGTCTAAACCGCTGGCAACAAAAGTGAGGACACCCCTAAGAGCCAGTTCACACTGGGGCGACTCGTCAGGCGACTCAGCCGCCTGACAAGTCGCATCCCATTCTGTGCTACAGAAGCGTTCTATTAGGAGCGACGCAAGTTCTTGTACGACTTCGGGGGCGGCTCGGGGCGACCTGCATTGCATTTTGCAAGTCGCCTCTCAGGACGCCTTGCCGAGTTGCCCTCGAAGTCGTGACGCTGCAGTGTGAACCGACTCTTAGTGAAAATGTCCAAATTGGACCCAAAGTGACAATATTTTGTGTGGCCGCCATTATTTTCCAGCACTGCCTTAACCCCCTTGGGCATGAAGGTCACCAGAGCTTCACAGGTTGTCACTGGAGTCCTCTTCCCCTCCTCCATGATGACATCACAGAGCTAGTGGATGTTGGAGACCTTGCGCTCCTCCCCCTTCCGTTTTGAGGAGTCCCACAGATGATCAATAGGGTTTAGGTCTGGAGACATGCTTGGCCAGTCTGTCACCTTTACCCTCAGCTTCTTTAGCAAGGCAGTGGTGGTCTTGAAGGTGTGTTTGGGGGTCGTTATCATGTTGGAATACTGCCCTGCGGTCCAGTCTCTGAAGGGAGGGGATCATGCTCTGCTTCAGTAGGTCACAGTACATGTTGGCATTCATGGTCCCCTCAATGATCTGTAGCTCCCCAGTGCCGGCAGCACTCATGCAGCCCCAGACCATGACACTCCCACCACCATGCCTGACTGTAGACAAGACACACTTGTCTTTGTTATTGTGACGGTATTGGTATGATAGCCCCGTCAAAGTCTTCCCTTCTTCCCATAAAGATAATCACCCCAATATTCCACGAGGAGGGATATTCCTGGGATCGCCCAATAAGCCACACATGCCAAGCTTACTGCTGGAACAACACACTTTAATGCCAGCATTCAGCTGGTTATATGCAGGTTACAAGCTGTTAATGACAATCTCCGCCCCCCCTCACACAGTGGGGGTCTTCAATACAGATCCTTGGAAACAATGATCTCTCCTTGAACTAATCAGTCTCTAGACCCTCTGGCACCGAACCTGCCAGACACATTTCTTTAGATACTGACATCAGTGGGGGTAATTATTACAATGAAGCAATCAGAATAATTAACATGCCACTTATCTAATCATTTAGCTTGATGATACAATACACATCTTTTAAGGGTAAACACAGATCTCCTTCACACAACACAATAGACCAATTAACCTTTAGAATAGTGAGGGGACATTAGCACTTCAACAGGCTGTTTAGCAGAGGACTGAATCACACATTAAATGACTTTCTACCTCTAACACAGCATCAAACAAGCAGGGAGAATTACAATGAGACATATAGGCAAATGCATCACAGTTCTCCTCACCTGGTTGCCGCCACACACGCCTGACACCATCTGACACCAAATACCTTTATCTTGGTCTCATCAGACCACAGGACAGGTTCCAGTAATCCATGTCCTTAGTCTGCTTGTCTTCAGAAACTGTTTGCGGAATTTCTTGTGCATCATCTTTAGAAGACGCTTCCTTCTGGGATGACAGCCATGCAGACCAATTTGATGCAGTGTGTGGAGTATGGTCTGAGCACTGACAGGCTGACCCCCCCCCCCCCCTCCACCCCTTCACCCTCTGCAGCAATGCTGGCAGCACTCACACGTCTATTTCCCTAAAGACAACCTCTGGATATGACGCTGAGCACTCGACCTCAACTTCTTTGGGTGACCATGGTGAGGCCTGTTCGGAGGGGAACCCGTCCTGTTATACCGCTGGATGGTCTTGGCCACCGTGCTGCAGCTCAGTTTCAGGGTCTTGGCAATCTTCTTATAGCCTCGGCCATCTTTATGTAGAGACACAATTCCTTTTTTTTCAGATTCTCAGAAAGTTCTTTTTCAGGAAGTGCCATGTTTTTGTTATTGCTCAAGAAACACAAAACAACACATCACATCTCGTATCGTCAGTGAAAAATCAGTTACACAACTATTAGTCACAACCTGCAGAATATAAATTTCTGGAGATACACATTTCGTAGCACATGAGTTATTAATCCTTTTTACCTGGTATTTCCTTTCAGTCCCTTGCCAGTGAGATAATAATCCCAGCATCTCCGCCCCCGCCCCAGCGCTTGTATTGTTGTCCACCCAGGTGTGACCCCAGGTACCTCTATGAACATCTAAGCCAGGCATGTTCAAAGTATGGCCCAGGGGCCAAATGCGGCCCCCCTGTTGATTTAATATGGCCCCCCTGGGGATTTGGATATATATATTGTTTGTGGCCCCCAGGGCCACAAAAGATATATACTGTATTTATTGGCGCTGCCTTGGAGGGGGCAGGACGAGCGCTGTCAGATTACATGAAGAGAATCTCCTGTTTACTCAGCAGCGTCTCTGTTGGAAGTCCCGTCTCCTGGGATGCCATTGGACGACTGTTCTGTCTATCATAGGAGGCGGACTTTGTATTAAAGAGGCCACAGATTCTCCTGTTTGTAATCTGTCGGCACTCGTCCCGCCCCCTCCCTCTGCCCTCCGAGGCTGCAGATGGGCATTGTTCAGGCTGCACTGATGGCCATGGTGAGGCTGCATTCATGGCACATGTGAGGCTGCATTGGTTGCAATGGTAAGGCTGCATGGATTGCAATGGTGAGGCTGCATTTATGGCCCATGTGAGGCTGCACTTATGGCCCATGTGAGGCTGCATTTATGGCAATGGTAAGGCTGCATTCTTGGCAGTGGTGAGGCTGCATTCATGGCAATGGTGAGCCTGTGCGTGTTATACGCCGATAAATACAGTATATCCAAATAACACGCCCAAACTCGTCCTTGGTCCTGAGCAGCGCTCTGGGATTCGTTGGGGCCACAAAAGAAATATATACGGTATATCCAAATAACACGCCTGAGCTCATCTCTTCACCACGCACAGCCACAAAGGCAAGAGAATTCTTGTTGGGCCGTGTATTAGTGCTCGGACAAACACACTTAGACCGAATTTTAATGGTTCAAAGAATGTCAGGCAAAATAGTCGGCCCGCACGCATGTTAACTTCATCAAATCTGTCCCTCTTTGAAAAAAGTTTGGACACCCCTGATTTAAGCAGTCTCATCTGTACAAGTTCTATGGGGCTTATACTTGGTGTATCAAGCCATGCAGCCCACAACAATAACAAGTCACATGACACGGGGAAGGAAAATGGCTAATTGGGCCCAATTTGGACATTTTCACTCAGGGGTGTACTCATTTTTGTTGCCAGCAGTTTAGACATTAATGGCTGTGTGTTGAGTTATTTTGAGGGGACAGCAAATTTACACTGTTAGGCCTCGTACACACGACTGAGAATCTCGTTGTAAATGAAATGTCGTTTTCCTCGACGAGGTCCTTGTCAGGCTTGTCGAGAATCTTGTCAAGCTTTCTTTGCATACACACTGTCAAGACAAAATCTCGTCGTTCTCAAACGCGGTGACGTACAACCCGTACGACGGCACTATAAAGGGGAAGTTCGATTCCACTGGCGCCACCCTTGGGGCTGCTTTTGATAATCTCATGTTACTGCGTGTTAAGTAAAAGTTTGGTGAGAGACGATTCGCTCTTTTCAGTCTGTTACAAATGTGCTATCTCCATTATGAACGCTACATTTACCGAAGGCACGCTCCCGTCTCATACTTTATTCTGAGCATGCGCGGGTTTCTAAGCATACACACAAACGTGTTTCTCGTTGTAAACCAGCCCGACGAGGAACATGACGAGGAAATTGAGACTCCCGACGAGAAAAAAGAGAACTTGTTCTCTTTTTTTCTTGTCGAGATCTCGATGAAAAATATACACACGACCGTTTTCCTCTGCAAAAAAAGCTCTGCCAGCATTTTTCTTGATGGATTTTGCTGAGGAAAACGGTCGTGTGTACGAGGCCTTATACAAGCTGTACACTCACTACTTTACATTGTAGCAAAGTGTCATTTCTTCAGTGATGTCACATGAAAAGATAGAAGAAAAAATTTACAAAAATGTGAGGGGTGTACTTACTTTTGTGAGATACTGTGTGTATAAACACATAAATACCTATAGCAGGTAAAATAAGTATTAAACACGTCACCATTTTTCTACATTAAATTTCCCCCACATGTCGGTAACAAGCCATGCAATCCATACATACAAAGACACCAAAACAAATAAGTTCAGAAATGAAGTTCTGTGTAATAAAATGAAAGGACACAGGGAAAAAGTATTGAACACATGAAGAAAGTGAGGTGCAAAAAGGCATGGAAAGCCAAGACACCAACTGAAATATATCAGTAATTAGAAAGCAATCCTGCCCCTTGTCAGTGCAAATTAATATCAGCTGGTTCGGTCTCTTCTGACGGCCTATAAAAAGGTGTCTCATTAGCAAGGTGTCACATAAGAAACATCTCATGATGGGTAAAAGCAAAGAACTCTCTCAGAATCTTCGAACCTTATTGTTGCAAAACATACTGATGGCATTGGTTACAGAAGGATTTCTAAACTTCTGATTGTTCCAGTGAGCAATGTTGGGGCCATAATCTAAAAGTAGAAAGCACATAATTTCACCATAAACCAGCCATGACCAGGTGCTCCTCGCAAGATTTCTGACCGAGGGGTGAAAAGAATTATCAGAAGAATTGTCCAAGAGCCAAGGACCACTTGTGGAGAGCTTCAGAAAGACCTGGAATCAGCAGGTACACAATAAGTAAAACCCTCCCCCGCTATGACCTGTATGGACGCTCACCACGCAACACTCCATTGCTGAAGAAAAAACATGGTGAAGCTCATTTAAAGTTTGCTGCACAACATTTAGACCAGCCTGTGAAATACGGGGAGAATATAGTCTGGTCAGATGAGACCAACATTGAACTCTTTGGAGGCCATAATACACACCATGTTTGGAGGCCACCTGGCACATCGCCCCAAAAACACCTCCATACCAACAGTGAGGTTTGGAGGTGGGAACATCATGGTGGGGGGCGGGGTTGTTTTTCAGCATACGATACTGGCAGACTTCATATCGTTGAAGGAAGGATGGATGGAAAAATGTACCAAGACATTCTTTATAAGAATGTGCATGACTAGTGTAGTCCAGATATGACACAATAACCTTTTGACCGTTGAGGCCCCATGTACTCCACCCCTTAATTGTCCCCCACTTCATCTATAGTAAAGAGACCACACCTTTGCTTTGGAGTAAACTGGCCACAACAGCCTATTTTATTAAAACATAATTGCAATAAAACTCCAACTTAAAAGAAACAGTAAATATCCAACATCAATGGCATACAATAAACCCCACTCTGTTGGTCCTTTCTGGCAGCACACCCATTCTCCACCATTTTTCCGTATACCAGATGAACAATGCACTGCGAGCAAACATTAAACTTTTTAGGCCTCCAGTCCGTGTAGTACGCTCGGAGACAACCCCCGCCCGCAGTGCAAACATTACAGTATCCCAACTAACCTTTCGCTGGAATACACTTAAAGCGGTCCTCCACCCTAAAGTGGAGTCCCGCTGATCGGAACCCTCCCCCCCTCCGGTGTCACATTTGACACCTTTCAGGGGGGAGGGGGGTGCAGACACCTGTCTAAAGACAGGTATTTGCACCCACTTCCGGCCACACGCTACGGGCGAAAGACGGGCATTCCGTCACATCCCGTCTGTCGCCCGTTGTGTGCTGGGAACACTCGGCTCCCAGCACACAGCGTGTGAGCCAATCGGCGGGCGCAGCGCGACTCGCGCATGCGCCGTAGGGAACCGGGCAGTGAAGCCGCAGCGCTTCACTTCCTGGTTCCCTCACCGTGGATGGAGGGGGGAGCAGCAGGGTGACGAGCGATCGGCTCATCCTCTGCTGCGATCACCGCTGGACTCCAGGACAGGTAAGTGTCCTTATATTAAAAGTCAGCAGCTGCAGTATTTGTAGCTGCTAGCTTTTAATATATTGTTTTAGTGGCACATCCGCTTTAAGGGGCCCATCATATTGATGAGCCCCCCACCCCCGTTTTCACACGTTTTCTACTGCCACCATAAAGGACCAACAGAACTAACCGCCACAGCCCGAAAGGATGACACCTCCACCTTTAAGGGCCCCCACCCACCTCAACGCTCTCTGAATCCCTTCTTGAATCCCCATTGACCACAGCGCAATCCCCACATCCGTCAGATGGACCCCGTCCCTCCTCAGATACATGCCTACATTAGTCTCCAATTCCTGGTGGCGTACCACTAGCCCCCCAAGGCGTGCCAAAAATTTACCCACCACCCGGTTAACCCGAGTCCTGGCTCTGTTGAGCCTTGTAACTGACCGAGCCTTGCGCCACTGTGTGCGGGCGACAATTTCCGACCACACCAGCACCGTCCCCGGAAAGGCCGCTCTCAGCCGCTCAAAGTCTGCTTTGATGTCCGTAATCAGAGCCCTGATTTTACGCACACCAAAATCATTCCCCCCCGCGTGTATAACCAGAACATCGGGGGGCCTGTCCAGTCGGGCGTACCTCTCGACCTCTGGTAGCACCCTACCCCACATCATCCCAGGTATCCCCAGCCACCTCAAAACCGCTTCCTTCCTGGAAATACCCAGCTGCCTGCCTTCCGGCTTCTCATGAGCCCTTCTTGCCCCCCAGCAAACGTACGAATGTCCGAAAATCCAGACGAGGCGTGTAGTCCCTGCATCTGAAATGAAAATAACAATCCACAATGCTCACCAACGAACACCAACCCTAGAAAAAACCCCCCCCCTTTTCATCACTCCCTTCCCCATTAACCAACCACCAACTGAGGCCGCACGTATGACCGGAACCTCCGGGATTCCCACCTCCCGATCTTCCGTACTGCCGCCTCGTTCATCCCGCACCTGGCAGCTTCGGTAGCCGCCCCGATACGAAAGGAGTGAGACGAAAACTCGGACTTGTCCAAGCCCATTTCTTGTAAGCAACTGCGAAAAACCGCCACAAACTGGAACTTTGACAAGAAAGACCCATCTTCGTGCCTAAGCAACGGCCCGCCCCCTTCCGGCCTGACCCCCAAAAATGCCTTGACCGATGCTACCGGACATACTCTGGCCCCCGGCAGGGAAAAAAGAACCACGTCCACCCCCTTGCCCCTCTGGTCGGTTTTTGATCTGCGCAATCGAATACCCACCTTATCCTCCGATATCCACACATCCTCCCTCATCAGCCCCCCAGCCCTCATGCGGGAAGGGCTAACCAATTCACTGATGCGGAACGCGCCGTAAAATGCCAGCGAGAAAGCCGCCGCGAATAACAGGCATTCATACTGCCCCGTGCACACCCCGTCCAAGGCCCCCCTGATACCTACCAAATTGGCAAAAGAGACCGGCCTCCTGGCATCCTGCACCTTACGACCTTTCCTGTAGCCCTTCACTGCCTGTCTGACCCAGAAGTCCTTGGTCCAATCCACCCCCCCCATCAGTTTAAAAAAGAATGCTAAACCCGCCAACTTTTTCTCAATGGAGGACACGGACACGCCTAGCTCCATGTTCCTGGATACTAAATAAATTACCTGCAACCGCTCCTCTGGCCCCCCGCTCACAACCCCAGCTTCGGCACCCAGCTCCAACCATTCCTTCCATACCTTGGCGTAGGCCGACCACGTGGCTGTGCTAACGGACTGCTTAATCCACGAGGCGGCTAATCCAGCGCCAGCTCCCAAATCCAGCCTGGGCACGGGACCCCGACAGCCTCCGCGGCCGGGGCCAGCTCTCTGAACTTGTCCCACTGAAAACGAGACAATGAATCAGCCAGCGTGTTCTCGACGCCCGGGATATGCACGGCATAAATGAAAATGTTCAGTTGTAAACACCTCAACACTAAATGCCGCATGAGCCGAATGACCGGTTGTGACGACGCGGACATGCGGTTCACCACCTGGACCACTCCCATGTTGTCACAATTCAGCCGGAGTTTTAGGTTGCTGCAGGCCTCCCCCCAAAGCTCAATGGCCAACACCACTGGAAACAGTTCCAGCAGCACCAGGTTCCGGAGAAAGCCTGCCTCAACCCAAGACCTCGGCCAAGGCTCTGCACTCCACTGCCCCTTGAAGAAAGCCCCATAGCCCGTGGACCCCGCCGCGTCCGTTACCAGTTCCACGTCGAAGTTACTCACCGGACTGGACAGCCACATCGACCTGCCATTGTAGGATGTCAGGAACTCATACCATACCTTCAAGTCCTCCCGATGCTCCTTAGACAGACGAATGAAATGATTGGGGGCCTTAACCCCCGCCGTAGCCGCCGACAGCCGTCGGCAAAATACTCTGCCCATGGGAATGATCCTACAGGCGAAATTAAGTTTTCCCAGCAGTGACTGTAAAGTCCTCAGCTGCACCTTCCGCAAGCCCTGAAACTCTCTAACTTCCGCTTTCAAGGCCTCAAGCTTATCCCTGGGAAGGCGGCACTCCATTACCTCCGAATCGATCACTATACCCAGAAAACTAATCTCCGTCGTGGGGCCTTCCGTCTTGTCCGCCGCCAAGGGCACGCCAAAACGTCCCGCAATGTGCTGCAACGTTGACAGTAGAGTCGCACACACACCAGAGGAAGGCGGCCCCACGCAGAGGTAGTCATCCAGATAGTGAATGATCGAGTCCAGGCCCGACACATCCCTGACCACCCATTCCAAAAAGGAACTGAATGTCTCAAACAGTGCGCAGGAAATGGAGCAGCCCATGGGTAGGCACTGGTCAACATAATATTGGCCCTGCCAGCAACATCCCAACAGCCTAAAACAGTCGGGATGCACCGGCAACAACCGGAAGGCGGATTCGATGTCCGCCTTCGCCATTAAGGCCCCCTGTCCGTACTTCCGCACCCACCGTACCGCCGCATCAAACGACGTGTAGGACACCGAGCAAGCCTCCGGATCGATAAAGTCGTTAACCGAACCCCCTTTTGGGAATGACAGGTGGTGAATAAGACGGAATTTGTTCGGTTCCCTCTTAGGCACCACCCCCAACGGAGACACCACCAGCTCCGGCAAGGGCGGGGCCGCAAACGGCCCGCCCATCCGTCCTAGTGCCACTTCCTTGCCCAACTTTTCCCCCACCACCCCCGGATTAAGGAGAGCCGATTTCAAATTTCGTGCCACCGGCGGCACCACCGCCAGCGTACACGGTATCTTGAAACCGTCCCTGAACCCCGAGGACAATAGTTCTGCCGCTGCCCTGTCCGGGTACCTACTTAGGAAAGGTCGCATCCTTTCCCCCTTCACCGGAGTCGTCCCTTTTTTGAGCAGCGTCACCGGCACGCTTTCCTTTCTTAAAACACTTGGCCGCGGGGTGGGAGCCCCCACACCCTGAGCACTCGTGTTTGAATTTACACGATCCACCGAATTTGCATGCGTTCTCATTGAACTGCCAGCAAACTCCCCACTTCTTACCGGCCGACGGTCCTGAGGAGGATGTACCCCCGGCCCCCCCGTGAAAAGACTGCGCCGGGGCTTTAGCCGCCGACATGAGCCACATCCAGAGGCTGATATCTTTCTGATCCCAGCGCAGAGAGGGCCTAACTGCCCGCCGTTGCCGAAATTGCTCATCGTACCTGAGCCAAGCCGACCCCCCGTACACCCGGTGCGCCTCCCCAATTGAATCCATGTACCCGAACAACGCCGAGCAATGTTCTGGGTTCTTTTCACCCACGACGCTAGCCATAATGGCGAACGCCTGGAGCCAGTTCACGAAAGTGCGCGGAATCAACCTATAACGCCTCTTCTCCTCATCCTCCTTCTTTGAATCATCCGGCTTCACCCTATCGAGGTTGAATTTCTCCAACGGCAACAGGGAGAATATCTCTACATATTCGCTCTTGTAAATTTTTTTCTTTCACCTCCTGCTTTAAATGACCCCCCAGCGGACACTCGTAGCAGATATAAACCTCGCCCCTTGCCGCATCCGCAATACGTACCAGATCGGAACGAGTCACCACCTCCGGGGCCCCCCCCGACTTGTCTTTTCCCGTCCCCACCTGTCCTGCCACCGGGGCCACCGGGGGAAGCTGCGAAGACGCAACCCCCCCTCCGGCCGGAGCATCACCCCCAGTCGCGCCCCCAGCCACAGGTGCCCACGGAGCCACCTGTGGCGAAGGGCCCTGTACCGCAGCCACCCGGCCCAAAAGCTCCTTGAGGCCTCCCACCAATTCCGTCAACAGGGCGTCAGCCCCAGAGGCGGCAGGCGCAACGCCCGCCACCACCGGTGCAGCCACCGCCACCGGCGGCGGAGGTGCTGGAACCCCCCCCCTCCCCACTCCCAACAATTCACACAATGCGTCAGCTAAAGAGGATACATGTAATGTAGTGGACTTACCAGGCCTGCCGGGAGACGCCCCCGCTGCCGTAGACTGGATTTCCACCGCTGACTCCCTCTCCGGTTCACCATCCTCGTCTTCCGATGGCACCCCTTCCGACCTGTCCTCCCCGATTGGGATCGGTGCGGCCGACAGTCCCCCAGGAGAAGATGACCTGGAGGCCCCGGAGTCCCCCCTCCGTTCCGGCCGGCCTTTTGCTGTTCCTCTGCCCCGCGTTGCTGCAGCAGGCAGACCACCCGACGATGATTCCGCGTTGCCTGATGCCCCCCGCCCCGAGCCCCGCCCATCCGCGGAACCGCTGGCCCCACGTGGAGAGGGCCCCGCGGCCGTGCCAGGTGGGTCTGAGGCCTTCTTTTTCCCCTTTGAAGCCCCCGTTCCTGCCGCAGAAGGAGAAGGTGTCCCCCCCCCACGGCCAGCATCTGGGGAAGCGGCGCCGGTACGGGCCGTGGCCCCGCCCACCGACGGAGGTCGGCGGCGTGCGTCCTGCTCCGTCCCCCCCGTCACGCTTCTGGTCACCCGCTTCGGCGGGGGGGCCGACCGCCCCCCCGGAGGGCTCCGAGCCCCCCTTGCAGTCCTGGATGAGGGCCCCGGGGAATAGCGGGCCGGAGGCCGCGACCTCCGCCCGCGTGGGGTCAACTCACCGCCGCCCGATCCTCCCGATCCGCCCGCCTGGTCCGCGACCCATTCTGCAGCGCGCCTCTCCAGCCAGTCTGTGCCCCGATGAGCTGCCTCGGCCCGCAAGCGCGCGAGCACGAGGTCGATGGACGCCATTTTGTGTGTGAGAGCAGGAGGAAAAGCTGCTTCCTCGTTGCTCTCCTGACTGCAAGTGCCCGCCTGGCCCCGCCCCACCCTTTTATAGGGTAACTCCCCTGCTACTCCCAGCCAATCCTGCCGCTCCTCTGAACTTGATGCATCTAACTCCCCCGCCCCTCTCTACACCAATCCTGCTCTTCCTACCTCCTACCCCCTTAGCTTAACCCTTCCTGTGTCACTAGACACTCTGTCATGCCCGGCCCTCTGCTAGTCTTTGCTGTCTTTTGCTCCGGGCCTCCCTTGAAAATCGCAGTAGATCAGCAGTTTTTGGAACACTCAGACACCAGCAACCATGCCACGTTCAAAGTCACATAAATTCCCTTTCTTCCCAATTCTGATGCTCGGTTTGAACTTCAGCAAGTCATCTTCACCACGTCTAGATGCCTAAATGCACTGCTGCCATGTACTTGGCTGATTAGCAATTTGTGTTACCAATTAAGCAATTGAACAGTTGTAACTAATAAAGTGGCGGTGAGTGTATATTGTAATGTAACAAAGAAGACTGTAGAAGGATACATTGTATATTGTGATCACACATGTAATCTCTCACACAGAGATCTCTTCTAAACATTCTATTTATTTTCTGACAGATCTTCCATCAGATTATACAAGATCCCGAATGCTTCTCATTGTCCCTGGATTGCTCGGTGTGATTATTATTGGGATTATCTTGGTGTCTCTGGTGAGTAATGATTACATCTTTCCTTTCTGTGATCGGATTATTCCTCTAGATTAGCAGCCACCTCTACAGAGACTGTTAATATAATTTCACCTCTGGCTATAGATCTTAAATTATCAGTTTCTGGAATGTATGAAGAGCAATGGAAGGTGTGAAATACTGCCCTCTCTTGGAGAAAATGCTGCTTTAGACTCCCTACAGTATAGACTGACATTTTGGCCATGTGGTTTCTTCTGAAGGGGAGTTGGTTGCTCGGGAGTTGGATGTTCAGGCGTTAGTTGCTCGGGAGTTGGCTGCCCGGGAGTTGGTTGCTCGGGAGTTGGTTGCTCGGGAGTTGGTTGTTTGGGAGTTGGCTGCTCGGGAGTTGGTTGCTCGGGAGTTGGATGTTCAGGCGTTGGTTGCTCGGGAGTTGGATGCTCGGGAGTTGGTTGCTCGGGAGTTGGTTGCTCGGGAGTTGGCTGCTCGGGAGTTGGCTGCTCGGGAGTTGGCTGCTCGGGATTTGGATGTTCAGGCGTTGGTTGCTCGGGAGTTGGCTGCTTGGGAGTTGGCTGCTTGGGAGTTGGCTGCTCGGGAGTTGGATGCTCGGGAGTTGGCTGCTCGGGAGTTGGATGTTCAGGCATTGGTTGCTCGGGAGTTGGCTGCTTGGGAGTTGGCTGCTTGGGAGTTGGATGCTCGGGAGTTGGCTGCTCGGGAGTTGGCTGCTCGGGAGTTGGATGTTCAGGCATTGGTTGCTCGGGAGTTGGCTGCTTGGGAGTTGGCTGCTTGGGAGTTGGCTGCTTGGGAGTTGGCTGCTCGGGAGTTGGCTGCTTGGGATGTGGATGTTCGGGAGTTGGATGCTCGGGAGTTGGTTGCTCGGGAGTTGGCTGCTTGGGAGTTGGCTGCTCGGGAGTTGGCTGCTCGGGAGTTGGTTGCTCGGGAGTTGGATGTTCAGGCGTTGGTTGCTCGGGAGTTGGATGCTCGGGAGTTGGATGCTCGGGAGTTGGATGCTCGGGAGTTGGATGTTCAGGAGTTGGCTGCTTGGGAGTTGGCTGCTTGGGAGTTGACTGCTTGGGAGTTGGCTGCTCGGGAGTTGCATGCTCGGTAGTTGCATGCTCGGTAGTTGCTCGGGTGTTGGATGCCCGGGAATTGGATGCCCGGGAGTTGGATGCCCGGGAGTTGGATGCCCGGGAGTTGGTTTTAAAGAATATCAGTCCTTAGATGTGGTGGCTGCATTTGTCTTCTTTTTTCAGCCTAATGCCGCGTACACACGATCAGAAATTCCGACAGCAAAAGTCCGATGTGAGCTTTTCATCGGAAATTCCGACCGTGTGTCGGCTCCATCAGACTTTTTTAAACTATGTAATATTATATAGTTTAAAAATATTTTTATAGTAAGCGCCCCCTTACCCCCATATATTGCTAAACCTTTCGGTGTGTGAACACTTTTCAGGTGGCTGCTACTTTTTTAGTTTTAGTAAATGTAGCGCCTGGTTACTTTAGGTACCGGTGTTATTTAAATTTAGAGGGAGATCAGAGTATAGTTAAACTCTGATCCAAATTGTTATGTTAAAAACAGGGTCTCTGTCTCAGCTTGGCTGTGCTGTGGGCTCATTCTGTTGTACTGGGGTGTTCTTCCCACCCCGGTGCATTAGGTGGCAGCAGTGGAGTCAAGGTTTGGGTGCTCTTCCCCAGCAGCCAATCAGGAGTGGGAAGGGTAGTTATGAGGCAGACGCCATTAGTTCTGGGTCTTCGTCCAGTGTGGCACCCACCTTTAGGGTGGCCACATAACGGTGCCCCGGCATTATGGCCTACCTGGCTGGGGCGTGCGTGCCACGCTGAGTTCCTGGTTCCAGGGCCGCGTTGGTCCGGAACATTTGAGCAGTGACGGGGACCCAGTCATCGATTGGTTTCCCACCTTTGAGGATCCCAAGCGGTATAGCTGTTCGGTGGGGAGTCCGTCTGAGGAGCGCCAATGAGAGGCTGGCGATCCAAAAGGATTTCGACAAACCACCGGGGATCGAGGTAGCCGGACACCGAGGGATTGATCACCTGTCAGTCGGTACCTGGCCCCTTTCACATGTGCGGACCGTATGTCCGCATTTTCATCCATCCGTTGCGGATGAAAAAGGAACATACATTGGGCCCTATGTGATTGCGGGTGTCAGCGGATGAACATCCGCTATCATCCGCCTCCGCAAAGCTCTGATTTTGCAGACGGAAGAAAATCCTATTTTTCTTCCGTCTGGCGGATCGGGTGAACACAGACATACGGTCCGTGTTCATCCGATCCCCCCATAGGGGAGAGCGGAGGAAAGACAGGGCGGTCCCTGCACAGTGTGCGGGGACCGCCCTGTCAGCCGACGGCTCAGCGGGGATTTTACGGAGGATCCCCGCTGAGCAAAGCGGACACACGGAGGCGGATCCCCCGTGTGAAAGGGCCCTAAGAAGGAGATCTAGGTGTAATTCACCTAAGGAGGATTACCTCTGTATCTGCAATCAGAGAGGGCCTGTGGCAGAGGTGTCTCCCTGACGTTCATTCAGGAGGGTCTGTGGCAGAGACTTTATCCTACAATTGTCCAAGTGATACTCCGGCTGCCAGGTCAGTGAGAGGGGTCTGTCCGGGTATGCTATTCCCAGTCAGGCAGGAGTGGTGTGGAAAGTGTTACATATGGTAGCAGGACTGTTCCAAATACTACGCCTGAATCTGCTGTTCTCCGTCTTCTTCCAAACTCTATGGCCCCGTACACACGTCCGAGGAACTCGACGTGCCAAACACATCGAGTTCCTCGTCGAGTTCAGTGTGGAAGCCGCCGACATCTCGGCGGGCCGACTTTCCTCATTGAACAACGAGGAAATAGAGAACATGTTCTCTTTTCGGCCCGACGAGTTGCTCGTCGGCTTCCTCGCTGAAAAGTGTACACACGACCGAGTTTCTCGGCAGAATCCAGCGCCGACCGAGTTTCTGGCTGAATTCTGCCGAGAAACTCGGTCGTGTGTACGGGGCCTGTCCCTTTCATCACCAGTTCATTGTTTTTACCCGGCTGGGTAATAAAGAGTACAGAAAAGACACCTGTTGCGGACATTCCTTTACTATTGCTGTATGCTCAATTCACCCCTAGGAATTCGGGGGAGCCACGAGGTAAATGTGCCACCCGAAACAATCCAGCAGCTCTTCCGGGGGTAGTGCTACATATATTTTAACCCTTGTTGGTTTGCGCATTAGCTCCCCCATTTTCCATCAGACCTTTGCTTTCGGAATTTCCGCCAGCAAAAGATTGAGAGCTGGTTCTCAAATTTTCCGACAGAAAAAATTCCTTTGGGAAATTCCGATCGTCTGTGACAATTCCGACGCGCAAAATTCCGACGCATGCTTGGAAACAATTCGACGCATGCTCGGAAGCATTGAACTTCATTTACTCAGCTCGTCGTAGTGTTGTACGTCACCGCGTTCTTGCCGGTCAAAAGTTCAGAGAACGTTTGTGTGACCGTGTGTATGCAAGCCAAGCTTGAGCGGAATTCCATCGGAAAAAAACATCCAAATTTTTTCAGGCGGAAAATCCATTTGTGTGTACGGGGCATTAGAATATTTTCAAGAACAGATCGTAGCTTTTGATCCTGACAGATATTCAGTGTCCTCTTTCCTCCAAGCTTCTACTATGAATTCCCCTCCCCCATGTAATGGAGATGAAGATCTGTTTGTAGTCCAGTTCAGGAGAGCAGCCTAGGGTGACAACTCCGCCCTACACAGATACAGTGCAGTGATGAGCGTTGTCACTAGGGTTGCCAACTCATCCCTTTAAAACAGAACACATATTAATTACACAGGTTCTGAGGCTAATTTAATGCAAATAAGGCACCAAGTGAGTTTAATTACCTCCTTAATCAGCCACAGAACCTGTGTAATTAATATGTGTTCTGTTTTAAAGGGATGAGTTGGCAACCCTAGGACAGGAAGTGTGTTATTCACAGAATTACCAGGCAGGAGAAAGAAAAAAAAAAACTGAAAACAAATGCAGCCACCACATCTAAGGACTGATAAGCTGCACTATATTACATTTTTGTTTTGGGGTTTAGATTTGCTGTGTTGGCACAGACAGCAGTTGGTAAAGTTGTGATGGATACATAATGGTGAGCAGAGTGCGGGGAATTCTGACCCAGGGAACCATATCACATGGGAGAATGGACTATTGGATGATGGAGGGTGGGAATAAACTAGAGAGAGGACAGTCCCAATGCTGTATGTTGGCGATAATCTCTGCAATCTCTGTCTGATTTATATTTCCAGAAGTGTTGCAAAAGAAGAAGAGGTTTGAAGAGCAATGGTGTCTCTGAAGATGTGCCACTGGTAGAGGTCAGATCTGTACCACCTATCAATCATGGATCCATACCCACCAATGATGTCTCTGAAGATGAGCCACTGGGTCAGATCTGTGCCAACCAACCAAAACAGATCCTTACCCACCAAAGGTTCCCCGAAAAACATGTGCTTCGTGTAATTCATACTTTGTAATTGGCCGTCATGACAATATTTGGGGATGTCACCTGTACACCACCAATGTAGACGGCTGTGTTGGAGACATATATTCGACAATTGTGTACTTTCTCAATGACTGTCTTTTAAATTCAGTTTTTATATTTATGTGGTGATTAACCACATAAGTAAAAAAGGGGGTTTGGAGGGGACAAGGGAGCCCCAGAAAGCAAGAAAAGGCGGTTCAACAACGGCTTAAGGTACAAAAATATGAAAGGCTTTATTAGGGGTGGGGGTATCATATACATTAAATATCAAGCATATGTGAGGAACAATGGGCCAGATTCACAAAAGAGATACGACGGCGTATCTCCTGATACGCTGTCGTATCTCTGAGATCCGCCCGTCGTAACTATGCGCCTGATTCATAGATTCAGTTACGCATAGTTCTCACTAAGATCCAACAGGTGTAATTGACTTACACCGTCGGATCTTAGGCTGCAATTCTAGGCCGGCCGCTAGGTGGCGATTCCATTGCGGTCGGCGTAGAATATGCAAATGACTAGTTGCGCCGATTCACGAACGTACGCTGTACCCGTCGCTCTAAATTTACGTTGTTTCCGTCGAGATACGCGGCGTAAAACTAAGGCTGCCCTCTAGGTGGTCTAGCCAATGTTAAGTATGGCCGGCGTTCCCGCGTCGAAATTTGAAAATTCACGTCGTTTGCTTAAGTCGTCCATGAATGGCGCTGGACGCCATTTACGTTAACGTCGAAACCAATGATGTCCTTGCGACGTCATTTAGCGCAATGCATGTCGGGTAATTTTAGGGACAGAGCATGCGCAGTACGTTCGGTGCGGGAACGCTCCTAATTTAAATGGTGCCCGCCCTATTTGAATTAGGCGGACTTGCGCGGGTGGATTTACGCTACGCCGCCGCAAGTTTACAGGCAAGTGCTTTGTGAATCAAGCACTTACGCTGTAAACTTGCGTCGGTGTAACGTAAATGGAATACGTTACGCCGCCGCAGCGCAGCCGGATTCTATGTGAATCTGGCCCAATGTATCCATTATAACACAGTATATCTCACAATTAGGGATGAGCTTCGCGTTCGATACGAACATATGTTCGACTCGAACATCGGTCGTTCGATCGTTCGACGAAACTCGAACAAAACGGGTCGTTCGCGCCAAATTCGAGTGACGCAAAACATCCCATAATTCACTGCGGCGTCCTCTTCCCTCTGCACAATGGCATCACACAATCCTTCCCTAGTCCCACCGTGTCCTCCTGAGGAGTCCCCCGAACTGTTTCAACACAGTGTTGGGTACATGCTACATGAAGATGCGCAGCGTTTTGAAGACTCCGATGACGGAACACAGATAGAGGAAGGCATTGATGTGAGCCCAGGGAGAGGGGGTGGCCGAGAGGGACAACAATCTGGGAGTGATGTTCCCCCAGCTGGAGCATACTGCCAGGTTTTCGACAGTGATGATGAGGAGGGAGGGGATGATGAGGTCATTGACTCTACCTGGGTGCCTGATAGGAGAGAGGAGGAGGAAGAGGAGGAGGACGAGGCACAGGCACATCTCCAAACAGGCAGGATGCCCTCCAGGGGTCAGCTTAAGGGCAGCACACCAACTGCATTACGTGGCACTGCTGTGTCTCAACGGTACAGCAAAAGTTCTTTGGTGTGGGCCTTTTTTGAAACATGTCCATCAGATCGTACCTTTGCTGTTTGCAACATATGTCTCAAGCGTATCTCGCGTGGCCAAAACATCACCCGCTTGGGCACCACATGTTTGTCCAGACATATGTCGAGCTGCCATGCAGATCGTTGGCAAGCATACCAGAAAGACCCACACCAAAGACCGAAGCGGACCTCCCCTTGCCCTTCTGTGACCTCCAACCCCACTAGACCCCCAGTCCTCTCTGAAGCCTGCACCGAAGGTGTAGAAATAGGTGTGTCACAACGTAGTAGTGGTAGTACATGCGGGCAATCTACTGATAGTACCAGACAAATTTCCCTGCCCCAGCTGCTGCAGCTCCAAAAGAAGTACACTCCCAGCCATCCTCATGCCCAGCGGTTGAATGCTAGCTTAGCAAAATTGCTAGCACTTCAACTGCTACCTTTTCAGTTGGTAGATTCTGCCCCCTTCCGTGAGTTTGTGGAATGTGCAGTACCTCAGTGGCAAGTATCCAAACGCCACTTTTTCTCACAGAAGGCGATTCCGGCTCTCTACCGGCATGTGGAAGGCAATGTCCATGCCTCGCTGGACAGGGCGGTCAGAGGTAAGGTGCATCTTACCGCTGACTCATGGTCCAGCAGGCATGGACAGGGACGTTACCTGTCTTTTACGGCCCATTGGGTGACTCTGCTGGCAGCTGGGAAGGACGCAGGGCAAGGTACAGTAGTTTTGGAGATTGTTCCGCCACCACGCCTCCAAAACACTACTACTGGTTGTGACACACCTCTCTCCTCCACCCCCTCCTCTTCTTCTTCCTCTGTGGCCTCTTCCTGTGGTGATGTTTGCTCAGAACCAGCCGTGCTCTGTAGGCGTACGAGGGGCTACGCAGGAATGCAGGCCAAGAGATGCCATGCGGTGCTAGAGCTGGTGTGCTTGGGAGACAGGAGCCACACTGGGGAAGAGGTTCTTTCAGCTCTGCAGGGGCAGGCTCAGAGGTGGTTGACGCCACGCCAGCTGAAGCCTGGAATGGTGGTCAGCGTTAATGGCACCAACCTCCTCTCTGCCCTGCGACAGGGAAAACTCACCCATGTGCCCTGTTTTGCGCATGTTCTCAATTTGGTGGTGCAGCGGTTCTTGGGCAGGTACCCAGGCTTACAGGATGTCCTGAAGCAGGCCAGGAAAGTCTGTGTGCATTTCCGAAGGTCATATAATGCCACTGCTCGGCTGACAGACCTCCAGAGGGAATACAACCTGCCCAAGAACCGCCTAATCTGTGACATGCCCACCAGATGGAACTCTACGTTGGCCATGCTGCAGCGGCTGCACACACAGCAGAGGGCCATCAATGAGTACCTGTGCCAATATGGCAGCAAAACTGGCTCAGGGGAGCTTGGTTTTTTTTCACCACGCCAGTGGGCCTTGATCAGGGATGCATGCACTGTCCTGTCACCATTTGAGGAGGCCACGAGGATGGTGAGCAGTGACAGTGCATGCATCAGTGAGACTGTCCCGCTTATTCACATGTTGGAGCACACCCTAAGTGGAATAATGGACAGGGCCCTTGAGGCAGAACAGAGGGAGGAAGAGGAGGACTTCCTTACCTCTCAAGGCCCCCTTTATCCAGACACTGTTCCTGCTTGCCCACCTAGAATACAGGAAGAGGAGGAGGAGGAGGATTGTATCAGCAGCATGGAGGTGGAGCCTAGCACTCAGCATCAACAGCAGCAGTCTTCAAGGAATCATTTACAGTCCCAAGGAACACGTGGACTTTTACGTGGCTGGGATGAGGTGGCTGCCGATCCTGTCATCCTCAGTGACCCAGAGGACTGTCCCCCGAATGCCTCTGCAAACCTACGCTGCATGGCCTCCCTGATCCTGCAAAGCCTGCATAAGGATCCTCCTGTACGTGCTATCAAGGAGAGGGATCATTACTGGCTGGCAACTCTCCTTGATCCACGTTACAAGAGTAAGGTAGCGGACCTTATGTTGCCATCGCAGAGGGAGCAGAAGATGAAACTTCTTTGGGAGGCCTTGCAGAAGGGTCTGTGCAATGCGTTCCCAGAACCGGGGGGATTAACAAAACCTGGCCCTGGACAACGTCTTGCTGAGGCTTCGGTGAGTCAGAGAAGGAGCGGTGGAGAAGGTGGCCGTCTGACCGATGCGTTCAAACAATTTTTTAGTCAAGGTCTGACCGGTTCCAGCAACCATCGCCAGCGTCTGGTTTACTGGTTTACCTAGCGGCAAGATCCGACTTGGACACCTTCCCCACTGAAAATCCTCTGGCTTACTGGGTCTTGAGGATGGATCACTGGCCAGAGCTTGCACAGTACGCAATTGAGCTACTGGCTTGCCCTGCATCCAGTGTTCTTTCAGAATGCATATTCAGTGCTGCTGGAGGCTTTGTGACCGATCACAGGGTGCGCCTCTCCACCGACTCTGTCGATCGACTGACCTTCATCAAAATGAATCAGGCTTGGATCAACACCAGCTACCAAGCACCTGATGCTGATGTTACTGAATAATAATTTTTTGTTGAAATGTCAGATCCCTTTGAGACTGCTGATGCTGAGTGACTGTCCTGTTGTGCTGCTGATGGAATATCCTTCTCCTCCTCACTTTTCATGCTGTTAGCTAGTAAGAAATTTTGTTTTTCTGTGCTCCGCCACCAGTGCCTAAGGCCTAATTTTTCTGCCCCTGTTTAACAGGGGCGCCTAATAACAATTTTTGATGCAATACTTTGCACGTGGCTTCTTGTTGCACTCCAATTAAAGATATTGGGAGGGGTTGCAGTGTTGTGTTGTGCCTAAGGCCTAATTTTTCTGCCCCTGTTTAACATGGGCGCCTGATAACAATTTTTGATGCAATACTTTGCACGTGGCTCCTTGTTTCGCTCCAATTACAGATATTGGGAGGGGTTGCAGTGTTGTGTTGTGCCTACGGACACATTTTTGTGCCCCTGTGTAACAGGGGCATCTAATAACAATTTTTGATGCAATACTTTTCACGTGGCTCCTTGTTGCGCTCCAATTACAGTATGTTTGAGGGGTGCCCTTTTTTCTACAATTTTGCTTTCACAAAAAAATAATCCCCCCCCCCCCCCCACCACCCCTAAAATAATCGAGATATTTTTGCCACACAGCACGTGCGCAAGCAGTATTAAATTACTTTGTTCTTATAATAATTTCATGTTGTGCAGGGACATTTCTAAACACGTGCCACTACTATAGACACACAGGAGGTGTGATATTTGAAGGAATTTTTCTTTTTTTTTTTTTCACTTTAAGCATCATTAAAATCGCTGCTCCGGAAAAACGGCCGTTTTAAAAAAAAAAAATCCATTGATACATGTTCCCTGGGGCAAGACCCGGGTTCTGAAAGACGTTTTCCAACATTAAATTGAATATTGGTCTTTAAAATTAGCGTTTTTGAATTTGAACGTTCGAGTCCCATAGACTTCAATGGGGTTCTAAATGTTCGCGCGAACCCGCGGTCTGTTCGAACGTTCTGGTGCGAACCGAACCCGGGTATGTTCGGCTCATCCCTACTCACAATACCTAACCATTTAATAAAATTAACCACTTAAGACCCGGACCTTTATGCAGGTTAAGGACCTTGCCCCTTTTTGCGATTCGGCACTGCGTCGCTTTAACTGACAATTGCGCGGTCGTGCGACATGGCTCCCAAACAAAATTGACGTCCTTTTATTCCCACAAATAGAGCTTTCTTTTGGTGGTATTTGATCATCTCTGCGCTTTTTATTTCTTGTAAAGCAAGGTAGATTTGCGCTTCACCTTAGTGACCTCAGTTACCTCCTGCCCCTAAAGTACTGTTCCGGAAGAACCAAAATCTAAAAGACCTCCTAGCCCCTAGTGTGATCGATCCTCCGGCCAAAATCACCATGTTTGGCTCCCTGAAAGGCTTCTTTCCTTGCAAACGCTGTAAGGTGTGCGCTTCTGCTACGACTATCAGAACAAACACCTTCTGCTCCTCTGTTACTTCCCGACACTACCAAATCTCTGATCTTATCACCTGTGACACCATTGGGGTCATTTACCTCCTTTTTTGCCCTTGTGGCTTACAGTATATAGGAAGAACAATTCGGGCTCTTAAGATCAGAGTGGGGGAACATGTCGCTAATATAAAGAAAGGATTTGAGGAACATAGTGTGTCCTTACACTTCAAAAGGTATCATAATCAGAATCCAGCATTGCTTCATGTCATCGGGATTGAAAAATACACCCGTCATTGGAGGGGGGATGACATGAAGCGACAGATCTCACGTCGTGAGACCAGATGGATTTTTGATATGAGGTGCTATACGCCGCATGGGTTAAATGTAGAGTGGGATATCAATTGCTACATTGACAATAGCTAATTTACAGTTACCCCAGCTCTTATACATCCTTACCCTCTTTCTGAGACCTCATGGGATGCAGGGTATGCATTTTCATTCATGAATTATTATCCTTGACCCCCCAACTCCCGTACTACCCCTTCAAATCTTCATGACCAATATGTGAGAATATCGACTTGGGTTCACAGTCACATATCTTTAGATATAAATAGTTGGTTTTCTATAAAAATTAGTTAATAATTTTTTTCTTGATTTTTTGGAACATCCACTAGAGTGCGTTTCCCCATAGAGGATCTGATGTTTCTGACCAAGATATGTGATTAACTATCCTGTGATGTACTGGTGTTGTGATGCACAGCAGCTTTTTTCAGAGATCTATTTTGTTTATATAAAGAGGAAAAGTTTTTATATTTATTTTTGTATTAATTAGATCTTTATTGACACACAGCTGTTGTTCTGACGCACCATTACCTCACTTTCTATGTTCGTAAGAGAGAAATCTCTTTCCCCCCCACTTAAGAAAATTAGTCATGTATATGTATATTGATACTGGGTTAGATGAGAGGGAATATGTCCCAGAAACTTACATCCCGCCAGATGACTAGTCATTCTTAATTATTACATGTATTTTTCTCCTGCTTTTTATGCATTTTTATAACTGTTTTTTTTGAGAACATGATGCAATTATAAGTGCAATGCCAAATGTCCTTTTATATGCTGTTATGTATATATCAAACCCTGTCTGCATGCTCAGCGCTGCATGTCGGTTCCTTTATGAGGGCGGCGCTGAGATGCTGGAGAGGGATTTTTTCTTTCATGACTTTTATATTTATTTTTATTTTTATAAATTTTTTTACATAATTTTTATTATCTATATTGTGATATGGTAAATCCAATAATCTAGAGGAGACTATGGTCTCCGGATCTAGATTATACACATATATATAGAGCTGTTCAATAAATCTTTGTAGTTCCTCTTATGATATGCGGACACGGATAATTTATCTGTGTTTCCGGTGTCTCTCATATAAATCAGTTGGCAGGTGATGCTCTAGAGATTGTCTCCGTTCCCAGTTGATGCTTATTACAAAAGCGAAACGCAGCGTAGGTTGGAGTCTACATTTATTCAAAAGACATTGCCATATTTTAGCTCTCTGGTTGTCACCGGAGCTATTTTTTGATTTTAAAGATACTGCTTTTTTGTTTCTGTGTAAACTGTTGCTTCACACGTATCAAACTGTGTTGTTTGTACTCAGAAACCTTTTTTTATTAAAGAAGTGTTTTGCTACTAAGTAATACACTATGAAGTCTCCCTCTTCTCTTTTTTTATTTTGTTGCTAACTGTTTCCTTAAACACCCGGGGAGAGCTGCACATTTTAATCAGTCCACTGCTGAGGAGTTGGTCATCTCATCGCTGAGGAGTGATTTACAAGCGCTGCTGCACCTGAAGTTCAGAACGCCAGATCCTGTCGGCTTGCATGAACCACAGCTCCCAGGTCGGGGATGACATGTCTATGAAACCGTCTCTCTGGTAAGAGGCTTATTTATCTGCACCTTCCACTGTTTTCACCCAAATTATATGGATGTAGAGTTTTGTCTATACTGAAGCATACAGAAGCAAGCTGATCGTTTGGTGTCAGAAATTAGGAAGTTTCTTGGACTATATATGATTTTTTGCATTTGATTTCAACAGTTCATATTTATATTTTTATCGGACTATTTTATTTTTATATATATGTGTTTTTCTACACGGGAAATTTGACTGCAGACTTTGTGCTGGTTCAGTCTCACAGGTGTGCATCTTTTTTTCTGCACTTTTATGTTTGTGGGTTGCGCATTATTACTTTATTTATACATCCTTAGCTTTTTATTTTTTGCACTATAAATAAAAATAGAGCGACAGTTTTGAAAAAAATGCAATATTTTTTACTTTTTGCTATAATAAACCCCCCCCCCCAAAAAAAAGATATAAAAATGCTCTGATTACTGTGAAAATGACAATTGCAGTTTAGGAGTTAACCACTAGGGGGCACTGTAGGGGTTAAGTGTGACCTCATCTGTGTTTCTAACTGTAGGGGCTGGACGTGTGACGTCAGTTATCGTCTTTCTCTATATCAGGGAACAGACGATCAGTGACATTGCCACAACGAAGACGGTGTGTTTACACTCCCCGTTCTTCAGCTCCTGTGACCGATCGCGGGACACCGGCGGCGATCAGGTCCTGCGGGCGCACTCACGGAGCTTCGGACCGGGTTGCGGGCGTGCGACCCACGGCTGGGCACTTAAAGAGGACATACCCATACATGATTGTGCCCAGCCGTGGCATTCTGCCGACGTATATTGGCGTTAGGCGGTCCTTAAGTGGTTAATAAAAATAACATCTTTGTACACCCGCAGTGTTTTTTTAGGGTAGAGGAGGGTGTTGAAAGGTTTATTTTTTTTTTTGTCCCACTGCAGAGATTTCCCTTAAAGTGGTTGTAAAGGCTCAAGATTTTTTTGCATTCTATGCATGAAGGAAAAAAAAACCTTCTCTGTGCAGCAGCCCCCCGAATACTTACCTGAGACTCATCACGATCCAGCGATGTGCACAAGAGCCTCAGCTCTCCAGGGACTCCACCTTCTCATTGACTGAGCCATTGGCTCCCACTGCTGTCAATCACAGCCAGTGAGCCAATGAGAGAGAGGGGGCAGGGCTGAGCCTAGGTGCCCCCATTGCAAGCTGCTTGTTCTCGGGCATTTACAGGAGGGAGGGGCAAGGAGTGCCGACAGGGGACCCGAGAAAAGGAGGATCGGGGGCGCTCTGTTCAAAAACATTACACAGAGCAGGTAAGTATGACGTGTTTATTTTTAAAGGCTTTCTTTTTTTTTTAAATAACAAACAAGTCATACTTACCTACTTTGTGTAATATTTTTTAACAGAGTATCCCCAGTCCTCCCTTTCTGGGGTCCCCCCGCTGGTGCTCCTGGTTTCTCTGCCCTCATGGGATATTTCTTTCTATGAGAGAACTCATGTGGGCTCACTACCGAGCCACGCTGCCTGCGTCTATAGACACACACAGTGTGGCCTGTTCACTCCTCTCACTCCTTTATTATAGGATTTAATTGACATCAGCAGAAGTCACTGGCTCCCACTGTTATCAATCTGCCCTGTGAGAAGGGAGAGAGCCGCTGCTCTTGTGCACAAAGCTGCCCCCCCCCCCATTCCCCCTTATACTTACCTGAGCCCAATTTCAATCCAGCTTTGTGAACAAGAGCAGCGGCGCTCTCTCCCTCCTCACAGGGCAGATTGATAACAGTGGGAGCCAGTGACTTCTGCTGCTGTCAATCAAATCCTTTGCTGTGGGAGGAGTGGACATGCCACACTGTGTGTGTCTATAGATGCAGGCAGCGTGGCTCGGTAGCGACCCCACATGAGTGCCCTCATAGGAAGCTATTTCCTATTAGGTCACTCGCAGAAGATGAGGAGCCGGAGCCCCAACGGGGGACCCCGGAAGAGGAGGATCGGGGCTGCTCTGTGCAAAACCATTACCTAAAGCAGGCCGGTATAACATGTTTGTTATTTTTTTTTTAAAAGACCCCCCCCCACATCCACCCCATGCCTGCTGGGGACACACCCTTCCCCTCTTCTTCCAGCTCCGCCATCTTCTTACTTCTCCCATTGGGCAGATACTGATGATATCACTGTACATCTCAGCTCCGCTTTTTAATGATGGGTTTAAAGTGGAGTTACCCCCCCTCCAAAAATTCAAAGTCAGCAGCTGCACATACTGTATCTGCGGACTATTAATATTAGGACACTTACCTGTCCAGGAATTCAGCGTCGGCACCACAGCCGATGTGATGTTTCCATTGGCTGTTGGGTGCTGCCTTCATTGCACTTTCTGAATGGCCCGGCGGTGAGGGAATGAGGAGGGGGGGCCCTGAACTTCTGACGGACCTCAATGCCGTGAGCTCCAACAGAAGTGGGGAAGGGTACCTGTCAAAACAGGTACCTGCTTCCCCCCAAAAGGGGGGAAAGAAATCAGGTAAGCGGAAGTTCCAATTTTGGGTGGAACTCAACTTTAAAGCCGAAGCCCCAGTGCATACAGATTCTGTATACAGCAAGGGCGGATCCAGAGTCTAGTCTCGGGAGGGGCACTGCCAGAAAATAAGGTGTTGCTTACAGAACTCAATTAGGTGTCCGGTGTGTCCGCTGCAATGTTGCAGCACCGCTAAAAAATCAATGATTGCCACCATTACTATTGATTCAAAAAAAGGGGGGGGAGGGGGGGGGGGAGGAGGAGGGAAAAAGAATCAGGAAAAAGAAAAAGAAAGAAAAAGAAAAAGTGAGAGGGAAAGGAAAAGGTAGAATGAAGAAAAAAAGGGAGAGAAAAGGAGAAGAAAGAAAAAAGAGTGAAAAAAGGAAAAAGAGGGAAGAAAAGAGAAAATAGAAGAAATGGGAAAGAAACGTAGGGAGAGCACTCACATGGGCCACATCTGTAGGGTATAAAAGAAGGGAAACAATATCTAAATCTAGCGAGTAGACATTGATGGTCAGACTTTGAGGCCAAGGAAGTAGATTAAAAAATGTTTAATTTGATAGCATATAAATACAAAAAAATACAGAAATAATACAAAAAATTGTTATTATTAGTAGCCACTGTATATTCCTCAGAAGGCGACTTCTGAGGAATATACAGTGGCTACTAATAATAACAATTTTTTGTATTATTTCTGTATTTTTTTGTATTTATATGCTATCAAATTAAACATTTTTTAATCTACTTCCTTGGCCTCAAAGTCTGACCATCAATGTCTACTCGCTAGATTTAGATATTGTTTCCCTTCTTTTGCCACCATTACTAGTAAAAAATATTTAAATATAAATGCCATAAATCTATCCCATAGTTTGTAGACGATTGTCAGGGACTGCAGATGTGGTACAAGAGATGGTCAGAGACTGCAGACGTGGTACAAGAGATGGTCAGAGAATGCAGACATGATACAGGAGATGGTCAGAGACTGCAGACATGGTACAAGAGATGGTCAGAGACTGCAGACATGGTACAAGAGATGGTCAGAGACTGCAGACATGGTACAAGAGATGGTCAGAGACTGCAGACATGGTACAAGAGATGGTCAGAGACTGCAGACATGGTACAAGAGATGGTCAGAGACTGCAGACATGGTACAAGAGATGGTCAGAGACTGCAGACATGGTACAAGAGATGGTCAGAGACTGCAGACTTGGTACAAGAGATGGTCAGAGACTGCAGACATGGTACAAGAGATGGTCAGAGACTGAAGACATGGTACAAGAGATCAATGCAGCCTCATCAGTGCCCATCATTGCAGCCTCACTGTACATATGAATGCAGCCCCACTGTATATATGAACGCAGCCCCACTTTTGTATATAAATGCAGCCCCACTTTTGTATATAAATGCAGCCCCACTTTTGTATATAAATGCAGTCCCACTTTTGTATATAAATTCTGCCCACTGTATATATAAATGCAGTCCCACTTGTGTATATAAATGCAGTCCCACTTTTGTATATAAATGCAGTCCCACTTTTGTATATGAATGCAGCCCCACTTTTGTATATGAATGCAGCCCCACTTTTGTATATTAATGCAGCCCCACTTTTGTATATAAATTCAGTCCCACTTTTGTATATAAATGCAGTCCCCATTTTGTATATAAATACAGCCCCACTTTTGTATATAAATGCAGCCCCACTTTTGTATATTAATGCAGTCCCACTTTTGTCTATGAATGCAGCCCCACTTTTGTCTATGAATGCAGCCCCACTTTTGTCTATGAATGCAGTCCCACTTTTGTATATTAATGCAGTCCCACTTTTGTATATTAATGCAGTCCCACTTTAGTCTATGAATGCAGCCCCACTTTTGTCTATGAATGCAGCCCCACTTTTGTCTATGAATGCAGTCCCACTTTTGTATATAAATGCAGTCCCCATTTTGTATATAAATACAGCCCCACTTTTGTATATGAATGCAGTCCCACTTTTGTATATAAATGCAGCCCCACTTTTGTATATTAATGCAGTCCCACTTTTGTCTATGAATGCAGCCCCACTTTTGTCTATGAATGCAGCCCCACTTTTGTCTATGAATGCAGTCCCACTTTTGTCTATGAATGCAGCCCCACTTTTGTCTATGAATGCAGTCCCACTTTGTCTATAAATGCAGTCCCACTTTGTCTATAAATGCAGTCCCACTTTTGTCTATTAATGCAGCCCCACTTTTGTCTATTAATGCAGCCCCACTTTTGTCTATTAATGCAGCCCCACTTTTGTATATGAATGCAGCCCCACTTTGTATATGAATGCAGCCCCACTTTGTCTATGAATGCAGCCCCACTTTATATATGAATGCAGCCCCACTTTGTACATTAATGCAGCCCCACTTTTGTATATGAATGAAGCCCCACTGTGCATGGCACTCACCATGGCATTGCCTCGATCACACACAGCAGGTATCTCCTCTCCCGACGTGTGTCATGGAACAAACAGGAGCTGTAGGTCTGTGTTCGGCAGGGCAGTGTGCTCTAGCAAGGTCCCCCCCTAGACGGGCTTGTGTGATAGACAAAACACTGATTCAATCAGTGTTCCATCTCCATCTACTATCACACAAGCAGGTCTAGCACAGGCAGCACAGCCGAACACAGACCCAGCTCTCACACACAGTGAGAGATGCCCGGTGTCATACACGCAGGAGAGAGGGGGAGCGCTGCAGTCAGCTAGAGCTCAAAGCAGCCTCAGGACAGGCAGTCTACCGGGCTGCGCCTGATCGGCCCTGGTGATGACAGAGAGAGAGTGAGAGACTCGGCAGCAGCAGCTGCAGGCACCGCAAAGCAGTTTTTTAAAGCCAATGTGACATGATTGTCTCGGGGGGGGGGGCAATTGCCCCCCCCCTGGATCCGCCGGTGGTATACAGGGCCGCCATCAGGAATTATGGGGCCCCTTACACAACTTCAGACATTGGCCCCCTGGAGCAGAGAACGGGGGGGGTTGCTGCCGCCTGAAATTGAGAAGCGGGGGGGGGCTGCCGCGAATTGAGAAGCAGGGGGTGGGTGCCACCGCTAATTGAGAAAATTAAAAATTGAGAAGCGGGGGAGATTTTACAAAAAAAAAAGAAATATATATAAAAAAGGGGGGGTTGCCATTCGGGGCTCTGGGGACCTCTGGGCCCTTTAAAAGAAATAAAAAATATATATAAAAAAAATATATATTTATTTTTCATTAAAAAAATCGGGGTTGCCATTCGGGACCCTGGGGACCTCTGAGCCCTTTAATAAAAAAAATACATATATAAAAAACATATATAAAAAAAAAATATATAAAAAATTGCCATTCGGGGCCCTGGGGACCTCTGGGCCCTTTAATAAATATATATATATATATATATATATATATATATACATATATATATATATGAATATCTCAAAATCCTGCAATACGAACTATCAGTGATGTCCTATCTCATGTAATACATGAATTATGATTCACTTGCCACCCCATGCCCAAACGGCACAGGGTGGACTCAGACCCAAGAGTTATCAGTGACGCTGACACAGGAGTATCCCCCATCCTCACAAAGTCTCTGGGTGTCCCGGTTACAATATATATTTAAAAAAAAAAGGGGGTTGCCATCCGGGCCCCTGGGGATCTCCGAACCCCTTACAGGTGTACTTCCTGTACCCCTCTTGATGGCGGCCCTGCCTGTATATTAGATATGTTGAATGTTGTGATGGCAGCTGGACTGCCTGGGAAAAAAATAAATTTTCTACTGATTGTAATTGGTAATCTGTACCGTCATCTGTTTGGATGCCCCAGGCCAGCAGACCACGAATCTGGACTTCTTATTCCAGTGACAACACTGGCGGGTGGTTGTCGGCATTTCCTCACTGGATGTTTTCTTTTAGAATGTATTTGGACATTTCGGGGTCATATTATACACAATGTTGTTGGAGGAAACTTCTGTTGCCATTTATACCGAGCTGATCAGTCAAATGGCTAAAGACTCAGGTAAAATTCACATCAAAGGATTTATAATTCTGTCCGGCCACTTTTGTGATTCACACATCAGAGTCGGACAGGTGATGTTTACAGCAATATAATACAGTGATGTCACTTCCTGCCCACAGCATGCTGATTGGAGGATGAAGGGTCAGCAACACAGAACAACTCACCAACTCTGCCCTCTCCTCCTGTCAGCACATGTGCAGGCACTAGAGCCTTGATTGGCTCATACTGTTGTCCCACCCTTTCTAGTTTGAATGTTGCTGTTCAGATGGTGATTTGGGGGGGGGGGGGGGGTGATATCCAGACAGATTCAAATACCCAGGCTATCTGTCTGTAAAAATAATTATAAGTCCAACTCTGTGCTCCCTGTCCCCCCTCCCCCGTATATTTGTGTGTGTTTTTAACATTTCTTTTGTACCTTTTTCTGATGTCTTCTGGCCAATCATGTGACACGCTGGGTTCATGATCTCTCTGGTCTTCTCCCAGGGTGGGCAGTCCTGGATGATGCAGAATGTGGCACTGATGGCTCTCTGCAATATTACACAGTAAGTGGGGGGGAGGGGGGTGCTGTGCACGGGGGGGAGGGATCATAGCGTTCTGCACTCACAGGCCCAGATTCTCTAAAAAACGCCTATCTTTAGGCGGGCGTAGCGTATCTCAGATACACTACGCCGCCGTAACTTAGAGTGGCCGTATTCAGAAACATCTTCCGCTGGCGGTGGCGTAGTGTATCTGATTCGGCGTAAGCCCGCCTAATTCAAACTAGGCTGGTAGGGGGCGTGTTGTATGTAAATGTTATGTGACCCCACGTAAATGACGCTTTTATCGAACGGCGCATGCTCAGTATCACGTCGAATTTTCAAATTAAATTACGCCCGCTCAATGCCTAGTCGACGTGAACGTAACTTACGTCCAGCCTCATTCACGGACGACTTACGCAAACGACGTAAAACGTGAAAAATTTGATGCTGTTCTGACGTCCATACCTAACATTGGTAGGCCTCATAGAGCAGGGGTAACTTTACGCCCAAAAAAGCCTTACGTAAACGACGTAAAAAAAATGCGCCGGGCGCACGTACATTTGAGAGTCGGCGTATCTAGCTCATTACCATATTCAACGCGTAAATCGACGAAAGCGCCACCTAGCGGCCAGCGTAAATATGCAACTTAGATACGACGGCGTAAGAGACTTACGCCGGTCGGATCTAAGACAAATCTATGCGTAACTGATTCTAAGAATCAGGCGCATCGATACGACGCCGCACACTCAGAGTTACGACGGCGTATCTGGAGATACGCCGACGTAACTCCTACGAGAATCTGGGCCACAGTCTTTCCTCAGTCTTCCAGCAGTTTTAGTCACACTGGATATCCCTCAACCTGGGAGACTGAGGACATCTTGTGGTGATGATGAGGTTCTGCAGGGGACAATTCCAGAGGTGAATATTGTGTTGAGCACTGAGGTTGGACATGTACAATAAATATATATATATTAAAAATAATAATAATAATATATTGTATAAGATGTAAAGAAACTCAGAGAAATGTTCACTTTTTTATGTTGTAAATAGTATAACTTATATGATGTGTATGTACTGGTTCTTCTGTTGGTATAATCTGTACTGTCTGTATCTATATTGCTGTATGCATACATAGTATTAGTTCTCCCAACTGTATAATTTGTACTGTCTGTGTGTGTATATGTGTGTGTGTATATATATATATTGCTAGACTTTACTATGTGCATATACAGTATTAGTTCTCCCAACTGTATCATCTGTAAATACCGGTTCTCCCAATTATTCCGTTATCATTGAATTATCTCAGGATAAAGCACTCAGCAAATCGAAAATGTGCAATAATGAGGCATGGAATGTGTAAAGTGTACCTGTCTATGTACAATGAGGATCTATTATCTGTCCAGAATGTGATCACATCTCTGAGCCTCCCTTCCTCTATGGAGGACAGGTCCTCTTCTCCTCTACATACAAGACACAAGATTCCTCTCAATGGAGGGGAAAGGAAATTGCATATTTCTTTCCCTCTTTTTAGCATTTGTATCAGATTTATATCAGTCACTGGGGCAATAGTAAACTGTATTTTTCTATGTATTTTATACATATTTTGTACGTATGTTAATATTATCTGTAATAAAATTCAGAATTTGGTTGTTGGTTTCCCTTCTTTGCCATCTTCCTGTACAAATAATTCACACAAAAAATCTCCAGTCTCGCCATTCTCAGCCAGGATTCCTCCAGAGGTGATGGAGGTTCCTCGGGCTCCTCCTGGCTGAATGGCCTTCCATTTGATGGAGTCGGCATAGTTCTGGAGCCAATGCAGAAATTAAGGTATCAAGGAAACAGCCATTGCTTCAGAGCAGTGCCGGCCCAAGACATTGTGCTGCCTGGGACCAAGATTGAAATGCTGCCCCCCCCCAGAAAAAAAATCACGCCAACCAAAAGGCCCCCACATTCATTATTTTATATCATGTTAAATAAAGGGGACCTGTCATGGCTCTATACATGTATAAAGAGGACCTGTCATTACTCTTTACATGTAAAGGAATATCAAGAGGACCTGTCATGGCTCTATAAATGTATATAGGACTATAAAGAGTACTTGACATGGCTCTATACATGTATAAAGGAGTATAAAGAGGGCCTGTCATGGCTCTATACATGTATAAAGGAGTATAAAGAGGGCCTGTCATGGCTCTATACATGTAAAGGAGTATAACGAGGGCCTGTCATGGCTCTATACATGTATAAAGGAGTATAACGAGGGCCTGTCATGGCTCTATACATGTATAAAGAGGACCTGTCATGGCTCAAGAGTATAACGAGGGCCTGTCATGGCTCTATACATGCATATAGGCGTATAAAAGGACCTGCCATGGCTCTATACAAGTATCCAGGAGTATAAAGGGACCTGTGAATTTCCGGTGGCCACAATGTCTTTTGCGCAAACTAATCAATGTACGCTAATTGTGTTTTTTTTTTTTGGTACCAAAAATATGTAGAAGAATACATATTGGCCTAAACTGAAGAAAATAGTTTATTTTTCTAAATTTTGGGGATATTTATTATAGAAAAAAGTTAAAAAATATATATATTTATAGCACAAAAAATATGCTGCCCCCCTAAAAGTGCTGCCTGGTACCCATGGTACCACCCGGTCCCACCATAGGGCCGGCCCTGCTTCAGAGTGTGTACTTCCCAATGATTTACAAAATTTTAATGTGGCCCACAACCTCCTGCTTTGGGATGACGACTTGGCAATCTCAGATTGCGGATTGCCGAACTGCCATCCCAGAGGATCAGTGTTGTGAATGAAGCTGGCAGTAGTGAAGTGAGCGGCTGCGGACAGAGCTGCAGAAGACGATGTTTGCTGTATAGCGCCGGCTGTTGTCACATGCAGAGTGATACCAAATGCTCTCTGAATGGGCCAGCAACAGCCCGCGATTCCTTCATTACTAAAATCACAGTTTGTGTACAGTGCTTTCAAAAAGTATTCATACCCCTTGAAATTTTCCACATTTTGTTATGGTACAACCAAAAACATAAATTTATTTTATTGGGATGTTATGTGATAGACCAGGGGTGGGCAAACTTTTTGACTCGAGGGCCGCAATGGGTTCATATAATGGACCCGGGGGCCGGACCAAGAGTAGATGGACCACTTTTACATTATACAGTACCGCACCTCTGGATCCCTTTACATTACACAGCACTGCACCTGTGGATCCCTTTTACATTACACAGTGCCGCACCTCTGGACCGCTTTACATTACAGTCACTGTGCCATGCCATCAAACGCAGCCACTGTGCCATCAATTGTCACTACTATGCCATCAAACGCAGTCACTTTGCCATCAATTGTCACCACTGTGCCATGCCATCAATTGTAACCACTTTGCCATCAATTGCCGCCACTATGCCATGCCATCAATTGTCACCACTGTGCCCATCAATTGTCACCACTGTACCATCAATTGTCACCACTGTACAATCAATTGTCACCACTGTGCCATCAATTGTAGCCACTGTGCCCATCAATTGTAGCCACTGTGCCCATCAATTGTAGCCACTGTGCCCCACAATTGTAGCCACTGTGCCCCGCAATTGTAGCCACTGTGCCCCGCAATTGTCGCCACTGTGCCCCGCAATTGTCGCCACTGTGCCCCGCATTTTTCGCCACTGTGCCCATCAATTGTAGCCACTGTGCCCCGCAATTTTAGCCACTGTGCCCCGCAATTGTCGCCACTGAGCCCAGTAAAATGCTGCCACTGTGACCTGTAAAATGCCCCCCCCCCCCCCTGGAACTTACCTTTCTGGGGTCAGCCGTGCTTCTACCGTCCCTCGATGTCCCTCGTCCAGTCCCTCGTCCCGCCCTCGATGACACTTCAGGTTACCGATTACCAGAATCAGATTACCTGATTGGCTGAGACGCCTGTCAGTCTTATCCAAGAAACGCACCGCCGGTACGTCCCGAGGATAAGAATTCAGGAAGCCGACTACAGCCTCAGGGCTGGCTCTGATTGGCTGTGTGGAAGTGCCTACCAGCTGCCGTTATTCAGCTGGCTGGCGCTCAACATCCGGCCAGCTGAATAGTGGGCGGCAGCGGCGAAAAAATATAGATTCATACAATGCATGAATCTATATATTTTAGTGGCTGTGCGAGAGCCAGAGGGGGCGGCGCTCCGGCGCCCTCTATGGACGAACCGCTCCTGAACACGGCTGTGAAAAAAACACTCCGCGGGCCGGATTAAAAGGCCCGCCGGGCCGTAGTTTGCCCATTCCTGTGATAGACCAACACAAAGTGGCAAATAATTGTGAGGTGGAAGAAAAATGATAAATGGTTTTCAAATGTTTTCACAAATAAATATGTGAAAAGTGTGGGGGGTACATTTGTATGGCGCCCCCCCCCCGGAGTCAATACTTTGTAGAACCGCCTTTCTCTGCAATTACAGCTGCAAGTCTTTTTGGGGGATGTCTCTACCAGCTTTGCACATCTAGAGAGGGACATTTCTGCCCATTCTTCTTCTTTGTAAAATATCTCAAGTTCTGTCAGATTGGATGGAGAGCGTCTGTGATCAGCAATTTTCAGGTCTTGCCACAGATTCTCAATGTGATTTAGGTCTGGACTGTGACTGGGCCATTCTAACAGATGAATAGGCTTTGATCTAAACCATTCCATTGTAGCTCTGGCTGTACTTTAGGGTCGTTGTCCTGCTGGAAGGTGAACCTCCCCCCCAGTCTCAAGTCTTTTGCAGACTCTAATGCCGCGTACACACGATCATTTTTCAGCATGAAAAAAAAAACGTTGTTTTTCAGCATGTTTAAAAAACAAAGTTTTTCCAACTTCATCATTAAAAGACGTTGCCCACACACCATCGTTTTAAAAACATTATCTAGCAAAGCGCGGTGACGTACAACACGTACGACGGCATTTTAAAGGGGAAGTTCCATTCGCCTTTGGGCTGCTTTAGCTGATTCCGTGTTAGTAAAAGACGATTCGCGCTTTTCTGTCTGTTACAGCGTGATGAATGTGCTTACTCCATTATGAACGCTAGTTTTACCAGAACGAGCGCTCCCGTCTCATAACTTGCTTCTGAGTAGGCGTGGGTTTTTTTCGTTGTTTTAGCCCACACACGATAATTTTTTACAATCCGAAAAACGACATTTTTTAAAACGACGTTAAAAAATGCAGCATGTTCGAATTTTTTTTTGGTCGTTTTTCAGAACCTGAAAAATGATGTGTAGCCCACACACCATCATTTTAAATGACGTTTTTGAAAAACAACGTTTTTTTCATGCTGAAAACTGATCGTGTGTACGCGGCATAACAGGTTTTCTTCTAAGATTGCTCCATCCATCAACTCTGACCAGCTCCCCTGTCCCTGCTACAAAAAAAGGTGGTGTGTTCAGGGGGATTTGCAGTGTTAGTTTTCCCCACACATAACTTTTTGCTTTTAGGCCAAAAAGTAGAATTTTTATCTCCTCTGACCAGAGCACCTTCTTCCACATGTTTGCTGTGTCCCCTCCCCCACATGTTTGCTCTGTCCCCTCCCCCACATGTTTGCTGTGTCCCCTCCCCCACATGTTTGCTCTGTCCCCTCCCCCACATGGCTTCTCACAAACTGCAAACAGGACTTCTTATGTCTTTCTTTCTCCAATGTCTTTCTTCTTGTCACTCTTCCATAGGGCAGATTTGTGGAGAGACCACTAATAGTTGTGCTGTGGACAGATTCTCCCCCCTGAGCTGTGGATCTCTGCAGCTCCTCCAGATTTACCATAGACTTCTTGGCTGCTTCTCTGATGAATTCTCTCCTTGCCCGGCCCGGTCAGTTTAGGTGGACGGCCATGTCTTGGTAGGTTTGCAGTTGTGCCATACTCTTTCCATTTTCGGACGATGGATTGAACAGAAGCTCCGTGAGATATTCAAAGCTTGGGAGATTTTTTTATAACGTAACCCTGCTTTATACTTCTCCACAACTTTACCCCTGACCTGTCTGGTGTGTTCCTTGTACTTTATAATGCTGTTTGTTCACTAAAGGTTCTTTAACAAACCTGAGGGCTTCACAGAACAGCTGTGTAACGGAACCCCAAATTGGACAGGGGTTAAAGCCGTTTAGGATATTCCATTCCCGCACACAAGGTAGCTATCGACACTCCACAATCCGGCGAACACAACCCAAACTAATTCCCCCAATTAACGAGACACACAGCTCTGTTTGAGGTTCAACAGGAAAGACCATTTATTGAGAAATACAGCTCTTTATATACAGTTTAGGATACTGCAGTAACCAAATGAACAATGACCCAACTCCACCCACAACATCACACAATGGTTCCTAACGAGCCCCAATACACATCTTTTAGTAGACATCCTGACTCCGGCTCTGACCTAATTTACATGAGCTAATTAACTACAGCGGATGATTTATACACCTGACCTTTAGGCTGCCTGTTAACTTACAATACACACATTATCATCAATAGACCTTCGCACAATACAGGGTCAATTAGCACAAGCCACAATGAAAGATCCTCAAAAGCCATCCTAGATTCATTTACATCATACCAGACAGACAGGTGGGCTGGAGTTGATGACATTAACACCTAACAATATGTGTCCCCACATTATGAATTAGTCACTCTTTCAATTAACCTGTTGAGTTCAGAATCAACAAACAGCAACCCGTTCTCACAGATATCCTGGAATATATTGTGGATAATAATTACATAATAGTCCCATCTCAGGTAGTCCAAGATATATTCTGACTGTCCAATATTTTCTGGCTCGTGCTTTCTAAGAGCTTCTGGGTGGTCCCACGGGCCCTCCCGTTACATATATCATCTCTACACCCCCCACATTCCCCCTATATATCATCTCTACACCCCCCACATTCCCCCTATATATCATCTCTACACACCCACATCCCCCTATATATCATCTCTACACCCCCCACATCCCCCCTATATATCATCTCTACACCCCCCACATCCCCCTATATATCATCTCTACACCCCCCACATCCCCTCTATATATCATCTCTACACCCCCCACATCCCCCCTATATATCATCTCTACACCCCCACACCCCCCTATATATCATCTCTACATCCCCCCTATATATCATCTCTACATCCCCCACATCCCCCTATATATCATCTCTACACCCCCACATCCCCCTATACATATATATATATATATATATATCGATCGCCTCTACTCCCAGAGATCGGTGGTCTGTAGTCCGGAATGCACTCACCCTCATACACAGGAGAGGTCGGCGGGCTGCTCATGTCTCGGTCAGTCCTGTGCTCGGTGTCCGGCTCCTCTCATCACTGGTGTAGCTGTAAAGTAGGTATCCCATGTAGCGGCGAGCTCTTCTTTTTTATAGTACAAGAAGGAGAGGGGCGTGGCGGAAACCTGCAACCCGCAGGTAAGAGCTGTACTGGACCGCTTACTCTGGGGGCGTTGATACACATAGGCCCGTAAGTGCAAATATACGCCGTCGTATCTATGCGCCGGGCCCACAAACTAAGATACGCCTAAAAACAGGCTTCATCCGACCGACGTAACTTGCCTACGCTGGTGTAGAGTGGGCGCATATTTACGCTGGACGCATTTGTCGCTCCCATTGATTTTCTATTAAAATATGCAAATGAGGGAGATACGGCGATTTACGAACGTACGTGCGCCCGACGCAGTGTGCGTAAAGTCATGCGTCCGGCGTAAAGTTATGCCCCATAAAGGAGGTGGAACTCAGCAGCATCCATGCAAAGGGCTGCACCAGGGAACCCAAGACGGCGTAATTTACGTTGGACGTGGGTCTTGCTGTGCGTAGGTTACGCTAACGGCGTACACAGTGATCCGGCGTAGCATAGGCATTTGTTCCGACGTGGTTGTGAGCATGCGCATGAGAATGCGTCCACGGCCCAGCGCATGCTCAGTTCGTTTTAAGTACTTTTCTGGCGCTCGGCCCATCATTTGCATGGGGTCACGCCTGATTTGCATGGCTCACGCCCACTTCCACCTATGCCGGCTTACGCCTGAGAAACCCAGCGCAGTTTTGGGAGCACTGGCTTTGCGAATTCCGTGCTTGCCTCTCTGCGCCGCTGTCTGTGAATCCGGACCATAGTATGTATATCCGTTGAACTTAGGTGACTGGAGTAGGCGGTGCTATGGCACACTCCACACTCAAAGGCACCGCCCCCAAGGGCTGATGATGAGCTGCACAGTACTATCTATACCCAATATACCTTATATTATACTAGTGTGTTCCTTCTTATTCCGGTAGGGGGCAGCATTACACACATAACTTTGGACGGGACTTTCCGAAGGTGTAGCAGATTTTACCTGCTACATCTGAAGGAACTTTCCATAGCATGCTGCTAGTATAAAGGAAGCATAGAGCATTTGTGTTCAGTACAGAGAAGAAGGGGAAGCTACACAGACCTCTCCCGGAGGAGAACACCGACCAGCACCGTGTGCTACCTGTACACCCTTCTACCGGGAGGTGAGTGCTGAGATATGGGGGGTGGTGATACCGGGGAGAGCTGGAATCAGACATCCGACTGTCCGGACATCTTGTACATATTATTATATATTTTTTTATTTTTTATTTATATATATTTACTAGTGTTATGCTATTTTTATTATTTACTGATTAATTTTTTATTTTATTTTGCTGGTACTATAAGTTTAATGTTCTATGTTACTATTACTTTTATTATTTTTCATTGTTAGTATTTTTTTTTTTTTTACTTCTGTTAATAATTACTTGCTTTTATTAGCAGTATTTACAAGTGTATTATTATTATTGTAGAGTGTAGAGATGACATATAGAGGGGATGTAGAGATGATATGTAGGATGGATGTGGGGGGTGTAGAGATGATATATAGGGGGGTGTGGGGGGTGTAGAAATGATATATAGGGGGGTGTAGAGATGAAATATAGGGGGTGTGGGGGGGTGTAGAGATGATATATAGGGGGATGTGGGGGGTGTAGAGATGATATATAGGGGGATGTGGGGGGTGTAGGGATGATATATAGGGGGGATGTGGGGGGTGTAGAGATGATATATAGGGGGGATGTGGGGGGCGTAGAGATGATATGTGGGGGGGCGTAGAGATGATATATAGGGGGGATGTGGGGGGGGCGTAGAGATGATATATAGGGGGGGGGGGTGTGGGGGGGTGTAGAGATGATATATAGGGGGATGTGGGGGGTGTAGAGATGATATATAGGGGGGATGTGGGGGGCGTAGAGATGATATGTGGGGGGGGCGTAGAGATGATATATAGGGGGGATGTGGGGGGGCGTAGAGATGATATATAGGGGGATGTGGAGGGTGTAGAGATGAAATATAGCATGATGTGGAGGGTGTAGAGATGATATATAGGGGGATGTGGGGGGTGTAGAGATGATATATAGGGGGATGTGGGGGTGTAGAGATGATATATATGTGGGGGGTGTAGAGATGATATATAGGGGGATGTGGGGGGTGTAGAGATGATATATAGGTGGGATGTGGGGGGTGTAAAGATGATATATAGAGGGGATGTGGGGGGTGTAGAGATGAAATATAGCATGATGTGGAGGGTGTAGAGATGATATATAGGTGGGATGTGGGGGGTGTAAAGATGATATATAGAGGGGATGTGGGGGGTGTAGAGATGATATATATAGGGGGATGTGGAGGGTGTAGAGATGATATATAGAGGGGATGTGGGGGGTGTAGAGATGATATATATAGGGGGATGTGGGGGGTGTAGAGATGATATATAGGGGGATGTGGGGGGTGTAGAGATGATATATAGGGGGTGTAAAGATGATATATAGGGGGGGTGTAGAGATGATATATAGGGGTGTAGACATGATATATAGAGGGATGTGGAGGGTGTAGAACAGGGTTTGACAAATTGGCTTGGAATCTAGGAGCCAGCTAAAAAAGTTAGGAGCCAGGAAACGCGCCCCGTCTCGCCAAGCTCGCGTGCAGAAGCGAACGCATACGTGAGTAGCACCCGCATATGTAAACGATATTCAAACCACACTTGTGGGGTATCGCCGCGACCGTTAGAGCGAGAGCAATAATTCTAGCCCTAGACCTCCTCTGTAACTCCAAACATGCAACCCGTAGAATGTTTTAAATGTCGCCAATGGAGATTTTAAAGGGTAAAAGTTTGTCGCCATTCCACGAGCGGACGCAATTTTGAAGCGTGACATGTTGGGTGTCAATTTACTTGGCGTAACATTATCTTTCACAATATAAAAAAAAAATTGGGCTAACTTTACTGTTGTCTTATTTTTTTATTTAAAAAAGTGTATTTTCTCCCCAAAAAAAGTGCGTTTGTAAGACTGCTGCGCAAATACGGTGTGACAGAAAGTATTGCAATGACCGCCATTTTATTCTCTATTTTTGGCACCCAATTTGCTGCTCATCACAAGTTTTCTTTAACAAAAGACACCTTAATATAACTGCTACTTGAGAAACAACTGAGCCGTTTTCCTCCTATACCATGTTCTCTGACAAATAGCATTCTTATAAGGGAAATTAAATAATACATTTTCCTCTAAAGCGGCTGACATTCTAATTCTAATAAAAAAAAAACTCAATTCACATCGCGTTTTGTTTTTTCTGATGGACAAAGAGCTCCATTATTATAGAGCCTGTAGGCATTGCTGGGACCAGTTTCCCACGTGACTTTGTACTACCTGATGAGTTTGGAACAAAGGGACACTGTTTTCTCTAATGAGAACATGGAAATGTAGGAGAATATTGGCTATCCCAAATAAAGGTTAGCATGTTATTTATGGAAAACACATTGGGTAAAATAAAAAAGATCAGGACCAGTTATTGAAACTTTCAATATCTCAAATTTTTTAGGAAAAGCCTGTACTAAGTTCAAGGTGGCATTTGTAGAAGGTGACATCAGCAATGGAGCCTAAGTATTTCTATTAGTAAAAGGTTTTCTTTAAATCAAAAAGCTATACCAAAGAGCTGATACTACACATGCCTGCCATGATCTTTTAGCCCTTATTGCTACTGCCAGTGAGGTCTCCTAACTGCAGACTGGATACGGTCCTTTGCTCACCATTTTACGGATCTTGGGGCACCACTACATCCATGGACACCGCGTCGGTTCCATAGGACCGGCGCTCCGCGGACTAGGCCGAAGCCGCGGCCTCGCCTAAAACATCCTGCCCGCAGCTCACGGCCCTTTCCCAGGATAGCGGCGAGCTGCGGGCAGGATGTTTTTAGGTGAGGCTTCGGCCTAGTCCGCAAAGCGCCGGTCCTATGAAAAAAAATAAATAAATAAAACAGTGGCTGCCGCGCTGCTCTCTTAACGGCGTCAGCGGGGATGGAGCAGTAATCACATTCCAAAATGACAGTGACGGGCAGTACGAGGACCGGGCCATGTCCACCAACTTGTCTCTAAGGTTTTCAGTCTTAAAATCTTAAATAAAAAAGAAAAGGCCTTTTTGATTCCCGAGTCCCCTCGGACTCCAATTATATACTACCTCCCAAAGGTTCATAAAAATCCTACTTGCCCCCCGGGAAGGCCCATAGTCAGTGGGATAGATTCCATCACCTCCCGGGTGGGCAAGTACATTGATTTTTATTTACAACCCCTGGTACGGAACATGCCATCGTTTGTCAAAGACACTAGACATGTCATTAACCTGCTTAATGACCTCACTCCTTCTGCCAATCTGTGGATGGTTACTGCTGACGTCACCTCATTATATACAGTGATCCCACATGAATTAGGCTTGGAGGCAGTCCTACATTTTTTAAAAAGGGACTCTGAGTTGCCGAATAAGCAGGTTCTATTTATCATGGAGTTGTTGGTATATGCAGCATCCCACAACTTTTTTTGGTTCAATGGCCAGTTTTTCAGACAAGATAGGGGTGTCGCCATGGGGGCTAAATATGCCCCCAGTCTGGCGAACCTATTTATGGCCAAGTGGGAGGAGGATGTCGTCTGTGTGGATGCCATGCCACAGATTGTTCTGTGGGCTAGGTACATAGACGACATCCTCCTCCTCTGGGAGGGCACTAGGTCTGATTTAATGCTATTTTTGGATTCTCTGAATATGAATGACAGGGGCATTCATCTAAGCCACGAGGTGAGTCAAGAGAAGGTCAACTTCCTAGACTTGACCATTTCTGTCATTGATGGCGTTTTCGTCACATCAACTTACTTTAAGGCCACCGACAGGAATGCTTTTATTCCAAAGAATAGCTGCCACCATACATCATGGTTAAAGTCGGTACCCAAAAGCCAATATTTAAGATTAAAGCGAAACTGCACAGAGGATGCTACATTTGTTAAACAAGCGGATGTTCTTACTCAACGCTTTTTGGAAAAAGGCTATTCAAAAGAGTTTTTGTCCAACACTATGTCTTTGGTCCAGAATGTCAATAGATCTGATCTGCTGACCATTAAAAGTACAGAACAAGACAATAAGTTTCGTAACCCTTTTATTACCAACTATTCATGCCAACATGCAAATGTGAAGCATCTAATGGGTAAACATTGGCACATTTTAAAAAATGATAAAATCCTGGGGGGCTTACTGCCAGATAGGCCACAGGTGGTCTTTAGAGGGGCGCCCTCTTTAAAAGACAAACTGGCTCCCAATATCTTAAATCCCCCCAATATGGAATCAAAATTCTTTTCGGGCCTCACGGGATACTACAAGTGTGGCAAATGCCAGGTTTGTTCTTTGAATGGCTGTCATTCTAGAAGAACTACAACTTTCCCTTCCACGTGCTTGTCTAGCAGCCATGATATCAAGCCGTTTATTACATGTTCCACAACGGGGGTAGTCTATTTACTCCAGTGCCCATGTGGGCTACAGTATGTGGGCAGGACCAAGAGACCCCTACAGGTTCGTCTTAACAAACATATCAATAACATCCGATTAGGTTACACCAAACACTCTGTGTCCAAACATTATTTAACAGCCCACAATAGAAACCCAAATAATACCATCTTCCTGGGAATTGATAAATTTAGCCCCCACTGGAGAGGTAGCCATTTGGTGAGAACCATCTCCCAATTAGAGATGTCGTGGGTTTATAGGTTGAAATGTTACACACCTTTCGGCCTAAACATCGAAGTAGATGTTAATTGTTTTATAGCTAACTCATGATTGAATTTTTTATTAGTGTTTATTCCTCATATCTTCTTTTTTATATAATAATAATGTGTATTATTTTAAAATTTATATCAAATATTTTTAACTTTTTTAAATAGTTTGTATTATTATACAGATGGTTGTGAGCTCGATGAGGTGGCCTATGAGTGAATAGTGGATTCACCATTTTTAAATTTATGGCCCCATTCATTAATTAATTTTTAAAAAATAAATTTATGTGTTTCGATGCCCAACCATTATGGTGCAGCACCTTTTGGGTATGAAAGGTTTTTTGTCCCCTTATTGAAAAGCTATTTATACAATCCAAAATTGTGGTTCTTACATTCACTATATGAAATAGGGGATATTGTAAGACATTACACAGTCCATATGGCTATGGAATGATTAATAATAAATTTATTTTAATGGATGCTATTTATATATATAAATATATTGTTTATAGCCCAGTGCATTAGTGTGCCGTTGAGGGCAGTCGTCTGACAGTGTTAGTGCGCTGTTGCAGGCAGGTGTCTAGCAGTGTTTGACATCTGTCAGCGTTTTGGTTTCCATATATTCAGTGTTTACTGTATGTGTTCAGATGTCACTGCAATGTGACTTTGAACCCGGTAAGTGCATCCTTTATGTCAGCGTAGTTTTATATGTCCGTCTGGTTGCCCTTACAATGTGTGTGTTTGTGGCACCAGCAATGATTTTTTCCAGCAGCCAAGATGGCGGATTCGATTTCAGGTGCCTTTCCACATTGAGGCTGCATCCGTCTGTTTCTGTATATACGCGGTGACTCAGAGCGCCGCCCGTATCCCGTGATCAAGTCCTATCGCGACGAAACGTTGGGAGGCGGCGTGCTGACGTCACCGCGTACCTTCTACCCGGATACGGGCTGTGTTTCCAAAGCTGGCCGGCTTTTATGTGCTCGTTTTTATTACATTTAATGTAAGTGCGATTTCATTTACTTCCTACTAATAAAAAAAAGGATTTTACACTATGTGAGCCTTTTTGTTTTTTGCATATCTGTGGATGTTCTAATGGGAGCTCCTGGCTAAATGAGGACATATTCTGATAAGGATTCCAGTGTTGTGGCTGCCTATGTGATATCATCCCAGTACCTCTTATCATGCTGTGTGAGATCTCTTATAATCTGGAGATCAATTCCATCCGGTAAGAGGCCCTTTGTAACCTTGGTGGAGGATCTTTCCTTTCAAGCACTCTTCTTGTGGATTCGTTGGTGCACCTGGGAGATTGTTTTATGAATTTGCCTGTGTGGCGGGACTATCTATATTGATTTGAATTTTTCACCATTTATTGTCACTGTATAATTTTAGCGCGATCTCCTTCCCTTTACAACATGTCCACCATCCCAGCCAAGACCCCACTATACTATTTCTGGTCGCCATGGCGGCCGGGATTTGTCGAGCCCTGGTGTAGAGATGATATATAGGGGGGATGTGGGGGGGGTAGAGATGATATATAGGGGGGATGTGGGGGGGTAGAGATGATATAAAGGGGCGATGTGGGGGGTGTAGAGATGATATATAGGAGGGGATGTGGGGGGGGGGGTGTAGAGATAATATATAGGGGGATGTGTGGGGTGTAGAGATAATATATGTGGGGATGTGGGGGGTGTAGAGATGATATATAGGGGTGGATGTGGGGGGTGTAGAGATGATATATAGGAGAGGGTGTGGGGGGGGGTGGGTGTAGAGATGATATATAGGGGGATGTGGGGGGTGTAGAGATGATATATAGGGGATGTGGGGGGTGTAGAGATGATATATAGGGGGGATGTGTGGGGTGTAGAGATGATATATAGGAGGGGGTGTGGGGGGGTGTAGAGATGATATATAGAGGGGATGTGGGAGGTGTAGAGATGATGTATAGGGGGATGTGGGGGGTGTAGAGATGATATATAGGGGGGATGTGGGGGGTGTAGAGATGATATATATAGGGGGATGTGGGGGGTGTAGAGATGATATATATAGGGGGATGTGGGGGGTGTAGAGATGATATATAGGGGGATGTGGGGGGTGTAGAGATGATATATAGGGGGGATGTGGGGGGTGTAGAGATGATATATAGGGGGGATGTGGGGGGTGTAGAGATGATATATAGGGGATGTGGGGGGTGTAGAGATGATATATATAGGGGGTGTAGAGATGATATATAGGGGGGATGTGCAGGGTGTAGAGATGATATATAGGAGGGATGTGGGGGGTGTAGAGATGATATATAGGGGAGATGTGGGGGTGTAGAGATGATATATATATATATATATATATATATATATAGGGGATGTGGGGGTGTAGAGATGATATATAGGGGGGATGTGCAGGGTGTAGAGATGATATATAGGAGGGATGTGGGGGGTGTAGAGATGATATATAGGGGAGATGTGGGGTGTGTAGAGATGATATATAGGGGATGTGCAGGGTGTAGAGATTATATATAGGGGGATGTGCAGGGTGTAGAGATTATATATAGGGGGATGTGGGGGGTGTAGAGATGATATATAGAGGAGATGTGGGTGTGTAGAGATGATATATATATAGGGGATGTGGGGGGTGTAGAGATGATATATAGGGGGGATGTGCAGGGTGTAGAGATGATATATACAGGAGACACACCTAACTGCAAGTACAGCTACACAGTTGAGCGGCCCAAAATTCCAGGCCACTTACCACTCGTATCACTCATCCTACTCTAGGGGAGTAAGCATACTGGTGGGGAAAGGATTGGTGTTCTCCTGTAGAGAGAGCAGGGTAGACGATCAGGGAAGGTTTGTTTTTTTATTTTGCCTAATTGAAAACAAACTATTTGTGATAGCTAGTGTTTATATTCCCCCCCCATTTAAATTTGAAGTCTTGCATAAATTGATTGAGTTTACATTGGACAAACCAGGAATACCGATAGTTATTATAGGCGATTTTAATGAAGTCTTAGATAGGACCCAGGATAGGTTCCCGCCAGGAAATAGACCTAAAACAAAAGGAGAGGACCGATTAGCACTATTTTTGGATGAAGTAGGGCTATGTGACATTTGGCGTATGCGCTATCTACAGGAACGTCAATACTCCTGTTTTTCGAAGACTCACCACACTTTATCTAGAATAGACATGGCGTTGGGTAACGAGGAGGCAACATCACTAGTAATAAATATAGAATATGGCCCACGAGGAGTCTCTGATCACTCGCCGATTGAGTTAACAATAAAAACTAGGGGTAAATGGTACCCAAGAGAATGGAAAATTAGCCCTCACTGGCTCGAACTAATGAGTGAACATAGTATGGTGATGTCGGCTCTTAAAGAATTTATTCAGATAAATGAGGGAACTGCATCAGTGGGGGTGGTATGGGACTCCCTAAAAGCCTACCTCCGAGGTCTCCTAATTCAAAAGATAGCAGGGATTAAGAGGAAGAACAGGGAGGGAGAGAGTGAGACAAGGAATCAGTTGCTACAGGCAGAGAAGAGATACATTGAAACCCCAACCTCCCATAGCTTAAAAGAGTGGCTAGAAAAACAACAAATATATAAAATGACTATATTAAAAAGAACAGAGGGAAATTGAATTTTCCAGAAACAGAATCAGTTTGGAGAGGGAGAGCGAGTGGGGTGTTTATTATCTCTACTTATTAGAACCAATGCCCCCCCCTCCACTGTTACAGCAGAAGTTATCAAACGGTGAAACCTCCTTCGATAAAACCGTGATATTAAATACCTTTAGAGAATTCTTTGTATTCCTTTATAGCTCCAAGAGAAGGGAGGGGACTGAAGGACTGGAAACATTTTTCCAGGGACTGCCCATCCCGACCCTATCGGAGGAAGAAAACATTAACATGGGGGCGCCAATTACTTTAGGAGAATTAAAACAGGCAGTGGCGGGGATGTCAACTCAAAAATCACCAGGCCCAGATGGGATGCCCGTAGAGATCTATAAAAGATATGGGGATATCCTGCTACCAGAACTCCTAAAGACACTAAATTGGGCATTGACTCAGGGAATACTTCCCACCTCTATGACAGAAGCTACCATCATTGTTTTGCATAAGGAGGGGAAGGATCCAAGAGAGGCTTCATCGTATCGCCCTATCTCACTCCTATGTACTGATGCCAAGATCTTGGCCAAAGTGTTAGCCACACGCCTTAACCGGTATATCCAAGCGCTTATACATCCTGACCAATCTGGCTTTATTCCCAATAGGTCAACCAGTGCCAACATTAGGAGAGTGTTCCTGAATATGCAAATTGCAACAGAGGGAGAGGGTTCTAGAGCCGTCTTAGCCCTGGATGCTGCCAAGGCTTTTGACAGTCTGGAATGGGACCACCTATGGAGGGTCCTAGAGAAATTCGGGTTTGGCCCCAGGTTCATGAGTTGGGTGAAGTTGTTATACAATCAGCCAAGAGCAAAAACTAAAATCAACAACGAATTTTCAGAAATTTTTCAACTAGAAAGAGGAATGCGACAGGGCTGTCCCCTTTCTCCCCTACTGTTCGCTTTGACGATGGAACCATTAGCCATTAAAATTAGGAAAACTAAAGATATACAGGGGTTCCATAGACAGACTATAGAGGATAAGATCGCACTGTTTGCGGACGATGTCCTCTTCTTTTTGGGAGACGTTGAAACCTCGTTAAAAAATGTGATCAAAGTAGTGGGCGAGTTTGGGCTATGCTCAGGGTTGGTTATTAATTGGGAAAAGTCAGCACTACTGCCAATTGACTCCCTCGGTGCCCAGATACCCCATGGAATCCCTCAGCTAAAAGTTGTAGTTATGTTGAAATATCTTGGGATATGGATCACGAAGGATATTAATAGCTTTGTCCAGAATAACTTAATTCCTCTTTTGTCTAAATGGGAACATAAAAGAGATGTCTGGTGTAGACTACCATTATCTATAGCGGGACGATGTAACCTGATAAAGATGCTATGGTTGCCCCAGTTACTCTATATCCTCCATAACTCCCCAGTCTGGATAGCTCAAAAATGGTTCAAAAAGATAGAATCCCTCTTCAGAGAGTTAATTTGGAAGAAGGGACAAGCCAGGATTTGTCTCCAGACCATGCAGTTAGTAGTGTTGCTCACGAATATTCGCATTGCGAATATTCGACTCGAATATAGCATATTCGAGAAATCGCGCTATATTTCGAAATTCGCGGTGAATATTCGCAATTCCGAATATTCGATTTTTTACAATTTTTTTTTTGAATCAGATCACATCCTAGATATCTCCATCGACATCTAAAAGCATTGCTGGTATCATTAGAGACCCTGGGCCGAGTAGCTGAAGCGTTCATTGAATTTTCCAGAAAGATCGCAATGCGATTATTCGGCAAACGCAATATCGCGCGATTATTTTCTTCGCCCCTATCTTCCGCATCAGAGCGATTTTTACAGTTTCATTTTTAAAACAGATCACATCCTAGTGATCTCCATAGACGTCTGAAAGCATTGCTGGTATGATTAGAGCCATTGGGCCGAGTAGCTGAAGCGATCATTTTATATTGCCGAATATTCGCAATGCGAATATTCGGCAATAGGAATATTGCGCGATTATTTGCTCCGCCCTTTTGCATCAGAGCCAATCAGAGTTCTCCTTCCACACTCGTCACAGGTTAGCAACCAATAGGAACCTGCCTGCATGGACATTATATAAGCTCACTCCCAGCACCATTTCATTGCAGATTCAGAAGCTGGCTATAGAGTGTGGAGGCTGTTTCTGTGTTCCTGGTTTCCTGTGTCTTTGTTCTTGATTGATTTAGATCATCACCAGCATTGCTATTTAGTGATTCCAGTGGATCTTTTCCAGTATATCAACTGCTTTTTTCAAAGCAATAGACCCAAGAGCTTTTTTCAAAGCTACGTTTTGTGCTGTTTTGTGCTGTTTTTTTCATTTGTGTTACTGTTTGATCCTGCAATCCTCCCTGTTCAGTTATATTTGCAAGAGATTTCAGAACACATTTTGCTGAGCTTTATAAAAGAGCTTTTCTAAAAGCTAAGTTTTGTTCATCTTGTGTTACTGTTAGATCTTGCAGGTTCGCTGTTCAGTGATATTTGATAGGCATCTCAGTTCAAATTTTGTTTAGTTTTCCCTAAAGAGCTTTTATAAAAGCTAAGTTTTGTGTTCAGTTTAGTTAAATTTTGTGTAGTAAGTGTACACACTGTTAGTGTACATTTATTTCATCTAGCTTAGCTTAGTGTGTGTTTAGTGTCTGTGTTTTGTGTTTAAAAAAAAAAAAAAAAAAAAAAGTTAGTGTTTGTTTAGTGCTTTTTTTTTTTTTCTTTAATTTTGTAGTCCTTGTCTGGTGTACTACTTTTCTTATAGTTTAGTAGCTGTCTGTGTACGTCTTTGTCTGCGTGCCTGTCTTGTAAAAAAAACACAAAAACACATTTTGTTCACATTTTCCCCCCCAATAAAGTTTAACCCCCCCACACACATATCAGCAATAATGAGCGGCATCCGTGGCCGTGGCAGCAGGGGTAGGGGAGTTACTCCCAGTGCTGGATCGCTGCCAGCACGGGGTACCTCTCGTGCCCCTACTAGTGGTAGAGGATCGGGTGCAAGGGGAGTACGCCTGATCCGGGAGTTCTTCCCATCGGGCAGCCGCCCGATATTGCCATCTCAGGCTCAAGTAGTGGTGGACTACATGGGGCACAGCAGTGCCACTGAGTCGTCGGTCCCGACTCACAGTAGTACCACCATTACACCGTTGCCTGTACTACCCCCCCCCAGCCCCCAAGAGTCCAGCATCTTACTGTTCGACAGCGACAGTGATAGGGATCTCTTGGGGGAGGCCATGCATCAGGCAGACCTCCAGCTCTGTCCTGATGGTCAGGACCTTTTTGAAGGGATGGATGAGGAGGATGGGATACCTGCTGGCAGTATCCCAGAGACATCCCTTCAAACTGGTGCTGCTGTTTTGGTGCAGGAAACAGCAGCACCTAGTCAGACCCAGGCGTGGGTGAGGGGACAGCGGAGCCAGGCTAGAGGCTCCATGTCACGTGGTTCCCTCAGACCAACACATCTCAGCCCTTGGTCTGACATCTCTGGGGGCGAAGAGGGTGACCCATCATGGTTGCCATCTGACGCGTCGGCTCACTACGTCAGTGACGACGGGGAAGGTAGGCACCCTGGTGAAACGGTGCGCCAGGTCACCACCAGGGAGACCATCGTCAGGGTCTCCACTGGTGATGGCAGCAGGAGGTGTCAGGAGGAGGAGCAGCAGCAGCAGCAGCAGCAGCAGGCAGCTCCACCTGTGCGCACCGAATCCCAGCAGGTGCAAGTAAGCGTCCCCCCATCTGACAGGAGGGCGGTGCTGAAGTCACCTGTCTGGAATTTCTTTACCCTGGTGGCAGACAACCCTACCGTGGCCATCTGCCGGATTTGTAAAGTGAGGGTGAAGAGAGGGAAGTGTTTGGCTCGGGTGGGTACCACAGCCCTGAACCAGCACCTGAGGATAAACCACTGGGCGTTGTATGACGAGATGAAGCATGGTGGTGGTAGCAGCGCCACCACCACAAGTGAGCAGGGTACAGCAGCCCCTGCCACATCTTCATCTGTTTCCAGCAGGTCATGCCCCCCCGCTCCCTCTAGTAGAGGTACTGGTACCGGCAGCCAGACCTCTACTTCCACAGCACCCTCCACGTCTGTGTCCCGCACTGCCGTCCGGCGCCAGGCGTCGATTTCAGACGCCTTTGACCGCACCACTCCCTTCCCCCCTGGAGACCGACGTGTGCGTTCCCTCAATGGGCTCCTGGCAAGGGTTATTGCCCAACATCTGCTGCCCTTCAACATAGTTGACAGCAACCCCTTCAGGCAGATGTTGGAGCAGGCCCAACCCCAATGGCGTGTCCCCAGCCGCCATTTCTTTGCCAGGACTGGTGTCCCTGCCCTACACCAGCACATTGTGCAGAATGTAACCCTGTCGCTGGATCACGCTGTCAGCGACAGGGTTCATCTGACAATGGATGGCTGGACCAGCAGGCATGGGCAGGG